>NW_027672862.1:0-522500 GCF_964194105.1 Spermophilus citellus | reverse complement strand
CCTGCACCACCACACCCAGCTGAGATGGGGTTTTGAACAAACAGTGCTATTTCCTTCTAAAGAATCTGAGATAATATTTCACAATTTTTGAGCTATAGAAGTCACAGAACCATTCTGTTTGGGTTCTGAAGATGAGAGAAGAAAAGATGAGTATGTTTTTAAAATCTGAAACCAAGACTTATCACTTTCCTGATGACCTGCCTAAATAAGGTTTATGTTTAAAATCCTTAGATAACATAAATCCTTGGTAACATAGGAGTGCAAGTCAAGCAAAGTGTTTTAATTCAGAAAATAATGAGAAATTATTTCTTAGGGTTAAAAAGTAATGAATTACTTCTGAGTTATCAAATTTAAATATACCGTCCAAGCAAGATGGTGGGACACCCCTGTAATTCCAGTGGCTTCTGAGGCTGAGGCAGGAGGATCATGAGTTCAAAGCCATCCTCCGCAACACGAGGCCCTGAGAAACTAAGGGAGACCCTGCCTCTAAATAAAATACAAAAAGGGCTAGGGACAGGGCTCAGGGTCCGATGGACCCTGGGTTCAATCCCTGGTATCCCTCCCAAAAATTAAATATACTGAGAACAAACATTCTATTTGTATTCTAAAGAAAACAGTCCTCTGATTGTGAATGCCTGTTACTGCAGGGTGGCTATCCTGGGGCCATCCAAGTCTGGTGGACTCAATTTGTCCCCTCCCAGTCACTTCCTAGAAACCCCCTCCTCACTCCTTGTGCATTTACAGGGCACAACAGCACTTACCCAGACAGACACGGAGGGGACCAGGTGACCTGAGAAGAAGTTACTCGGCTTTAAGTAAAGGACATGTTTAGTTCATCTCTCTGCAGGCCTGCAATTTCAGGGCCCACAGAAAGGTGACAAGAGGCCACTGAGGAGAGGTGAAGATGGAGTCCCTGGTGGCACATTCCACCTGTCTCTCAGCTTCACTTTATGCTCTGCTGGGTGAGAGCCACCTGGGGAGATCAGTGACCAAAACTTTTCTCTACCTTCCCTGGAGATATCTGATATCTGGAGGAGCAATGACACTGACCAGACATGTCCCACTGACCCCGGACCAATGTCCCTTATTTGGTCTTAGGGTGAAATGGTGTGTGGTTTGCTACTGTGGAGGGGGAGATTCCTGGCACCTCCCAGTGGCTCTGAGGGTCCTCTCCCTGCAGTGCATGGGGACAACCTCCTCCCAAGTCTCCCCCTTGAAGTAGTGAGAGTTCTGTGTCCAGGATTTGCACACTCTCAGCTGAGTTTTTTTTAAGATGTGAGTGAAATTGAAAAGTCAATTTAAGAATCAACAGTTATACCCAGTGACCTCACTCACAGGACTAGTACAAAGCAACCCTAGAATTTGTATGGAAAAATAAAAGACCCCAAAAGAGCCCAAGCAGTTCTCAGCAGAAAGAGCAATGCAGACAGCCTCAAAACATGGGTTTCAAACTGCACCACAGAGCAACCACAAAAACATGTGACTGCCCTAGAGCTGACAGGGACCAAAGTCCTACAGTGGAAGACTCAGGGACAAATACAGTCCTCAGTGATGGACAAAGGTTCCCAAACCACAGCTTAGAGAAAAAGGACAGAAAATTAGATTCCACTGGCAACTGGTCCCCTTCTGTCACTTTGCATAAAAGTCAACTCCAAGTGGATCAAAGACCCAGAAATCAGAGTAGGACACTTTGAAAGCATAAGGCCAACACTCCATCATGTTGGTACGGGCAATGACTTCCCCAGGAAGACTTCTAACATTCAGAAAAAAAAATACCATGTCTTCATCAACGGGATGATGGCTCTCGTTAAAAACCTTCTGGGCAGCACAGGAAACCTACCAAAAGGAATAGAATCCTTTGCAAGTTACTCTTCCAATAGAAGGTCAAAATTCAGAGTCCAAGGGTCCAGAAAAAAATCCAGCCCATCAATGGGGCCAATGGACTAATTGGACGTTTCTCAAAAAGAAGAAATTCAAACCATCTGCAAGACATGAAAAGATATTCAAGAGTTTAGCAGTCAGGAAAATGCAAGTCAAAATTACATTGAGATTCCATCTCATCCCTGTTAGGAGGGATCAAGAATATAAGTGATAACAAATACCTGGCAAAGGTGCAGGGGGAATGAATTACCCACTGCTGATGGGATTTGAAATCGCTTTGACCATTACAGAAATCACCATGGAGGATCCTCAGAAGCCTAGGAAAGGAGTGGCCATGTGACCAGCTCTACAATTCTTGGTATTTTTTTCCAAAAGAATTAAAGTCAACCTGCAGAATGAGAGCAGAGAGATCCCATTTCTGAGTGATAAAGTGATCTTCTCAGGATGAATTCCAAGATGAAACAGAGGACAAAACTAGGTATGTGAACAAGATGTAGAATGTCTACGTAAGTTGCAAGAGGTTTGTGGACGGTAAATCTCAAAAGGTTCTTGTATGTGATTAAGCACAAAGTTACTCAGGTTTTTTTTAAGTAAGATTATAACCTTTAATATGCTGATTCTCTATGTTTAGAAACAAGGGCTCTTTAAAATATTGATCTGCTTTTATCTGTCAAGATAATTTCTTGTGTCAGTAAGGTTTCATTACTTATGGAAACTACATCTGAAAGGGATTAGGTTCTGTGCTGCTTTTAAAGTCTTTTTTAAAATTTTTTTAAGTTTATTTTTTAGTTGTTGATGGACTTATTTATTTATTTATTCATTTATTTATTTATATGTGTTGCTAAGAATTGAACCCGGTGCCTCACACATTCGAGGCAAGTGCTCTATCACTGAGGCCCTGCCCTAAAGTCTTCAATAATTACTTCATAGGTGGTTAAATAAACAACTCTTATGTGTACATCTGAGAATTGTGTCAGCCTTGTCTAAGTTTTGTTTGTTTGTTTGTTGGGTGCTGGGGTTTGAACCCAGGGGAACTTGACCACTGAGTTCCCTCCCCAGCCCTATTTTTGTGTTTTATTTAGAGACAGGGTCTCACTGAGTTGCTTAGTGCCTCACTTTTGCAGAGGCTGGATTTGAACTCGTGATCCTCCTGCCTCATCCTTCCTAGCTGCTGGGATTATAAGTGTGGGCCACCGTGCCAGGCTCTAAGTTTTAATAGAAAACCTTAAATTTAGTTTCTTAAAAAATATATTTTGGGGTTGGGGTTGTAGCTCAGTGATAGAGCAGTTGCCTTACATTATGAGTGATGCTCTGGGTTCGATCTTCAGCACCACATAAAAATAAACAAATAAACAAAGATATTGTGTCTGTCTCCAACTGAAAAAAAGTATATAAAATATTTTTTCATCTTTTTATTTTCAACATACATTAGTTGTGAAACGTTTCTCCTGTAAAGATGGATATGTGTCCTTTACATCTTTTTACTTGACTTCCTGTGGGAGGCTGAGGCAGGAGGCTTCCGATTTCAAACACATTGAGGGAATTGATGATCTTAGTTGATATTTGTTGCTCTAATGAAAGAAAGAATCAAAACACTAATTATATAAAGGTACACAGAGTTGCACTTATGCATATTTCTTCTCTTTCTATGATAAAGCAAAATAGTTCTTCCAACATGAATTTTTCCAGGCAAGAGTGAGCACACTTTGTAATCCATGGACAATGAATGGTATCTATTTTGGTGATGCTTAGTAAGGTCATGCATACTAAATCGGTGAATTAGTCTTTTTTTAAAAATATTTTCATACCAGGGATTGAATCCAGGGCCACTTTACCATGGAAACCTTTCCCCATCCCTTTTTCTATTTTATTTAGAGACAGGGTCTCACTGAGTTGCTTTGGGCCTTGCTAAGTTACTGAGGCTGGCCTCCAACTTGCAATCCTCCGGCCTCAGCCTCTAAAACACATTTGTGGAAATTCAGAAGTAAAGTGGGAGGTGAGAAAAGAAGCGGTTATCTGGCACTGTGTAAACATTTCCTCTCCTTCCCCCGTGTGGATTGGAAGAAATTGATGATTCATTTCTCAGCACAGATGAGTATCAAGGCACTGAGGGTAGCATAGTCATTGCCCACCAGCATCTGGACTCACAGGCGAGTGGGATCCTCCCTGTGCATCTCTCCCGAAGAGGAGGAGAACACACAGTCCACAAAGTACATGAGCACAAAGAGTCCCATGAGCAGCAGGATGGTCCTGGTGGCTCTCAGTTCTGGGGAGGCTCTTGTGGGCAGGCTGGTGCTGTGGAGGTGCTGGCACTGCCTCTTATGCCTGCACAGGAGGGTCACCATGTACCCACTGGAGGCGGCCATGAGCCCCATGAGGAAGATATCCCGGAGTATTCCCATCAGGGAGAAGAAGGTCCTGAAGTAGTGACCCGTGGGGCCAACAGTGCAGGACTCAGAGACAAACCTGAAAGCTGCTGTGTCATCAGAGGGGCCTCCCATGGAGACCAAGAGGCAGACATTGAAGAACACGTTGAACATCCAGAAAGTAACCAAGGTCCACGCACTGCACTGTGGTGATGTGTGCTTGGATTTGGCCAGATAGGAGCTTCTGAGGCTGAGGGTGGTGGCCTGCAGGACACTCAGCAGGCAGGTGGTGCTGACCAACAGGCTCCTCATCATCCTGTACAGGTAGATGACAGCTTTACATGTGATGTCATTCCAAAAGTCCTGAACCCCCCAAATGCCTAGGTCCAGGTGTGCCCTGAGTATGAACATCAGCAGGTGAATCAGGGCCAGGTGAGTGATGGCCACGTCCATAGGCCTGGTCCTGAACTGGACAAGGAACGTGAGGACGTGGAAGAGAAGCAGGAAGACATTGGCTGTGATCCCGATGACAATTTGGAAACAAAAGACATTTCTTACAGCAAGAAAAATGTAAAGTGTGCTGCTTTGGGTCATCTTTTTTTCTGGGGAGAAGAAGCAGATGGTCAACACCTTAGAATAAAAGGAAGGTCAACTCCTCCTCAGAACCATCACCAGCCTCAACATCCCGACCCCTTAAACTGCCCGCTTCAAAACATGGGGGTCCCTACACCCCCTCCTCAGTCCTCTCAGCACTCAGGCACAGCATCTCCCCTGGGTCTCTGTGCTTTCATGCCCAGGGCCACCATGGATCTGCCTGGGCACATGGAGTGAGCTGACCAAAATTGAGTATGTGGCATTTGAAGGGGACTCCAGTGCAGCAGATTGCAGGGACGTCCACAGAGAATTCTCAAGGAAAGGGTGTCCAGGGGACAGCCTCATACGGCTCTGTCCCTCCAGTGTTTGGGTTGTTGGTCACCAGCTTACAGACCAGATATTAAAATGTTGGCTCTGCAATCCAACTTCTTGCATTTATTGATTGATATATATGTTTTGGTACCAGAGACTGAACCCAAGGTTGCTTAACCACTTATATTATTTTACATATATTTAATTGTACCAGAAAAACCACATCTAAGTGAGCAGAACCATCAGTGATTAGCAGGATCGTATTCTAAAATTTCTTTTCTGTCCATTCTTTAGTACATGGAAAAAGGGTACAAAGTAATCAGAATTTAAATACTTTCTTTTTGTACCGGGGATTGCACCCAAGGGTGCTTATCCACTGAGCCATATTCCAGTCCTTTTTACTTTGTTATTTTGAGTCAGGGTCTCACTAAATTGCTTAGGGCTTTGCTGTGTTGCTGAGGCTGGCCTCGAATCATTTATCCTCCTGCCTTGGCCTCCCAAAATGCTGGGATTACAGGTTTGTGCCACTATCTCCTGTACAATGTCAGTATGTTTGGGGGTCATAATTTTCAGTGTTTTAATTAGAAGATGGGAATCCAATCTCATGCTGAGAGAGGAGTTTCTATAGAGAGCAAGTTTTCATATCTTCTCTTAGTTAGGAATGATATTTATCCAAAGAAGGGAGAGGAAAAATTATACCAGACAATTTGGTAATGACATTCCTATGAAATATTTTTCTATAGAGAAAAGGTATTGACTTTATTTCAGTTTTAATGTTTACACTGAGACTCGTAACATCTTGCCGCATTTTATCATCTGAAAAAGAAGAGGGCAAGAGTATATGTTATTTTCACAGCTACCTAGAAAGTTATATTTGGATAAAAATCAGTTTAAGGGTGAGCAAAAATGTCAAAGGGTCCAGACAACTTAAGTCTTTCAAGCCTAGTTAAATAATTGCTTTGAAATCTTTGAGGAAGTGCCATTGTCTAAAATTAAAATTAAGTTGTCATATTAGGAAAATTACAGCTCTTCCCAATGATTAAATTATTAAAAAATTATTTATATTTCTCCATTCACATCTTCAGCAAAATGAGATTTGCTCCCTTGGTGTGCTCAAGAGAACAAAAGAAAAATGCTAATATAGTGGTCTAGGAGTCTCCACATTTTAAAAGTCACAGATGGTTATTAGTAGGCACAGTGCTACATGGTTTGTCTGACTTCTGTGTAGCTAATTATAGAAATGCCTATTTCTGGATGTGTATTTGAAGAAATACACATTTTGATCCCCAAAGTCCCTTAAAACAACATAAACTGGATATATAACATTTGAAGATGTCTTTTAAAAATCATAGAAAATGAAATAACTAGGATTCCCTTCTATCATGTTATGAAATATAAATTTTCTTTAATTTGGTTCAAGAAAATAAAATGTACAGCATCAGAAAACCAGGAGGAATAGCGTATTGGAGTCCTCTGTGTATGGAGGACTCAGGACTGGGTTTCAGCATGGCCCAGGGGATGTGGCCATGCTGGCACCTTTGTGGGAGGGAGGGTCGGATTGAGGAGGGAAGGGAGCTGTGTTTTCAGAGCAGCATTACCTGAAAGCCAGTGGAAGGCTTTTTTCTATAGGAGAAACTTCCTAGTTAGAGCTGGAAACCTTATTTCCTGAAATTACAGTGGGTTTCTCCTCAGAGATCATGGAGATGGAGTAAACATGCACAACAGTTTTCAACTTCTGAAAGAAAATAACTCTTTTTTTCTATAAATCATTATTTTGTTTTACTTATTTTGTGTGGTGCTGAGGATTGAACCCAGTGCTCACATGTGCCAAGCAAGTGCTCTAACCTGAGCCCCAGCCCCAGCCCAAGAATTGCTTTTTTTAAAAAAAAATTAGTTGTCAACAAGTATTATTTATTTATTTCTTCATTCATTCATTCATTCATTCATTCATTCATTCATTCCTATGATAAAAGAACGAATGTTGGAGTATCCAAAAATAAAAAGGAATAGAAGGTTGATATTTTTATTTACTTAGATAAAATAGACTATCTTCATGAGGTTTATGTATAACATTTTAGGATTTTAAAAACCACCATTAACAATGATATTTAAAAGTGGACAAAGGTAAGAAGACATAGACAGATGTTTAGGTTTCTTCACATCTGCCAGGACCACATAGTCTAGGAAATCGGGACGCAGACACAGGGCCTGTCCCACATCAGGATGGCCCAGAATGCTCTCCTCAAACAAAGCTCTAGGGAGAGAGGGGCTGCAGCAGCTCCTGGCTGCCCTGATGTGCCAAGCCCCAGGTCATGACTTGAACCCTGGAGGAAACAAGGCATCCTCAGACTGGAGGTTCTGAACAAATGACAGACATCAGAGAAAGATAATTTGGAAAAGAAGTTGAGAAACAGGTCTCATCTGAAGAGCTCACCATGGGAGGAACAAGAAAAACTTAGTGGGAAGATTAGAGGATGAAACCTAAGTGGAGAAAAAAGTGTAAACAGGTTTGTTTCTTTAAGAAATCATTCCTAGGGTCCCTTAGAGCTGATGGAGTGAGGTCCCTTTGAGAGAGACGTAGCACAGTGGGGACTCCTCTCCTGCCCTGACCAGGGAAGACGTCACTTAAACATTTTGCATCCTGCCACTGTCTAAATTATGGACAACCCTGATATCTGTCTGTCTATCTATCTATCTGTCTATCTATCTCTCTATCTATCATCTATTGATCTATCTTAACAAATGGGCCAGACACTAGTGATCAATAACAAAGTCGGAGCAGCCTGGCCATTGGCAAGGACAGCAGTGGATGAGGAGGAGGCTCTCAGCAGAGCCCCACACCAGCTGGGGCTGCCACAGCTGTGTGTGGAGAGACACAGGCTGCAGGGAGGGGGAACATATCTGTTTTCTCGGGTGCAAGTGAACACAGTCTCACGTGTCCTGTAACCACTGGGATGCATGTTTTCATTTAGTGATATGCATTAGCTACAAAAAGTGCATATTTGGTTTTTGTTTCACTCAGATCAAGTTCATAATGACTTCTGCACTAACATCTCTGTTCTCTCTGATGTCCTGTTGAGGGGACACCGTGGGACCTTTGGAAGCCAGGAAGGGGCAATTGCTACTCTTACCACTTGGTTTTAATAGTAAGGAACTGGAGCCCCTGGTCTCTGCTCCAGCTTGAACCCCCTGGCACTAGATTTAGCCCTTTACTCTTGTGACTCATGAATATTGTTAGTATTTTAATAAGAAATTATTATCTCAAGTAAATCACTTCAGGTTCCCATCTATTTCTCAGATGGCAGTGAGTTCAATGTGTGGCTCTATCAGATATCAAAGTTCATATTAGTAAGTTGTCTTGCTATTTTCTGCTTCAGCCTTACTAGTTCATAGTAATATTACCAAGGAAGAGAATTTTATTTGACAGGCTTGATTTTTCGTTCTCTTGTCTCCATAAATCAGTTCAAAATATTTCTTTGATGTTTCCTAGAGCATGATGGGTTGACTTTTGTGAGGTCAAAACTGAGACAAAGTACTTCAGCCTAAGACAATACTATTTGATGTTTTGTAGGAATGTGAGGCTCAACTCCCTGTATAAGTCCATGATCCGAACAGAGAACATCGTTTCATTCTGATTAATTGAAAAGTACTTCAGTGTGTATAACTTTCTTTCTAATTATCTCAGGTAGTAAAACTAAATGCTGAAAAAATATTTTGAACTGATTTATGGATACAAGAGAATGAAAATCAAGCCTGTAAAATAAAATTATTTTCCTTGGTGAATATTAATATGAACTAGTAAGATTGTAGCAGAAGATAGCAAGACAACTTAGTAACATGAACTTTGAGATCTGATAGAGCCATGCATTAAACTCACTGCATCTGAGAAATAGATGAGAACCTGAAATGAATTACTTGAGATAGTCATTTCTTATTAAAAATTAACAAAATCCATGAGTCACCAAAGTAAAGTGCTAACTGTAGTAAGAAGAGAATTTCCCTTTGCAGTCTAGAGAAAACAGTCCTCTGAGATGTTGAGTTTGTGTAGAGCTGGGGACATAATTCAGATCTGCCAAATAACCTAACATACAACTTGACTATTTTAATTCTTCAGCACAATCACAGAAGCCCACTCACACACTGGTGCTGCATCTTAGGAATAGAAAAGCACTTACCTGGGCAGGTAGAGTGGGGAGTCAGGAGACCTGAGCAGATCCTGCACCATTATAAGGAAGGCATGTCTTTAATTCACCTCTCTGTAGGCCTTTAATTTTAGCATCTGAAGAAGTTGACAAGATGCCACTTGGGAAGGCAGAACTGTGGCTTCCCCAGTGGAACATGTCTCTTACTTTTACTTTAGTCTCTGCTGGATAATAGAAACTGGGGGAGAGTCGAACTCAAAACTTTTCTCAAGTCCCTGGACACACTCATGTGAGGATCTCACAGCTCCCAGTCATGTGGACTATACCCATATTCTCATTTTTTAAAAAACCATGTTCAAATCAGCTCAATCCTATTCCACATATTTTGCAATGTCTCTCCCTTGGGGTGAGTGGGTAATGACATCTCCCACGCATTCCTAGTGGCTCTGAGGGTTATCTCCCTAAAATGTGAGGCTGTCAACCCTGGTCCACTCTCATAATGACCATGTGGTTTGGGGTATTATGTCTCCTAAGGTTTCCAAACTCAGTTTCAGGTTTGCATTTCTGTTTCAGGTTAAGAAAGGCATTGAGATATTAAAATATCCATTCTGGTGATGAAGACAAAATATATAAATTTGAAAATAAAGCTGACCATTGCAGAGAAAATGTTATAAGATATGTGAGTAGAATTTCCAAGAAATATGTGATAACACAAAAAGACCAAATTCAAGATTTATCAGGATAAATGAAGGTAGAGAGATTTAAACCAAAGGAATGCACAATTTTTCCATGAAATAATATCAGAAAATTTCCCAAACTTAACTAATTAAGTGGAAAATCAATACAGGAGGCTTATAAGACCTCAAATATTCAAAACTAAAACATTTGCACACTAAGGCATACAAAATAAGGATAGAATTTTAAAGGCTGTAAGAGAAAAATGACGTGTCACATTTAGAAGGAAATCAATCTGGATCTCAGCCATTTTTTCAACCAAGACCTTGAAAACTAGTATGTTTTGGAATAATATATGCTGAGCTCTGAAAGAAAGTGGATGCTAGCCAAGAATACAATACCCAGCATAATAAACTCTCAGAATTGATGCTTAAATAAAAACCTTTCATGACAAACATAAGGTAAAAAAAAACTCACAAGACTAGAAAGACTGCATTACAAAATATACTCAAAATACTTCATGAAGAAGAAACAAAAAATGTAAGTGAAAAACAAGCAAAGGAAGGGAAGAACAAGCTATTTCAAATTAAAATCCAAAAATAAACCAAGCTGACTGAAAATAAAATCATATCTTATTAACATCTTTGAGTTCTCAGAGGACTTAGCCAATTCTATGAGACTTTCAAAGAAGAACTAACGCCAACACTCCTCAAATTATTCCATGAAATAGAAGAGGAGGGAACCTTTTCAACTCAATCTATAAAGCTGGTATAACCCTGATACCAAAACCAGATGAAGACACATCAAGAAAAGAAACCTCAGACCAATATCCCTGATGAACTTATGTGCAAAAATTCTTAATAAAATTCTGGCAAAATGCCTAAAAATCATTTAAAAAATCTAGTGCACTATGATCAAAAGGGGTTCATCTAAAGAATGCAAGTTTGGTTCAACGTAACAGAAATCAATAAATGTAATACATCACATCAATAGACTTAGAGAAAAGAATCATATTATCTCAATAGATACAGAAAAAAATTGATAAAGTACAGTAAGCATTCATGTTCAAAATTCTAGAAGAACCAGGGATATAAGGAACATATATTGTAAAAGCTATATATGCTAAACCCAATGCCAACATCATCCTAAATGGAATGATTGAAAGCATATTCTCTTGAAATTCTGGTACAAGATAAGGATGCCCTGTGTCACCACTTCTTATTCAACATCATCTTGAAACTCTAGCCAGAGCAGGTTGACAAAAGAAAGAAATTAAAGGAATATGAAGAGAGAAAGAAGGACTCAAACTATCCTTATTTGCTGATGACATGATTCTATATTTAGAGAAACCAAAAATCTCCACTAGAAAACTTCTAGAACTGACAAATGAATTTAGCAAAGCAATGGGATGTAAAATCAACACATATAAATCAATTGCATTCCTATACATCAGTGATGAATTGACTGAAAAAGAAAGTAGTAGCCTCAAAAAAAACTTGGGAATCAATCTAACAAAAGAGATAAAAGACTTCTATAATGAAAACACAGAACCCTAAAGAATAAAATTGAAGAAGACCTTAGGAGATGGAAAGATCTTCCATGAACTTGGATAGGCAGAATTAACATTGTCCAAATGGCCACACTACCACAAGTGCTACACAAATTGAATGCAGTTCCTATTAAAATCCCAGTAACATTTTCCACAGGAATAGAAATAATCAGTCATGAAATTCATTTGGAAAAACAAGAGGCCCAGAATAGCCAAACCAATTCTGAGCAAGAAAAATGAAGCAGGAAACCTCACAATACCAGACCTTAAATTACACTACAGAGCTACAGTATCAAAAACGGCATGGTGTATGGACACCAAGCAGACAGGTAGACAAATGGTAAGAACAGAAGACACAGAGAAGAATCCACAGAAATACAGTAACCTCATACTATACAAGGTGCTAAAAACACACAATGGAGAAATGATAACTTCTCCAAAAATTAAGTGAGGAAAACTGGAAATCCACATGTAGCCACATGCAATTAAACCCTTTTCTCTCAACATGCACAAAACCCAACTCTATGTGGATCAAGAACTTAGGCATTAGACCAGAGACCCAGAGACGCAAATCTACCTCATGTTGGCTTAGGAACCAAGTTCCTCAACAAAACTCCTAAAGTGCAAAAAGTTCAATCAAGAGTAAATAAATAGCATGAAAACAAACTCAAACGCTTGCTTACAGCAAGAGAAATGATCAAGAATGGGGAGAGAGGGTTTACAGAATGGGAGAACATCTTTGCCACCCACATCTCAGAGCAGTAATCTCCAGGATATGACTCAAAAAACTGAACACCACAAAAACAAATAACCCAATCCATAAATGGGCAAAGAAAATGTGTAGACACTTCATAGAGGAAGAAACACCAATGTTCAACAAATATATTAAAAAAGTGTTCAACATTTCTTGAGTTTTTTTTTGGTTTTTCTAGCAATTAGAGAAATGCAAACTAAAACTCTACTAATATTTCATCTCACCCCAGTCAGAGTGGCAATTATGAAGAATACAATTAATAAGTGTTGGTGAGGATGTGGGGAAGAAGTTACACTCATCTATGGCTGTGGAACTGTAAAGTGGTGCAACCACTCTGGAAAGCAGGGTGGAGATTCCTCAGGAAACTGGGAATGGAACCACCATGTGTTCCAATTACCCCTCTCCTCAGTATACACCCAGAGGGCTTATAATCAGCATACTATAGTGATGTAGTCACATCAATGTTCACACCAGCTCAATTCACAATCGCTCACTGTGGAACCAACACAGGTGTCCTTCACCAGATGAATGGGTGAAAAAGATGTGCTACAAACACACATGGAATATACCCAAACAAATAGGAGTGATACACATTGCCAGTCAATGGATGGAACAGGAGACTGTCATGCTAACTGAAGTTATTCAATCCTCCAAACTAAAAATCCCAATGCTTTCTCTAGTATGCGGATGCTGTCTCACAATATGTGCTGTGTAGGAAAGAATGGAAGTACATTGGATTCGTCAAAGGGGAATGAAGAAAAGGGAGGGGCAATCTGAATATAGAAGACAATAGAATGAATGGGACTTTACTTTCCTATGTGCATGAATAAATGTCTCACACAAAAAAATTGTGAAATTCAAAAAATAACACTTATTTGTTAGGGGTAGTGTTTGATGTCAGTTCTTGGTTTGACACCCAGTGTCACAGTCTGGCTCATGTACTCTCAAACTTCCTACATTCAAGTTCTAACTCTCAGACCTTGATACTGAGGTAACATTGGAAGGCAGAACCTTTATCAATATAGTCACGGTACGTTCACACGAGTTCACATGGCTTTGTAATAAAATGGTGTGACTCATGTCCTTGTAAGAAGAGAGTTGGATACAGACAATTCTCAGAGGGGAGACAGAAAAGAACACAACCCCAGGTGGCCATCTGCAAGTCAAGAAGAGAGGTCACAGGAGGAAGCAAATCTAACAACACATTCATCTTCCAACCGTTTGAACACTCAGTCTATGGTATTCTGATCTGATAGCTCTAGCAAACCAGTACACACAGTACTGCTAAATTTGTAAAATGGAGGATTGATTTCTCTTTCCAAGGGAGAGAATATTTAGGAATTTCCTCTGCTGTTTTGGTAAATTTTATGTAAATATAAAAGTATTCCTAAATAACCCTTTTATATTAAATACCTGAATGATTCCAGGTTGGGTGGTGCATAACTATTATTCCAGGAGCTTGGGAGACTGAGGCAGGAGGATCAAAATTTGGAGGCCAGCCTCAGCAACATAGTGAGGCCCTAGGCAACTCAGTGAGGCCCTATCTCTAAGTAAAAATGAAAAGGGCTGCGACTGGGGCTCAGAGGTTAAGCACCCCTGGGTTCCATACTAATGACAAAAACAAAACAACAGAAAACCAACCAACTAACAACTGGAATGAACACCCTGCAACCAAAATCCCCCCTCCCCACTTTTTTTTCCATTTCAGGTTTCTTTTAATGGATCAAGGACCTGGGAATAAAACCAGAGAACCTGCATCTAATAAAAGAAAAAGTAGGCCCTAATCTCCATCATGTGGGATGAGGCTCCAACTTCCTTAATAAGACTCCTATAGCACAAGAATTGAAACCAAGAATCAATAAATGGGATGAATTTAAACTATTTTTTTTTCAGCAAAAGAAACAATATGTGAGGTAAATAGAAACCCTACATCTTAGGAGCAAATTTTTACCCTTCACGCATGAGATAGAGCACTAATCTCTGGGTTTATAAAGAACTCAAAAAGCTAAGCACCAAAAAAACAAATAACCTAATCAACAAATGGGCCAAGGACCTGAACAGACACTTCTCAGAAGAGGACATACAATCAATCAACAAATATATGAAAAAATGCTCATCATCTCTAGCAATCAGAGAAATGCAAATGAAACCACTCTAAGATATCATCTCACTCCAGTTAGAACAGCAGCTCCTCTGAAGACAAACAAGTGTTGGTGAGGATGTGGGGAAAAGGCACACTCATACACTCCTGGTGGGACTGCAAATTGGTACAGTCAACATAGAAAGCAGTGTGGAGATTCCTTGGAAATCTGGGAATGGAACCACCATTTGACCCAGCTATTCCTCTTCTCGGTCCATACTCAAAGGACTTAAAAACAGCATACTACAGGGACACAGACACATCAATGTTTACAGCAGCACAATTCACAATAGCTAAACTGTAGAGCTAACCTAGATGTCCTTTCCTGGATGAATGGATAAAAAAATGTGGCATATATACACAATGGAATATTACTCAGCAATAAAAGAGAATAAAATCATGGCATTTGCAGGTAAATGGATGGTGTTGCAGAAGATAATGCTAAGGGAAATTAGCCAATCCCCCAAAAACAAATGCTGAATGTTTTCTCTGATATAAGGAGGGTGACTCATAGTTGGGTAGGTAGGGGGAGCATGTGAGGAATAGATGAATTCTAGATAGGGCAGAGGGGTAGGAGGGCAGGGAGGGGGCAGGGGGTTAGCAAGGATGGTGGAATGTGATGGACATCATTTTCCAAAGTACATGTATGAAGACACAATTTGGTGTGAATATACTTTGTATACAACCAGAGATATGAAAAATTGTGCTCTATATGTGTACTAAGAAGTGTAATGCATTCTGCTGTCATATATAAATTTAAAAAATAATATTTATTTTTTTAATTGTAGTTGGAAACATACCTTTATTTTATTTATTTGTTTTTATATGGTGCTGAGGATTGAACCCAGGGCCTTGAACATGCTAGGTGAGCGCTCTACTGCTGAGCCACAACCCCAGCCCTCAATTCAGCTTTCTAAATATCCACAGGTTAGAATGTTTATGGAAAATATACTTCAGATCACTTCATATTCTAAATCTTTTTGTTTTACATACATTTTTAGATGCTGGGGATTGAACCCAGGGCCTGGTCATGTTAAGCCCAGACTTTACCACCAACCTACATCCACGGTCCTAAAACTTTCATTTGAATTTCTTACTCTGACTATGGATACATAGTAACCTGTTTTGAAGTTCCCAGAAGCTTTCTTCTACAGTTTCCAATCTATCCACTCCAGTAAATGTGATTTTTTTTTTTACACCAGGGATTGGACTCAGGGGTACTCGACCACTGAGCCCCGTCCCCAGCCCTGTTTTGCATTTTATTTAGAGACAGGGTCTCCCTGAGTTGCTTAGGGCTTTGCTGTTGCTGAGGCTGGCTTTGAATTCATAATCCTTCTGCCTTAGCCTCCTGAGCCGCTGGGATGACGGGTGTGCACCACCGTGCCCAGCTAAATGTGAAATTGCACATTGCAGATACTATATTTTTAGTTCTTTGCAGTTTCATTTGATACCTTTAATTTTCAATTTTTTTCTCAGAAAAATAACTAATCTTTTTTCTATTGTACCAGTATTAACTATTATTACATTGATTACAGGTCTTTTTAGAGCATTATCATCTAATTCCAATACCCGGAACATCGCAAGATATACTTCAAATTCTTGTGTATATTTTAGGTTTGTAGGTCATGGACTTCCATTTTTTCCAGGTCTCATAGATCATTATATAATTTTGTATAAATTACATAAGAAACAGGGCTGGGGTTGAGGCTTGACGGTAGAGTGCTTGCTTAGCATGTTCAAGGCCCTGGGTTCGATCCAGGTGATATTGTGTCCAACTTAAAAAATGTTAAAAAATAAATTACATAAGTAACAAACAAACATTTTGATTGTTCCTTCCAGAGGAAGAGTGAGCCTTTTTCCTGTCTCCATTGATGAGGATGAACCTGAGGGATGATCACTCAAGTTCCCAACAGAGTGGAGTCCAGTGCAGACTCTGCCTCACCTACAAGTAGGTGCCACCTGCCTGCTGCTCCCTCAAGCCCAGCCTCCAGATCTGCCTCTATTTTTCTGGTTTGCTTCAAGAGCATTTTTATGTGATGCAGTGTGAATTCTGGAATTTTCTGTATGGAAATCACAGAGTACGTGAGCAGGAATGTCAGGAAACCAGGTGGTCCATGTGAAAATGGAGTTATAGGGAGAGGATCTACAGAGTCTCAGGAGGATCTAGGGATCTCTCACCACCAGAATTCAGGCATCACAACATGTGGAAAGGATACGGGTTAATTTGAACTTTGAATTCAAGTAAGAGAACTTGGAGTTGTCTACAAGATTGGGATGCACTTTTTTGTCAAAAAAACTCCTAGGAAATTTTGAGCACCTATCCCCAGATGGTTGTTATCCAGAACAGAATCAAATCAAGGGGACAAGCGAATTGTTCCACTGGGGACTCTATAGTTCTGTGCTTCCCAGTGGGGTCTTGTCACCTTAGTAGAGACACTAAAATTGCAGGCTGCAGAGAAATGAGCTCACAGAACCCTTTCTCTTAGACCCATGCAGGTCATGCTCAGGTGCACCAAGTGCCCTGCATCCATCCAGGTAATTGCCTCTCCATTCCACAGAGATAGTGGGTGAGTACGGGGGGCTTGTAGGAGGAGGTTGAAAAGGGCAAACTGGGTCTAGGAGTGAGGTTCTTGGTAGCTTGAGACACCCAGCTCTCACCCCTTTATTTAAGAAGACTAAGGTGCTCTGTGAAAATGTGAGGAAGGAGATCTTCCTAGGTTGCGTCATCGTTTGAGACACAGAAAGTTAGGTGCTATTTTCAATAGGAAGTGCCAATTATCTCAGGTTTCTACTTAATTTTCTTCTAGCAACTACAGCAGTGCTCATGTTATATATGCATTTCCCTGTTTGATATGCTATTTACTCCTAATCCAATAATCAGGGATGTAATAAGTCGCCTGTCTGCTTTGTACTAAATACACTCAGGTTTCCTTCTCTCACCTTTCTGAACAAATAGAATATCACTGATCTCTGACTACTAGACTCTGAGGAATTAAAAACCATAATTTTATAAGGCCCAGAAGGTAATGAGGGAAACCTCACATTGCCACAGGCATCTATTTAACTTTCTCATGCAATCTTTATTGTCCTAAATTTAATCATACAATTTAAAAGTGAATGGTGCCACTTCATAGTGGGTTCTCTGCCCATGAGCAAATTTCAAGTGAGAGGACAGTGGTCCTGTGTCACCTTCCCAGGAAAATACCAGTGAATCTGATTATGGTGTCCTTCTCCTTCCCCAATGACAAGGTAACAAAATTATCCATAGCTAGGTAAGAAGACTATTTGTGTCCACTAATCTTCTTTCTTTTCATTATTCACTTAAAAATTCTCTTTGCCCTTTCTCTAATAATAAAAGTGTCTGAAAGGCCTTTGATTATATATGCCACATTTTTTTTATCCATTCATCCACTGAAGGGCATCAAGGTTGGCTCCACAGTTCAGCTATTGTGAAATGTGCTGCTGTAAACATGGATGTTGCTGTGTCCCTGTAGTGTGCTATTTTTAAGTCCTTTGGGTATAGACCGAGGAGAGGAATATCTTGGTGAAATAGAGGTTCCATTCCCAGATTTCCAAGGAATCTCAATACTGCTTTCCAGATTGGCTGCACCAATTTGCAGGCCCACCAGCAGTGTATGAGTGTGCCTTTTCCCCACATCCTAAACTCATTCGGTCCTGGTATGTATTTTCAGGTCCTATTTCATGCAAATGCACTTCCAGAAAAAAAGTGAACCTATCTGCTTTTCTTCTTCCTAAAGCAAACTGGACTTGCCTCATGTCATCAGGGCAATGGATCCTTCTGTAGGTATGTTTGGGTTTCCCACTGATGACAGCTTAGGTAGGGTCTGTGATGAATCTCACTTGCTGTTCCCTATTGTTGTTAGAAGACTATTTTTTCTTTTAATTATTCTGAATACAGACTTTAAAATATTCTTAGGGTCTATCTGTAAGTGTGAACCCTGAGCTGCACTTAAATTCTTCCAAGTTACAAAAAAATGGGTTATTTTCAGCCTTATTTTCTGGAAATAGCTGCCATTTGTTCACCCAAATATTCTCCAGGATTTTCTCCTCCTTGGCCCTGTGGCTTATATATGTCACAGTGGCTCTGCACCCAGCATGGCACCTGGATGTGTGTGGCTATGCCCTCCCTGATGTGCAAGCTATTTCTCCCTAGTGCTCTTCAATGTTTCCCAGCTACATCTCTGCCACAGAGAAGAACTTCCTGCCCAATTTTTCCTGAGATCCTAACCCACTTAAAGCAGGATGAGTCCCCCTCCCAGATTTTTCACTTGTCCTTCTTACCTTAGCCATGGGAATCATGGTGAAGTTTTTTTTTTTTTTTTTTTTTTTTTTTTTTTTTTTTTTAAAGAGAGAGTGAGAGAGGAGAGAGAGTGAGAGAGAATTTTTAATATTTATTTTTTAGTTCTCGGCGGACACAACATCTTTGTTGGTATGTGGTGCTGAGGATCGAACCCGGGCCGCACGCATGCCAGGCGAGCGCGCTACGGCTTGAGCCACATCCCCAGCCCTCATGGTGAAGTTTAACTACTTGGCAACCATGAATCAATGTGTGCTCTTTTGCTGCTGCTGGTATTATTATTATTTTGTTACCAGGGAAGAAAACCAGGAGTGCTTGACCCCTGAACCACAACCCTAGAACTTTTCACATTTTATTTAGAGACAAGGTCTCCCTAAGGTGCTTCGGGCCTCTTTAAGTTGCTGAGGCTGGCCTCAAAACATGTGATCCTTCTGTCTCAGTCTCCCAAACTGCTGGGATTACAGATGTGCACCACTGCACCTGGGCCACGTTACTTCCCCTGTGACTTATGTCCCTCTCTATGAAATGTGCAGTCTTTCTAATGTAGCTTGCTTTGAATAGTGTGTTAACTGAATACTATCACATTGCTAAGAGCCACAGGTTGGGAAGCCCCTTCATTACCTTGAAGGGAAGCAGAAAGTTTCATCCTGGTCCTGAGCCTCTGGGCTTTTCTGTGCTAGACAGGTTTGAGTGGTAGGTGTGATGGTTAGGAGAGGACATGCTGGACAATTTCTTTTAGCTCATTTTTATACAGGGTTCTTATTCACCAGAACTCATTCTAGTGTCAATGAGCTATTAACACAGATGTAGCTACAAACTTTTAAAACTCACTTACACATTGTCTGATATTTAAGTGAATCAGTTTTCTGTATTGGATGTATGAGTTGCTGTTACATTATGATGTGATCTGAAATTTAGATGGAGGATGGGCACGGTAATCCCACGGTCTTGGAGGCTGAGGCAGGAGGGTTGAGAATTCAAAGCCAACCTCAGGAAATTAGCAAGGCCCTGGGCAACTTAGTGAGACCCTGTCTGAAAATAAAAAAAAAAAAAAAAACAAGAAAACAAGGGGGGGGGGCTCAGGCTGTGTATCAGTGGTTGAGGACTTCTGGTTTCAATTCCTGGTAGGAAAAATAAACTTTTGGTCACAGCTGGATAGATTCAGAAATATGTCATTGCTCCTGGGTCTACTTTAGTTGTTGAAAGTGTTTGCTCACTCTCTTTCATGCTCTGGAGAAAGGAGACTCAATTTTCATGCTGCTACTGTGCATTTTTTTCTTCAAATAAGTCTTTCTGGTCATTTTCAAGCAACAATGAATTGGGGTTTATTTTTTGAAGTAAGACTGAAAATCATGTCCTGGATTGCTCTGATTTGAGGTGATTTAAACATGTTACTGAAAGGGTTTTATAATCTGTGTGCTTGAGTTGCACATGTTTTAACATGAATTAAACACAATGAAAGCAAAGCCTCCATTTCACACAAATGGTATAAGAGAACACCATTTTAGAACTAAAATTTTAAATTTTTATTTTAAAATGTTGTACATAAATGATTATACTTAAACATAGATGTTTAAGTTATTCTTTAAAGCTTCATCAATATATATTTTACCAACATGAGACAGTTGTTATAAAAACAGATGTATGTAATTTTATGTATAAAGATGTAAGGAATAATATCTGTGCCTATGATCATGTGTTCCTTGTGGAAGATCTTCCTAGTGTCATTCCTGGGCTTGTCATGGTATCAAACCTGAATATACTGAATAAGTGAAAGAATAAAATTTTATTTTTCCTGATCACCACATTTGGGAAAAGAAGAACTTTTGTTTACTGATGGTGTAGAGAATTTCTCTTTTAGACAAACACTGCATGTTCTTACTCATGTATGAAACCTAAAAAAGCATTGCACAACTCTCCAAGAAATATTGTTCCAGCAGATCATTCAACAAATTTTCCAGCATAAATTTCAGTCTTGGACATTTGATTCCAGAAAAATGTCACCTTGAACTTGTAATAGAGATAACATCTTGGAGAGCTCATCTTTCAGGAATGGGCTGGACACGTGTCCTTTAATTAAAACCTTAAAATATCAAGTCTGTTTTAATTGTAGTTCTATTTAATACTCTGATTATAAAGTCTTGAAAAGGAAAAAAAATACTATGCTCTTGGTAATAGTTCCAGAATGTTCTAACATAGGCTAGTTATTCTGGCCAGAGAATGAACAAAATGTGACATGTATAGCCACCTCAGAGAATTCCAAGGACAGACATAAAGTTTTGAGTCCTCAGAATAGGATTGTGTAAACGTTCTACTTTGTAGGTTTTTCTATTTTTTTTTTTTTACTGGAGTTTGAACACAGGAGCAATTAACCACTGAGCCACATCTCCACCCTATTTTTATATTTTATTTAGACAAAGGGTCTCGCTGAGTTGCTCAGAGCCTGTGTAAGTTGTTGAGGCTGGCTTTGAACTGACATCTTCCTGCCTCAGGCTCCAGACCTGCTGGGATTACAGGTGTGCGCCCTCACGCCCTGTGGTAATTTCATTCTTGTCTTTCTTTTCAGGCAAGGACACAGCTTATCTGTTATTAAAAGAACTGCATTGATTCTTCCAAGTCATGTGCGTGAAGAACTGTATGATAATAAGATTAGAAGCCAACATTTCTGGAGAGCTCATTATGTGCCACAAACACTTCCAAGGTTGGTAGGCACACTTTATTTTTTCCCACATAGTCTCTGCAGGATCCACATGACACTTTTTGTGGACAGCTGAGATGACTGGACCTCAGCATCCTAGGGTGCTTAAGAAGAAGTTATGTTAAATGGCAGCTCTGACTCACAACTTCAACCAGTCCGACATCAGAGTTCACACCAACATTTTCTTGTTATATGCCGCTGTGGATATCCCAGTAAGACTGGAAGATACTGAGATAAGGCGGTGTGTGGAGATGCGTTCTCCAGAGTGTGAATAGAACATAGTATTTTTTTTTTTTAAATTTTGTGCTGGGAGCTGCCTGGTGGGTAAGTGCACCAGCACCAAGTTACACCTGGTCCTTTTGACTCTGTATTTTGAAACAGGGTCTCACTAAGATGCCCAGACTGGTTTCACCCTTGTCATCCTCCTGCCTCAGTGTCTGGGGTCACTAGGATTTCAGGCAGACATCACTGTGCCCAGCACCAGAACTGAGTTTTCATGTGGAATAAAAATATAGTTGGATGAACCTTCTTTTTTTTCTCATGGTAGTGGTGTTCATTTGAGATTGATAAAGGAGGGCAGATTTGCAAAAAAAAAAAAAAAAGACATTTTTGTTTGTTACTGTGGTCACAATATTTTTCTTTCCCTTGTAAGATGAACAAAGCCAACAGACTGTACAGTAATATTCACATAAGAAACACCGTGTACACCGTGACTGGCGTTGGGGTCATGGCCAACGCCCTTCTTCTTCTCGTCCACATCTCCTTGCACATTACTGGGCACAGACCTAAGCCCACTGACCTGCCCATTGGTCTCCTGGCCCTAATCCACCTGGTAATTCTGCTCATCAATGGCTTCATAGCATCAGACATTTTTATACCTCACGGGGGAAGGTGGGATGACCTGATGTGTAAATTGCTCATCTACCTGTGCAGGTTGATGAGGGGCTTCTCCATCTGTGCCACCTGCCTGCTGAGTGTCCTCCAAGCCATCACCCTCAGCCCCAGGGGCTCCTGCTTTGGAAGGTTCAAACATAAATCCTCATGTCACAACGTGTGTTTCCTTCTCTTCCTGTGAGTCATCTACTCATCCTTCAGTAGCCACCTCTTCATCTCCATTGCTGCTACCCCCAATTGGACCTCAGACAACTTTATGTATGTCACTGAATCCTGCTCCTTCATTTCCATGACCTTCTTCCTCCGGCACAGCTTGTCCACCCTGCTGACCTTCAAGGAAGTCTCCTTTATAGGAATCATGGCCCTCTCCAGTGGATACATGATGGCTCTCCTGTGCAGGCACAAGAGGCAATCCCGGCATCTCCACAGCACCAGCCTGTCTCCAGTGTCATCCCCAGAACTGAGGGCCACCCAGACAATCCTGCTGCTCATGAGTTGCTTCATTGTCATGTCCATGTTGGACAGCATTGTCTCCTATGCAAGAATCACACTGAAGGATGATCCAATATTTTACTGTATCAAGATCATTGTGACCCACAGCTATGCCTCGTTCAGCCCTTTGGTGTTTATTTGTACTGAAAAACGTATAATTAGTATTTTTAGATATAGTGGGAGAAGACAGTAAACATTTCAGTAGCCAGTGGTGGATAAATTCTGTTAGGGTGAGAAACTGTTCTGAATGAGTGATTTATCATGACAGAGTGTGTAGAGTCTTTGGTTTACGTGCAGTGCAAAGTCTCACTTCCTCTTTAAACCATACACTTGGACATACATGGATGACAATTACATCCAAGAAAGCCAAACCATGTGACTCTGTGAAATATTACGGGGGTGTCATGTTTCTCACCGGATCCTTAATAGGGGCTTCTGAGTTGGATGCCACTTGTCATAACCTGGGTTATTCCAAACTCTTTTTAGATACAAGAGTTCCAATGTTTATCACATATTGCATCATCTCCATTATCTGTATTTTTCCAAACTACACTTGTAAACATATTCTACCATGAAATATCACATGATCCAGCACACACGCAATACACACTCATAGGTGCACACACACATGTTCTACAAGCAAGGAGTCAAACAGTCATCTCCACATCACTGCTCCTAAAACCATGCTTTAAATATTCAAACACAAAGTGGTGAGAAAACTGGCAAAACCCTCTGCAATATTCTAGCCAGGAAAATTCATGAGCACTTTAAAAGCATTTTAATATTTACCCTTGGTCAAATGTGCCTCAATCAGAATGCCACCATTTGAACATAGGTGTCAACATGAAAAGTTTCTGAAATCTGCTGGTTTGTGGACCACATTTGTGCATGACTGCAAAAACCATATGAGTCCATGGCTAAATACATAAGTAAAAATAGAAATCTAATAATGAGCATTCTCTTAAGACTTCCATCCTGAAAACACTGCCCTATTTGCTTTGATAACTAAATTATCATTTAATCATTCCTCTAGCAACACTTGAGGTCCACAAAGAACTGTGGAACACATCTGGTTGGAGCATAAATGTTGGGATACCAAGAAGAAAGTTACACTGAACCTCAAAGGAGAAGGTTCATAAATCACCAGAATGCAGGAAAGCCCACAAAAAATTTCAAATGAAAAACAAGGGACTGGGGT
This sequence comes from Spermophilus citellus, assembly GCF_964194105.1. NCBI lineage: Eukaryota > Metazoa > Chordata > Mammalia > Rodentia > Sciuridae > Spermophilus > Spermophilus citellus. The sequence goes on along the minus strand of NW_027672862.1, from coordinate 498,487 downwards.
TGTGGCTCAGTGACAGAGCACCTGCATAGCACCTGTGAGCCATAGGGTTCAATCCTCAGCACCACATTAAAAAGAAATATATAAAATAAAGGTATCCTGTCCAACTAAAAAAATATTTTAAAAAATAAAGATCAGATTTTTTTTTTTAAAGCAACTCCGTGCAATGCAGCATTTCTCCTAGACCAGTTTCCTGGACCCTAAAATACTAGTATGACATGAAAAAGCTTTGAAAAATGGGTGAGAAATTACAGAAGTCTGCTCTGGCCCCATCTCTAGTCCAGCCCCACTTAAATGTCCCTCTGACCTTGTATTTGCTGTCTCTCCCTTTAGAGTTTCTCACATTTTTTCCTTTTTTTCTTCTTGTAATGCTGGAGATTGAACCTGGGACCTTGTGCATGCGAGGCAAGTTCACTACTGACCTCACTGTATCCTGGGTCTCTCACGTTCTTTCCTGAATGTGTATCTGCTTTTCTAAATAGGTCTGTCCGTGTGCCTGAAAAATGCTGAAGTATTCTTCCATGGGTGACGACTATAGCATTTTCCTATTGGAGAGAACAAGGTACTCCAGTGGCTCCTCATTAGGCCCAGGGACTGATACCTCATCCCTCAGATCATGGTGGAATTGGGGGTGGAAGGTTACCTTGCATTGTCAGATAAAATCAGGTTCCATCCTGGGAGTTAGGCATTCACCAGACTGCCTTGTTTACACACAGGCCATTCTTAAGGACATTTTGGCATACAACCATATGCTATGGAAACGAGGTTAAACTTCCTTCCTGGTGGACATTTTAGCATTACAATGAAGTAGAATAGAATTCCTAGTCACTGGTACTTTATCTTAAGGTTATTTCTGAAATAGGTTTGTCCTAAACTTATTAAACACATCTCAACTTTTTGGGTCATAGTCTCATGGGAAATCATGTTTTCCATTAGTAGAGGGTCAAGGTGTGTCTTCTATTCTTAGGCTCCAAGTGCTAACAATGCAACATGGACACAAACAGAATGTGGTGCATGAGTAATTGGAGAGATGTTCTCTTCTACATAAGTGGAGCACTATCAAAACTGTCAGTCTTTCAACAAAGATGGCAACTGGACACTAACAGGAAGTTATTCAAGAAACAGTATATCAACTGGGAAACTGCTGGAGAAGGCAGAGTCTCGTGCCCCTGGAGGGCTGGTGTGGGGTGAGGGGAGATTACATCATGCTCCTCAGAACACTTTGCAATTTAAAACTCATGAGTTGCTCATTCTAAATTTTCTATAGCTTACAGAAAGGGAAATCATGGATAAGAGGAGCTATGAGAGTCAAATTGCTGTAAAACAAATACCAAGATGCAATCTCATGAGTGGTCAGAGAGAAACAGTTGTTCAGGTACAAGACAGTATTATTGGGTTTCCCTAGAGAATCCAAGAAGCTGGAAGGTAGTGGGAGGACATGATGAAACTTGTTGTTTAACCATCAATAATTTTATACCTTGCTAAACTGTGCTTCAAAAGATAAAGCGAGATATGTACAAGGAAATGTTTGGGGTGAGTAAACAACTCTTCCAGAAATGCCAATAGAGCCATCAAGGTTAAAGGAAATGATAAAAGATAGAACCTTGAGCCCACATAAAATAATGAGAAATAATGGTAGATGTAGCTCAGTAGCTCAATATGGTAGCTAAATGTTGCCAGTGCCATGGAGTATTTAGTTTCTAACTCTTTTCTATTTGTTTTAAATATATAAGTGTAAAAAATTGTACTCTATATGCATAATAAGAATTGCAATGCATTCCACTATTGTGTATTAAGAAATAACATTTTAAAAGTTTAAAAAATAAATGAGTGCAAAAATAACACTTAGAACACAAAAAGTAACACTTAGAACCAAAAAAACATTGATGCTGAATGACTACAAGACTCCATTTCTTATTGCTATCAGGAAATACTTAAGGATGAGTAGTTTGTGATTAGAAAGTCATTTAGGTCAGAATTTTAGAGTCTGAGAATCCAAGATAAAGCGTTGCCATTCACGTGACTTCTGGGGAGTACCAACTTTGTTCTATTCCAGCATGGTGGCTGTCATCAGAGTGTGGAAAAGTGGAAGAGGAAAAATCATAAGGACCAATAGGAGCCACAGAGCAGAGAGGGGCAGTCTTGATTTTTCATAACAACTCGTTTCCTCTAAAACTCATTCCAAGGGACTAGCGTCCATTCTTCCTGAGGGTGGTGTCCCCAATGACTCAATTAACACCCAGTAGACAGCACATTTGTAAGGCCCTTCTACCTCAGTGCCACCATAATGAGGACCAAGTGTCCAAATCCTAAGCTTGTTTGTGGACAAATGCAATCCAAGCCATAGAAGAAACATGATGCATGAATTTATAGTCTATGACAAAGATAAAAACCAGGACTGAGGTTCAAATCTGTAAGATCAGCAAAAATTTTCTATACTGAAAGTAATTTGGCATGAATAAAAACTGATTGCCATAAATTTAAGATGTTAGAGCTCCCAAAACAATCACTAGGGAAAAACTAAAACATGTGCCAAAAGAAGAAAATAAAATAAAAATTGTACACAAGAAAAGTGAATCATTAATATGCAATAATGGAAAATTTGATGAACCAAAAACATACAGGAAGAAAACAAGTGGCAACAGAGAAGAAGCATTTTGTTCATTAATATTATTTTCATTATTATTAAGGCATATAGATTCAATTTGTTCCAATTTTAGAAAACATATTGATCAAGTTGGGCATGCAGCACACATATGTGACTCTAGAGACTCAGGAGGTTGAGGTAAGAGGATTGCAAGTTTGAGGGCAAACTCGGTGACTTATGTAGAGCCTGTCTAAGATATCATCATCTGGGTACAGTGGCTCAATGCTGTCACTAAGCTACTTGTGAGACTGAGGCTAGGGTATCACAAGTTTGATGCTGGCATCAGCAACTTAGAGTAACACTGTCTGAAAATAAAATATAATAATATTAAAAAGTGGCTGGGGATGTAGCCCAGTATTAAGGCACCCTTGCGTAAAAGACCTAGAATCAAATAAAATTGTTCTGCTGTCTACATCAGATTCACTTTAGATTCCAAAACAAAGATGGGATGAGAATAAAAATAAATATAAAAATATTAATCAAGACCCCACCACAGTAGTTCAGTTACTTGGGAGGCTGACGCAAGAGGATCATGAATTCAAAACTGCAGGTGGTCAAAATAGAGTTCCCCTTGGTGAAATGGTCTAGCTGAAAAATAAAAGCTAAGAAAGGTAAAGCGGGGGACAAAAATACCCCACAGGATACAGAAAGTAATTTTAAAAGCAGGGTTGGGATGGGCTACCCAATCTTAGGAATGAAGCTTCCTAACTCAAAAGAGCAAAATGGAGCCTATGTTTGCTTTATTTATATCAGGGAATATCAAATGTTTTCCATGTAATGTTTTTTGCTAAATAAGGTAGAAAGTGGGCTTTGCAGTTCCCATTGGGTTATGCCCAACTTCAGAGCTAGAAGAGGGGTCTTCCTGGTAGAGCAGAGATAGAGTCATGTGCCTTGGGCAATCTACTGCACTCTGGGGAGCTGCGGATAGTTCCCACGGTTAGACCTAAATCTCCATAGCTCCATACCCAGAGAAGACCCTCAAGTAATTCACAGGTGGCACCTTGAATATTCCCCCTTTTTACTTTGCAATAGAAAATGATGAGCCATTATTTTAAGTTCCCAGATTCGTGTTCTGAGGGTGTGATAACCTATTATCACAATACAAAAAAAAAAAAAAGAACTAGTAGCAAACATCTCATTCCAGTAATATACCATGCAGAGTGTTTCAGCATGTTTCTAGGGTTAAAGGCATTCCATTCTTGAAGTATTTCCAGTTAGAGAAGTAGGATCCAAAAGATCAATTTTGCTTTTTTGAATATCCTGGATGTTGTGATGTGACTCCATAAGATCCAGGCTATAATTATTGCTATGCCAAATGCCCATTAGATTATTTAACCTTCTCCAAATCCCATTTGGAAGCCCTATATTTGACTACAGTAACAGAGACCTTCATAGTCAGATGGCATTTAAACCTTTCCTTAAACGAGAGAGCAGAAAGCTCATTACCAATATTTATGACAGAAGTTTCTAAGGCATTCAAGTTAGCTTCAATACTTTCATCAATATTTGTGATTATTGAAGACCTTGGAAGTATTTTGAGCCAAATTATTAAGAAAATTTGCATGTTGAATGTTCTGCGATCTAGCCACTAAAGCTGTAACTGTAGAGTGATGAATGAGATTAAATAAAATTTGAAAAATCATAACCAAGAATTATGAGTCCAAGAGCTCACTTAAGTCTGGTCACCTGAGCATGGGTCTGTTGTAAAACCTGAACACCAGCATCAGCATGCCATAGCTCTCAAATGTTGGCTGGTAGTAAGACAAAGGAAGACTTGGGAAGGACTAATGTTTCTTTCCCTTGTTATATCTAGAGATGCAATTAGGTACATTGCACTTTTTACAGGCTAAAAGATAATTATCATCCTTTCTCTTAACTCTCACATTTCCAGTAATTAAAGCATAAGGAGACTGAACCACACCTGCAGGCCATACCAGGAACCCTCTTTGCACCCCTTGCCTACAAAGTCAGGCATAGGGCTGTCAGTGCAATATAGGAAATCTGAGGCTGCAATTAAGCTCCAAACATCTTTCTGGATAGCACCTTCACTGAAGGTTAGGATATTACCAACAAAACCTCCAGGGATCCTGGCATCCTTATGTGATTGTCTTTTGTCAATTCTTGGAGACCAGTCTAAAATATATCCACTATATCTAGAACATTTTTGTTTTACTGGCAAGATATCTGCACAGTCTATCCATTTAGGAAAGGTGCCAAATTCTATTGCAGACTGATTAGGACAGTAAGGTATTGGCAGGCGTTCTGTGGCAATGACTGGATTGTTATGAGAAAGTCCCATTTTAATAACTGTTTAGACATATTCCTTAGAGTCCCAGGGTCCAGGATGATTGGTTTGTCTAGACCCCCCATATGCTGTATTTTTTTCAAAAGATACCCCTAAATAGCCAGCGTGCTTATCATGGGACCAATATATACATAGTGTCCACTGTAACCAGTATAATTAAATCCAGTCACAGGGATGGGTGTAATCTGAGTATCTGTAAAACCACACAGTACATGAGTATCATTGGTGAATACTGGGATGGATTCTCCGGTCCACACTACTGGGTGTACCAAAGGTGGGTATGGAAAATATGTCCAATTGGTTTCTCTCTGGACCCCATTACTGGATACTCAACAGAGCTAACACGGCCACAAACATTGTGGCTGCAGAGTTAGTTCCTCCTTGTGTCAAAGTATCAGTTCAGGCTATAGCGCTAGATTCTACAGTTGCCTCCATGATGGTAGATTCAACATTCGGTCTCTCTGGGCCTTCTTTATCCTCTTCCTTCTTTTTAGCTCTCACTTCCTGCTGGGGGTCAGGGCTGACATCTCTGGATCAATCTTCAGTATCTGAACCTCGGTTCTAGGTCCTCCATGTCTGATAGCACATTCAGGTACCCCAATAGGATGAGACTCACCTTCTGGGAAAACACAAGCATGACCTCTACCCCACATTATCACTGGATCTGATCCTTTATGTTGTTATGTTTGTAAATCTTTCCACCAACCTTGGCTCAAGTTACCGGCTGCAGTAGAAGAAATGTGTCCTTTGGCTGCAGCGTGACTTTCAGAGTCACAATTTAAAAAAAAATTAAAACAAATCATGATTAAGGTTATATTGTGGGGTCTTATTCCCCTCCCTTTTTTGTAATTGTAGCTTCATAGATAAATGAGCTCATTCTACAATGGTTTGACCTTGAGGCTTCTATGGAATACCTGTTTTATGATCAGTACAAAATTGTTGGCAAAACTGCTGAAAAGAAAAATTAGTATAAGCTGTAGTATTGTCAATTTCAATCTGTAAAGGACCTCCTAATGCTGCAAAAGTAGCTAGAAAGTGAGAAATAACATATTGAGTATTTTCTCTTACACAGGCAATGTGAAAAATAAATCTAGAGTAAGTGTCAACAATAACATGAACTTAACACTGTTTGCCAAATTGAGGGATGTGAGTTACATCCATTTGCCATAACTGATTTGGTCATAAAGCATGAGATTTTCCCAGTTGGTGAAGATAAAATATCTATAAAACATTGTGAGATTTGATGAACAATTTGACAAGTTTTTTTCCCAGGAATATTAAATTTTTATGTAAGGTAGAATCATTCTGAAGATGTAAAGAATGTGAGGCTTGTGCACAATCATATAAAGATATTTATTCACAAACAGCAACAAGTTTATCAATCTTATCATTATCTGATGCTAAAGGACCTGGAAGATTAGAATGTGCCCTTCTATGGCTAATGAAACATGGGTGGTGACACATTTGACTTGTCTTTTGTAAGGTCTGAAACAAATTAAGTAACTCTTGCAATGGTGTGTTCCCAGTAGTTGATGTTTCAATATTTTTTTGTAACACGAACTGCATGTAAAGTGTCTGAATAAATATTGATTGGCTCATTTGCAAAATGAATTAAAGCACAAATGAGAGCTTGAAGATCTGCTGTACCATCTCTGTATGAGCATGGCTATAGAAACTTGCTTTTCCTGAACTCGATCCATCAGTAAATACTTTTAGTGCTCCAACTATTGGTTAAGCACGTACAATTTTAGGAAAAATAAATGTAGTCACAAGAGCAAACTGAATAATTTTATCCTGAAGGTAATAGCTTTCCATTTGACCAGGGAAATTAGCAAAAGCTTTCTGCCAAGTATAAGAAGATTGCCAAAGCCAGTCATGCACTTCAGTAGAAAAGGGGGCAACAATAATACTAGACTATGACCCAACTCTCTGCAAAACTCGTGTTCTTCCTTTAATAACTCACTGAGCAATAAAGCCATGGAATGGAGTTGATGACTTTTGAGGAGAATGAGGTAGGCAAGGCCACTCAATAATTCCCAATATTCACCACATTGCTCCTGTAGGAGTATGAACATTGGGAAATGTTAAACAATATACAGGCTCTTGTGGATTAATTCCATTAAGCTGTGCAGTCTTCATGGCAGATTCAACCTTTGTTATGGCAATCCTTTCTTCTGCCATAAGTTGATGAGAAGGTAGAGAAGGATCCCCCTGTACAATCTGAAACAAAGGACACAAATCTGCAGTGGCTAGATTTAAAGTTGGTCACAGCCAATGAATATCACCTAGTAACTTTTAGAGGTCATGTGCCTTGGGCAATCTAATGTGGTTGGGGGAGCTGCCCATAGTTCCCAAAGTTAAATCTAAATCCCCATGGTTCTATACCGAGAGAAGACCCCCCAAGTAATTCATCGGTGGTTCCTTGCAACTTAGTGAGACCCTACCTCAACATAAAACAGAAAAATGGCTGGGAATAGGTCTTAGTGCTAAAGTGCTCCTGGGTAAAATCCGAAATACAAGGCAAAAGAAGCAAATAAAAACAATAAAGAAAACAGCTGGAGAGGTATGCAAATGTCAGACAAAATCAGCTGAAACAGAAATTGTTAGAGGCAAGAACATGATATATACTTGTAGTTACATATATTAAATTATATATTAAATATATATGCATATTTATGATAAAGATTAAAATATATAATACATATCAATAGAGTGGGAAGTCTCACAAACTAAGTTATAAAAGTATACATGTCTAAAAACAGTGTTCCAAAATATGTGAATTGAAAACTATCAGGATTAAAGGAAGAAAAATTTCTCCAAAAAGAGGTGGATAATTTGTGATATTCCACTTTCAGGAAAGAATGAAATGAGTAGCAAAAAGTCCCTGTAAAACAAAACAACTTGCACAACAATAGCTCTAGAGGAATATATAGAATATTCTGCCCCAAAGAGTAGAATACACATTTTACTCCAGTGTGTTAGAAACATTGTGCAGGACTTGCCATTTTAAAGCCATAAAAATGTCAATAAATTTAAAAGCACTGAAATCAGGACAAGTATCTTTTATAAGTAAAATGCAATTAAGTTTAAAAAAACAGAAAAGTTAAAAATTTGCAAACATGTAGCAATTAGGAAGAAGACAAAGAAAAAAAATAGAAAATAGTTTAGGTGGATAAAAATGAAAGCAAACATGCCAAAACTTATGAGGTGCAGCTAAAGTAGCCTTCAGAAGAAAATTCAAAATGACAAAAGCCTACATTCTAAAAGAAAAACTGCCCAAACAAAAACCTAAATTTATGCAGTAACTAGACAAATAGAAGCAAGCTGTAATCAAATTGCACAAAGGATAAATTAATAAAGAGTAGAGCAAGAAGAAAATAGACAAAAGAATTAAGAAAACAAACTTGATTGTTCAAAAGATTTACAAAATTCATTGTTCAATTAACAGAGAGAGAGAGAGAGAGAGAGAGAGAGAGAGAGAGAGAGAGAGAGAACTCAAGTTAATAAATATCAAAAATAAAGGTGAGACCATAAAAATAGACTCCACAAAAAATTTAGACAATTTAAGGGCATATTATGATCAACTGAATGTGAACAAATTTCTATAGAACATTCATCAAAACTGACTTAGACATAAAAAGTCTAAAAAGAATTAATAAGAGATTTAGTCAGTAAAAAACACAATAAAAACATCCACGTCAGAGCTGAGCATGGTTGGCGCATACCTTTATCCCAGTGACTTGGGAGGCTGAGGCAGGAGGATCATGAGTTCAAAGCCAGCCTCAGCAAAAGCAAGGCGCTAAGCAACTCAGTGAGATCCTGTCTCTAAACAAAATACTAAATAGTGCTGGGGACGTTGCTCTGTGGTCAAAGGCCCTGAGTTCAACATCTGGCACCAAACAACAACAACAAAAATCCTATTAGAAATGTGAAGTGAAACTATCAAACTATATCTAACTCTAAAAGCAGATATATGGCTTTATGTGAATTAAATCTTAAGGTGTCTACCAAAGAACTATTTGAATGAATCATTTCAGCATTTATGCAGGATATAGCACCGATATATTAATACAATTTTTGTAGCAGAACAATAAATATTCAAAGCAAAATTATTAAAAATATTTAATTTATGGTAGCATCAAACATTAAATACATAGCAAAAAATTCACAAAAAATGTCTTGTAAGCAGAAAATACTATAGAAAATGTTTAGAGGACTAAGTAGGCATCCACTATTTATTGATAAGATTTAATGTTGCTGAAATTGTAAAATGTAAGTTGATTTACATACCAATGTAAACCTTACCAAAATTCCCACATGCCAATTTTAAAAAAGATGTAATAGTAAGCCTAAGGAGAATATGAAAGTTCAGTCACCCTAAATACCAAATACAGGTTGTTTTTTCAAGAAAAATATAAAGAACAAAATTGGAAGACTCACACATCCCAATTTTAAAGCTCAGTATAGTTTCAGTACTCAAGGATCCCTATTTCTCACACTGTTCAAAATCATTCAAAAGGAGTAGAAGACCTGACTGTAAAACTACAAAATAAAAAAGGGAAATAAATTTAAGACTCTGGTAAGGACAAAAAATGTTTTCGACAGAATTTCAAAATCACACACACACACACACAAAAAAAAAATAAAAATAAAAATAGCATTAATCTAAAATTCTGATGTGGAGCAAAGAAAAAAATGTGGAATCTCTATAAAATGGGAGAAAATCTTTGCCCAGTATACATTTGATACTAGCTTCATATTTAGAATATGTAAAGAACAAAAAAAAAAATAACACCAAACAATCAAAAACTAAGTAATGTCATTCAAGTGGGCAAACAAAGTAAACAGTTTTCAAAAGAAGAAACAAAATGTTCCATATAATTATCCTTCAGGAAAATGCAAATCAAAAATATAATGAGGAGGGCTGGGGAAATAGCTCAGTTGGTATAGTGCTTGCCTTGCATGCACAAGGCCCTGAGTTCAGTCCCCAGCACCACAAAAAAATACATTAGGTAGCACCTTACACCAGTCAGAATGGATAAATTAGAAAAGTGACAAACATCGATGTGGATGTGGAGAAAAATCAACACTTATGCATGGGTGTGTGCAAGTAAATTGGGTAGCTGATATGAAAAACTGTGCATATTACTCAAAAAATTAACAATAGCTGGAATCATGGCACACGACTAATCCCATATATTTCAGAAACTAATAAAGGAGGATTACAAGTTTAAGGCCAGCTTGTGCAAATCAAGGTAAAACAGCGCAAAAACCTGTCTCCAATAAAAAAGAAATATGCTGGAGGCCAGGAATGGTGATAAATGCCTGTAAAATAGGCAACTTGGGAGATCACAGTAGGAGGATCCTGAATTTGCTGTGAGGATAGGAAACTTAATGTAATGCTCTCCCAAAATAAATTAATAATAAATAATAATAATAATAATAATAATAATAATAATAATAATAATAATATAAGGCACTGTGATGTAGTCTAATGGCCAAATGTTTGCCAAGCACATGAGGCTTTGTTTAAGTCTTCATTATCTCACCTAAATAATACTAAAATAGAATTACCTTGTGATTCAGGTATCCCACTTGGGGGTATGTAATAAAAAAGAATGAAACCCTCATCTGATACCTGGACATTCATGATTATTGAGGCACTTCCCAGATGAAAAGATATGGAATTGCCTAGGAATTCTGGGACAGATGAATAAAGAAAATATGGCATATATGTAGGCATACATCCATAAAAATTAAATCCTGCCACCTGCAACCAATTGGGTGAAATTAGAAGATAGCGTGGTGAAATGAAATAAAACCAGACACAGACATACAAACACTGCATGCTGTCCCTCATGTGGGGAAGCTAAACCTGAATTTAGGTTGGTGATTTTTAAAGGTTAAAGAGTGGAGGTGGGAAATGAGAATGGGATTTCATCAGTGGATGTGGTGTATGTGTTAAAATACCAAGAGACCCTTTATTGTGTATATTTAGTACATCTTCATCAAAGCTATTTTTAAAATGTTACTGTAATCAGTACTGAGTCACACTTACAAAATGATTAAGTGGAATAATATTGCCAGGTGTGGTTGTGGATGCCTACAGTACCTGCAACTCAGATGACTGAGGCAGGAGAATTGACACCTTGAGGTCACCCTCGGGAAAGTAGCAAGACCTTGTCTCAAAACAAACAAAAAAAAAATGAACTGGGGATAAATCTCAGTGGTAGAGTGTTTCTAGATTCAAACTCATTACTGCAAAAAGAAATAAGTAAATGGAATAGAATTTAGAAATAAATCCTTATATTTATGGTCAATTATTTTTCAAGGAGAATGCCAAGATATTATAGGAAAAAATGTTTTCAAAACATCTGGAACAACTATCCATATAACACTTGGAACACGATCTCAAACACTATCTCACACTCTACACAATTAATTTTAAATGGAAGAAAGGTGTAAATGAGAATTGGAACTATAAAATTCTTAGCAGAAAACATGTAAATCTCATGACCCTATGTTGGACAATAGATTCTTAGAAAAGACAATTTTTATTTTTTTCATTTTGGTACCAGGGATTGAACCCAGCAGAGCTTAACCACTGAGAAACATTCCCAGCCCTTCTAACAATTATATTTAGAAACCAATTATTAAGGCTGGCTTTGAATATGTGATCCTTCTGCCTCAGCTTCCCAAACTGCTGGGATTATAAGCATATGCCAAAAGATACTTCTTATAATACCATATATTTGGAAAATATCTACAGGATTTTAGATATGAGGCTTATAATGTGGCATAATAAATTTTTGAATGTTATAATAAACTTATTAACAATTTAGTCACTATGTTTTTAAGCTATAGACTTCATCTAGGCTTCTGTATATGCTATTTGAAATTTCACTGTCCCCAGTGGGGACTTCTATCTGGAAAACTCCAACCACATTTACCTTGTATAAGTCAAACCTGGACATCCATTTTTCTTAATCTATAGACTTAAATAAAATTGAAATTTCTCAAGAGTAAAGATTATTCCTCTGGAGCCAAATGATTCCTAGCATTGTGTGGAGTCATATTAGCTGAAGGGCTGTCAAACAAATAACATTAACTAATAAATTTCTGACCCCAAACTAATATCTCTATACTTGTGACTTCTTCATGTAGTCATGGATGTATTGTTAAGAGTCGCAAAAAAGAAAAATCATATAATTTTATGGGCATATTTTTTAACAAATTATAAATTATCATGAAAAAGGTTCTCATTTTCTCCAAGCCCACAGAAGTGTCAACAGAATCAAGATTAAGCCTATTACATTCAGAAATTTCTTGTTTCTTTAATAATTATTTGTTGGTACTGAAAATTAAACTCAGGGGTGCTTTACCCCTGAGCTACATCTCCAGTACCTTTGTACACTTTTAAATTTTATTTTTTTATACCAAATTTTAACTACACATCACTTTAGGGTTTATTTTAACATCAAATCATACCACTTTTAGAAGGCGGTTATTCTAAATGAGAAGAGTGACATGATTAAAATAGATACAGATATTAAATAGCCATCACCACATCCAAAGTAATGAAAATTTTCTCAACTGTTTTTTATTAGTTTTTTTTGCTTCCAGTTGTTACACAAAGTCCTTTGATCTGTTTTTTTTAATTTATTTTTCTATATGATGTGAGGTATGTATCCAAATACATTTTTTTCTTGTGGATATCTAGTCTCCCAGGGCCATTTTTGCTTTTGCTTTTACTCTTGAAAAATATAAGCCGTGTGTGTGTGTGTGTGTGTGTGTGTGTGTGTGTGTGTGTAATCCCTCTGAACACCAATTACAAATTGCTGCCCATGCAGGTCAGGCAAATTGCTGGCCACACATTTACAAATTGTCACCCCCGACCTGCACAGACAGCTGAACTTAAGTTCACTTGTGTGAAATTCCAGGGACACCAAATAATACACAGATACACTTTACCTTTACAAAGCTTCAAAACGGCTTCTCTGCTTTGGCCTCAGGCTCCCTAAAAGGGAGGGCAAGAGAAAGTCTTGACAGGCTGGTGAGAGAGTGACCAAATTCAGAAGAGAGCTTTTATTGGGGGATCCTTGTTCTTAGAAAGTTCTATTCAAAAATGGCCAGAGGGGCAGGGTTACAAGAGACACATGAGTATAACTCAACCCTCATGCATAACACCTACATCTGAAGACTGCCCCCTCTATCTTAGCTGGGACAATGCCCAAGTCACCACAAATGTAGTGACTGGTCAGAGCCTCCTGCTTCAGGACTGGAAGGCATGGGTCATTCAGAGGGGCTTCCCACATATCTGTCCTTCTTTCTTTGAAAAAGCTTGTGATGGGTAATTATTTCAAGTCTCTAAATTCTTGTGCTGGGAACATGACATCCTACAATTACAACAGAAGAGAGAATAAGTAGCAATGAGAAAAATACAAGGATATAGCATGCAGAGTGTTTAAGAATGTTTCCAGGGTTAAAGCTGTTTAATTCTTTAAGTGTTTGATCAGCTAAAGAAGTAGGATCTGAAAAATCATTCTTACTTTTCTGTATATCTTGAATCTGATGATGCAGTTCCAAAAGATCCAAGCTGTTATCATTATTCTGCCAAATATCCAACAAATGGTTTTGAACCTTCTCCCAATACCATTAAGAAGCATTGTATTTGGCAGCAGTAACACACACATACTTATAGCTAGCATTACATTTAAGTCTCACCTTGAATTTCAAAGTGGAAAGTTCATTACCTATATTCATGACAGCAGCCTCTAAGGCATTTAATTTGGTCTCAATCCATTCATCAACATATATTTGATTGTGAAGATCCTTGGAGGTATTCTGAGCCAAAATATTAAGAAAATTTGCATGTTGAATATTTGAGATATGGCCACCAAAACTGTGCCCATGGAAGCAATAAAAGAAACCAAGGGAACAACTCCCACTATTGTGAGTCCAAGAGCACATTTAGATCTTGCTAGCTGGGCATGTATTTGTTGTAAGACTTGAAAACCAGCATCAGCCTACCATGGCTCTGAAATATTTCCTGGTAATAAGATAAAAGAGTGCTGATGAAGTATCATCGTTCCTTTTTCTCTAATATTTCTGGTGTTACAATTAGTTAAATTACATTTACTACATGTTACAAGATATCTATAATTTTTCCTTTTGACTTTTACATTTCTAGTAATTAAAGCATAAGGAGATTGAACCAGACCCATAAGTCATAGCAAGAACCCTCCTTCTAGTACTTGCTTACAAAGTCTGGTACAGTTTTGTCAGTAAAATGTAAGAATTCTAAGGCACCAATTAAGCGCCAAACATCTTTCTGAATGCCACCTTCGCTTAAGGTCAGGATGTCAATAAGTATGGACACTCCTTGCAAAACCAGCATGAAATCACCATTTGACCAAGCTATCCCTCTCCTCGGACTATACCCAGAGGACTTAAAAAGAGCATACTACAGGGACTGAGCCACATCAATGTTTATAGCAGCACAATTAACAATAGCTGAACCATAGAACCAAGCTATGTGTCCTTCAACAGATAAATGGATAAATAAAATGTGATATGTGTGTGTGTGCGTGAACACACACACACACACACACACACACACACACACACACATATCCCCCACCAACTGAATATTAGATTTAAAGATGAATGAAACTATGGCATTCGGTGGTAAATGGATGGAGTTGAAGAATATCATGGTAAGTGAAATAAGCCCCCCCACACACACATACACACACACAAACACAAAAGTCAAGTGTTCTCTCTTATAAGTATATGCTAATTCATAAGGGGGGGTGGGAAAATAGTGACTTTAGATTAAGTAGAGAGGAGTGCAGGGAGAGGAGGGAATATGGGGATGGGAAGGGTAGTAGAATGAAACAGACATTACATATAACACATAATATATATGGGTGTTAAACCACTCAACAAGGGAGAGGGAGAGAATAGAAATTCAGTGGATTAGAAACAGTTGGAATGAAGAGAAGAAAAGGGAAATAGGAATACAGATGACAGTAGGATGAATCAGACACTACTTTTCTGTGTTCATATATAACTACACCACCAGTGAAGGTTCGCACCATGAACACCTCAAGAATGGAATGCTAACTAAAATGAGTTTTACTCCATATATGTCAACATTTGTCTACTGTCATGTATACTTAAAAAGAGTAAGAAATGTTAAAAATGATAGGGGAAAATTTGTATACAGAGAAGGATTGTGAGTGAAAAACTCTTCAATAAATGCTAATGTTATTAAGGTTAAATAAAATTTTAAAAGACTACCTTGAGCCCATACAAAATAATAAACAATGGTAAATAGAGTTGCCAAGTCAGTCTGTGCAACTATCTATAATCCCTAAATTTTTGATTTGTAACTCTTCTATTTGTTTTAAAAGCAGCACAACAATACTTACAAGTTGAGCAGAGAGGAAACATTACATAGCAGTGTTATGAATACTATTAATAGTGCTGTGTGCACTCAAAAAAAGCATTCTCAATTTCCTCCCCCATGCAATAAAAAATCATGCAGTTGAAAGATACACTAGTTACTTCTTAGATAACACATACATGTGTTTGTTACATTAAGTATGTGGGCAGCTGCTCAACTTGGCAGGTCAGATCCAATAGATAAGGAAGACACTCTCTTCACACAAGACAGTGTTTCTTTTAGTATTATTATGAAAGTAAGAGAGAAAGCAAAAGAAATAGACTCAGGCAACTGTATTGCCAGACTAAGAAACCCGCAACACTGAACCTATGTACTAGAGAGTCCAAAACAGCTTTTCGGGGTTCTGAATGGGAAGTCCTGGACAGAGCATCCTCTCCACAGGTGAGGGTCTGAGGTCTTGTTATAACTTGTATTTAAAGTGGGGCTGAATAAATACAAGTTAGAACAAAGAAAGCTTCATCCTAACAGCTTGCATGACCTATTGATCCCATGAAGAACACTACATCCTCCCAAGAACAGGTCAGATCCCAGAGTAGGGACTGATAGCCTTGAGATGACTAAATAAATTGAAGTTCCAATGAGAGAGCCACCAACCCAAATGCATTGAGAAATCAGCATTCTTTAGCTGTTTCATCAAGGATATGCAGACATCATGCAGGCCCATGGAAAGGGAAGATCTTTAGTATGGTTTTTAGATCTCTCGTACTGAATCTTCCGTCTGGGCCTTATAAATAGTTAGAATTCTCATATGTAAAATAAAGCCATTTTCTGTGTAAAATAACACACAATGGAGTTAAGCATGAAGCCTATAGATTTACCCTTTGGAATAATAAATAGTGTGAATATTATTCTCCTAGACTTTGTCATTATATTTCCATATTTATTTTCCAAAATAAAGTTAAATGAAATATTTGTAGGTGGTGTGTTATTGACCCAAAGGGCTCACATATGAAGAGTATATTGTGTTTTAACTTTTTGAACAGGACTTGTAGATGAGATTCTTGAGGTTTATTTCAATCAAAACTGTGTTAACTCTCTCTGTGATGTCATGGGCTCCTGGAGCTGTAAGATCTGAAAAGGGACAGGGTTAGTTTATAGTATCTTATAATTACTGGATTGCAGAGGGGTCTTGAAGACCATGACACATGCTATCTACCATATAATTCAATAAGTATAACAAACATTATAATGTAAGTTATTAAGTAGAACAAAAATCTATAAAATCAAATATATACTGAAATAAAAATGTGGGGCATAAATGCTCCTATAGTATGTCTGTCTCTTTTTACCTTAACCATTTTACATGTTTCTGGATACACATTTTTACTGGGTATCCAAGACTAACGAGGTGGTCCCATATGGGAATGTTTTTCCTACACTTGAGGTCAGTTCAGTGTCCTCAGTGATGAATGTCATGGATTCATTAGGAACTGCATGGTTTCCTCAGTTCAACAGTCTGGATGGGCCTGTGGACCACGTGGTTTCCACAGGAAACATTGAGACTATTTCTCCTTCAGCAGCCTTCCTTTTTTACCTGAATATGCACATTGGCTCCTAGTCTCTTGGGTCTTTCTCCTCTCCCTGATTGGAAGCTTGTATAACTCTTTAGAGTTGTAGATCCCTTAGGGTGTACTGCACCTCTATAAGGTGAAATGTTAAAGTCCTAATTCAAACTAGGGATATCTGGGCATTATTTTAGTATCCCATGGTCCTTCCTATAACTGTCTTAATTTTTCCATAATTACAAACAAGAGAGTATATAATTTACGTAAATAATATTCCCCAAATAAAACTTGATTAAACATATGAAATAATTAATGGGGACGTCAGAGCTTTATTTACCCAATAGAATGTTTTACTATTGCATCGATCCATTAGCAAAGTGAATAGTGGAAGATGTGTGACCTAATAACATCATTAAATTCATGACAAGGTTAACTTTAAGAAATTCATACTTTATTAAGTAAAAAATTGCATCCATGATGAAATGTAAGTAAAAATGCTCTGTAAAACGGGTATGGTGGTCCATGCCTGTGATCCTAGGGACGTGAGAAGCTTAGCAAGTTAAAAGCCAGGGTTCATAACTTAGTGAGGCCCTATGCAACTTAGCAAACCCTCTCTCTAAAACAATGAAAATAAAATCTGGGGATGTGGTTTACTGATCATGTGCCCCTAAGGTTAAGTACAAAAATAAAAATGAAAAATTTAAAATTTTATATAAATCATGAGACTTCTGAAATAATTAACTCTGAGTATTATTATTTCTCCAGTTGTGAAAAATGAGACTCTTTAGTAATTGTTGATTTACACTAAAATTATATCATTTTAGGGATGCACTATTCTATACTTTTATGTCCTTATTTCTACAATATCACCTCAAGATGTTAAGAAAATTTTCAGCAAATGTCAAAACCAATTATCCATTTTCTACATTTAAATGATTTTTTTTCCTTCCTAGGTCCCAAATACTTAAAGGGATGGGCTATAGATAATAAACTTACTTCAATCTTTATATTGGTCAAGGTGCTCTTGTAAATATTTTGCTGTTATCTAAAGTACACACTTTGGACAAATGCTATTCCATGCTTGCTACAGATATGTCAGAATTGAAAAATGTCTGAATTTTGAATACAGTCTCGTACACATTCTTTGGGTTTCTATATGCTATAAATCCTCCACTGTTTTAAAAATGTTTGATCAATGGCCAAAAGCTTTCAAACAATTTTCCACATGTCCTCTCACTTGTATGAATTCTGAGGTGTTGAGTAGGGTGTGCACAACTGTTGGAGACTCTGTCACCTATTTTACACTAGTACAATTTCTGTGCTATCACATATCTGGTATGACATAGTGTTGAACTACTGTGAAATAAGGGTTGATTTATCCTTAAAGACACTGATGCAACGTTTTCACATGTAAAACTTCTCTGCAGTATAAAATCTAAATGTTTAGCAAGATGTGATCTTCAATTTTAAAAGCTCTACCATTCTTCATATATATAGGATTTCTCTCTAGTATGGGTTCTCTGGTGTTGAGTAATTGATGATTGTTGATAAAATCTTTGCCACATTCTCTACATTTGTAGGGCTCCTCTCCAGTGTGGATTCTCTGGTGCTGAGTAAGTGATGCTTTGTAATGAAAATTTTTGCCACATTCTTTACATTTGTAGGGCTTCTCTCCAGTATGAATCCTGTTGTGGCGATTTTTTTAAAATAATGTGGACTTTATCCTATAAATAAGAACAAACTCATCAATATACAAATGATAGGCATGCATGTAATCTCAGCTACTAGGAAGTCTGAGGCAGAAGAATTGCAAATTTAAGACATGCTATATAACTTAGTGAGAACCTCTTTCCAATGATGAATGAAAAGGAGCTTGGGGTGTAGTTCAGCGTTAGAGAATCACTGCCATCAATCCCCATTACATTTACATATAGAAAATTTCATTTTCTACATACATGGGCAGTATGCCAAGCCAATCAAGATAAAATACAAAAGTCATGGACAAAAGAAGCTTAATATTTATACAAGCAAAAGCACATATAATATTATTGGCAATACAAATAATAGTCATACATATCTTAGTTTGTGAAGCAATTAACTGATATGAGGAAACCAAGTCTATAGCATGGAACGTACTGTACACAATAAAAAAAAGAAAAGAAAAACAACAAAATTGTAAATATCCACAGATGTATTATTTTACAAATCCTGTAACTCAAATAAAACTTACACCATCTCTCAAAACAGCAGTCTTTGTCCAACTTGACATTCATTCCATGGCAGATAATTTCACAGAAAATCCATTACACATATCAGAAAGAACACCGATAAGGAAATTTTAGTAAAAAAATGTACAAATAAGATTAGAGAAACTGACTTATGATAGTAATGTATTACAATGGGTGGACCCAGAGGTCTCCAGAAATGTGCAAACTTTCCTGCAAATAATGGAAGGGCTGGAGTTGTAGAGTAGTGTTAGAGAGCTTGCCTAGCATGTGTGAGGCCCTGGTTTCAATACTCAGCACCATATATGGAAAAATAGGAAATTCATTAATAACTAAAAATATTTTTAAAATTATTAAAGAGCTGTCAGATAATATTGACACTCACAAGGCAAGGGGAGTGTTTTGTTGTTAATTTGAATGTATGGAGACATTACTGGAGGAAAAGCAGGATACTACATAAGTTTAAAGCACAAAACACAGGACAGGTTTTTCTATGATAACAAGAGAAAGAATTCAAAGCTTCTCAAAAATATTTTCTGCTGGATAATGTCTCAATGAACCTTTTTTAATTTAGGCTTCCTCCTTTACCTCTACTATGTCCTGTGCTATATGTGGGCCACAGTATTTGACATCAGTGCATTCCTCTAAGTCAACTATATGTCTAGTGAAGAATATATATCATGCCAACAAAGGAAAACATTAAGGATGAAAAGAAACATAATTAACATTTTTTGTCAGCACCAAGAACTACCCCAACTTTTTTATTGAAAATATGAATCTGAAACTCATTCTTATGGTGAAGTTCCCAATAGATATACTTCAAGAATTTTGAAGTAAAGTTATGCTGACCCACACATAGCAGGTTGCTGTAGTTCTCCAACATCACTTCTATATATAAATTCTGCTGAGCAGGATCCAGGCATTCCCATTCCTCCTCAGAGAAATCAATGGCCACATCCCCGAATGACAATGGCTCCTGGAAGAAAAATTGGTAGATGAATACCATACAGACCAAACCATTATTCAGTATTTCATTTGAATTAAGAGTTAGTAGAACTAACTGTCATGCAGGAGAGTGACTTTATATATGTAATAAGATACTTTCCATTATCTAAATCATAGGAAAATACATAAGTCCAAAGACAGAATATCTATTCCATATTAGTGTGAAGTGAAGGATATATACCATAATCCAAGCACTGAATAAAATCCCAACTCCTACCTTTTCTGCCATGAGTGAATGAAATTTTGCAGACATTCCAGAAGCAAATCAGACTTGTCAAAGATATTCTCATATGGTGATTGTGCCCAAGAGCGATAAAAAGAGTGGTAAAAAAAAAAAAAAAAAAAAAAAAAAAAAAAAAAAAAAAAACTTTTGAAAACAGTCTGGTAGTTATTCTCTCTGCTTTATATCTGTGAGATAGATTGAACTCCCAATACAATTAGTTTCAAGTATCATCCATGACACATTCCCAATGTGTAAAATATTCATAAAATATTAATGTTTGGAGACATATAAAGTGACACTTCCACCTCGTGAAAAGACAACCTTGAAATATTTCAAGTTCTATAAGCAGTTCAACGAGTGAACATGTTTGGTATAATAGAGGCCTAGACAGCAGCACATATGTGTCCAAAAAACTGGGACAAAGAAATGGTTAATAAAAGAAAAAATACCTTTTAATATAATTGTAATGGAAAAAATAATGGTGATGATAATTTACTTAAAACTCATACAACCAAGGAAATATAATGAAGGAAAATGATGGCTTTGAAAAATACATAATAAATGTATTAGTGATAAAAGAGGCACAGGACTGTTATTATCTCTGTGTGCAAAAGGAAGATGAGATCAGTAATACATACCAGAAGTGTCCAGACAGGTTTTCCCCATGGGAACTTCACGTTTGGTGGATCCTATTTACTTAAATATAGCTACTTTATTGGAAGAAATACCTTGACATCAGAGCATAATCACCTTATCTACACAAATAACCAATTAAGAATCTTCAATAGCAAAATAGTTAAATACTTGAGCTAATGGGAATTGTATGCTAGGTATCAAGATTTTATGAAAGGAACAACAACAAGACAAATTAGGATAGTAGATGATTATAGTCACTGTTCACAAAAAGCAAAAAATAAAAATCCTGACATGTTAGAATAAATATATTTTACAAACTGTGTAGCACCCTCACTGTAACACTGTAGCCTTCTGTAGCTCATTTCTAAGCAGTGAGTGAGGCAATTCTGGGCAGCTAAGAAAATAATTCTGTAAAGTCCGCACACTTCAGCTCCCTTTTGCAAAGGAAGAAATGCTTAGTCTTCCAGAGTCACAATTCTCACCAGTAAACAGACACATAGCTGGAGTCACTTTAAGGTCCTCACCTACAATTACCTTTAAAATTTATTTTTCTTAAAGAAAATGTGTAAAAACAAATGCCAAATGTCTTCTTTGATATAATGAGAGCAACTAAGAACAGAGCAGGGAAGAAGAGCAGGAGGAAAAGATTAACATTAAACAGAGACATGAGGTGGGAGGGAAAGGGAGAGAAAAGGGAAATTACATGGAATTGGAAGGAGACCCTCATTGTTATACAAAATTACATATAAGAGGTTGTGAGGGGAATGGGAAAAAAAACAAGGAGAGAAATGAATTATAGTAGATGGGGTAGAGAGAGAAGATGGGAGGGGAGGGGAGGGGGGATAGTAGAGGATAGGAAAGGTAGCAGAATACAACAGTTACTAATATGGCATTATGTAAAAATGTGGATGTGTAACCAATGTAATTCTGCAATCTGCATTTGGGGTAAAAATGGGAGTTCACAACCCAGTTGAATCTAATGTATGAAATATGATATGTCAAGAGCTTTGTAATGTTTTGAACAACCAATAAAGAATGTGTAAATTTGCAGAAAAATCAACCAAATTTCTAAACTTTGGTTATCATAGAATTTATTTTGTGGGGCTGGGGTTTTGGCTCAGTGGCAGAGCACTTGACTAGCATGTGAGGCACCAGTTTTGATCCTCAGCACCACATATAAATAAAGAATAAAGGTAGATTTTTTTAAAGAACATATTTTTGACACTGGGTGGCACAAGTGTCACTATTTCATGTCTCAAATTTGCAGTCTTTCACCTAATTCTGATGCCACTTATAAGTCCCAGAACGTCATCTACATGGCTAATCAACTTCCTGTACATTGGGGGATCCTACAGCTACCAAACATAGAAAGGAGCATTCAACATTAAGGTATTAGTTATCTACAACTCTAACAAATGAATTCAACACAACCAAGATAAAATTAAAAAAAAAAAACCTGTTGCACAAATATTAAAAAAAAATTGGCTTCTAAAGGATATATGGGGAAGGCAGGCATACAGAATGGTCAACAATTCTGTAGAATAAGTTTACAGGACTGAAATATCTGATGCTGTGATTTACTATGATCTTACAGTAAATAAAAAGGTGACATATGTGGCAAGGATTATACAAACTGATTAATGGGATAGAACTGAAAACCTGATAAACTGAGAAAACTCACTGGAGATGATATAATCTGAGAAAACACACTGGAGATGTTATAAACTGAGAAAACACACTGGAGATGATATAATATTTTTAATGAATTATGAACACCTTGGCATCTGTATAAAAAGAAATGAATTAGACACAGAACTTAAAACATTTAAAAAGTGAAATCCTTAATCTGGAAGAAAATGTTAAATTTGTATCTTATGTCAGACAACATAGCAGAAATTCTATATGGCTTTGTCCTTGACATGAACATTCAAAGCCAGAAGCAAGATCTATAAATGAGAAAGTTAATACACTTTTACTCTGTTGAAAATACTTTTCTGTATTTTGAAGTATGTTATTAACTAAATGAGAAGAAATTGGATGGAATATTTGCCAAATATGTGTATGATGAAGGTCTAGAATAAAAAAAATATACAATGAGCTCTTTAAACTTGGCAAAAGGTGTTGGAGTTTTGGCTTGGTGGTAAAGCATTTTTCTATCATGTGTGAGGCACTGGAATTCATCTTCAGTGCCACATATAAGTTAATAACAAAGGTCCATTGATAACTAAACATTAAAAAAAAAACATTGAGCAAATAAACAATCAATTTAAAAATGGGCAGTATCATATACTGTTATTAGAAACTCATAAGGAACAATAGTAAGAATAATATAATTAGAAAATATAATAAATATATACAGATCCATGGAGATAAAATTCGTTTATCTATGTCTGTTTTTCTATAGATGTTTGTATATGTACACACATAGATTTATAATTATATAAAATACTGCAGATTTAAATAGTTTATACATAAATCGTTAAAAGCCTTTATTACAATGAGTCATATAATGAATGAATTATATGACATAATAAATTATATTTCATTAATTATATGTAATTTATGCATAAGTAAAGAATAATCTGTAAGGATTTTACTTAAAGAGAAATTTACACAATAATATTTTATGAAACTATGGTTGTAGTTAAGTGGTGCAGAATTTGTTCAGCTTGTGCAAGACCTTGGGATTGATTACGAGCAGCACAAAGACAAATGCAATAGTTTCCAGTAAGGCCATGATAACATAGTGACATTTGACAGATATTTCATGACTCTACTCTAAGACATTTTCTTGGAAAACAACAGAATTCAGTGGGCTTCTGTGTCTCCTACATGTAGTAGAAACTTCTATGTCTGAAAAGTTCTATTTGAAATATATTTTACCAATCCCTCTTAATTTCTAATGCCATTAAGTTCAATCAATCACGAGCCTAGTGTACCTTAAGCCTAGTTTTTACTTAAACGTTTGTTTTTTACTTTTCTTTTGTTTCTGCTTAGTGCCCAGCTTTACTTACTTCAGTGTTCATAAAATCCCCAAATTATTCCTCCTGTTCAATCACCATGGTTCCAAGAACTCTAACTGAAATGTACAAACTGCCCCCTTAGGGAATCTAGACTGATAGCCCTGCCCTGGATGAGCCCATGTATCAGTATGTTCTTAAAAGTCAAAGCCATAAGGAACAAATTTTTATGCCTATTATCTTTCTAAAGCTTGTTGTCTAGTGAACAAAACAGTATTAAAATTTACACAAAAATCTAAAAAATGTGAGAAAACAGATTTAAAAATATGAAGGGATGCAAAAATTAAAAATAATTCTTTGGGAGAATGTAAATGAAAGTTAGAAGGAACTTATTTTTAATGTATAAAAATGTCAGCAACTAAACACTGATGATCATTTTACAACATTGTGACTACTGTAAAAGCTATGGGATTGCAACCATAAAATTGGTAAATTAGATTTTACATAATTTTGCTAGAATAAAAAAACAAGTTTTTGTAATAGGCACAAGAAAAAAGTCAAAACCATAGCAAAAATAATGATAAGTATGTAAAAATAAAAAATCAAAAAGGCAAACAAAAATGCAAGTGATATTTGCCCAATAAATAACACTATTTCCATAATGAGGAACATTTATTTAAATATGCTACAGCCTATATATAATCATCAACAGTGGATTGTTTTCTTATGCCTGACTTTTATTTGTATCAGAAAAGCATGTCAGAGTAGCCATGAATATTGGATATCTGTAATTGTAATTAATACTATATTTTGATAGAGCCACATTTTTGTTCCTAGCAACCCAATTCACCATAGCTGAATTCTGGAAGCAGTTCCCATGCCTGTTAATAGATGAATTGATTCATAAAATGTGATACACACAATATGGAGTTTTTAGTCAGCTATAAAGAAGATTTAAATTGTGACATTTGTCAGTAAATGAACAGAAATTATCAACATCACGCTAAGTGAAATAAATCAGACTGATCAAGGGTCAAATGTTTTCTTTCACATGCAACAGCTACAGCAAAACAAAAAGGGAAAGGAGAATTGGATATCATAAAGATATAGGGAAGATTAGTGGAGTATAAGGAGATTGGTTGGGAGTGACAGGAAAGGAGAATATAAAATGAATTTTAAAAATCATGGGTACATAAAATATACTACTGTGTATTCCACCTTCCTGTATATGTAGAAAGCATAAAACATAAATGAATAAATAGATTAATAAAATAGATGAAGGAGAATATTGGGGGAAAGTAATGAAGGGGAAAAAATAAGGTAATGAGAATTGAAAGGGATTAAATTAATTTAACAAAAGAGGTGAAAGCCTTGTACAAAGAAAACTACAAGATGCTAAAAAAAGAATTAAAGAAGACCTAGAAGATGGAAAGTTACACCTTATTCTTGAATAGGTAGAGTTAATATTGTCAAAATGACCATGCTACCAAAACCACTATACATGTTTAATGCAATTCCAATCAAAATCCCCATGACATTCCTCTTGGAAATAGAAAAAGAAATAAAAATTAATCCTGGAAACACAAAGAGACCCAGAGGAGGCAAAGCAATCCTTAGAAGAGGAAGGCAGGTAATATCATTATACCAGACCTTAAATTGTACTTCAGAGGAATAGTAACAAAACCAGTGTGGTACTGGCACCAAAATAGACAAGTAGACCAATGGTACAGAATAGAGAACACAGAGAATAACCAACATAAATACAGTTATCTCATACTAGACAAAGGTACCAAAAACATATTGGAGAAAAAATAGCCTTTTAAATAAATAGTGCTAAGGAAACAGCAAATCCATATGCAGCAAAATAAAATTAAAAACCTTTCTTTCATCATGCACAAAACTCAACTCAAAGTGGATCAAGGATCTAAGAATTAAACCAGAGACCCTGGACCTAAGAGAAAAAAAATGTAGGTCCAAATCTTCATCATGTTGCATTAGGCACCAACATCCTTAATAAGACTATTATAGCATAAAAATTAAAACCAAGAATCAATAAGTGGATGGATCAAAACTGAAAAGCTTCTAAGAAAAAGAAACAAGCAGTGAGGTGAAGAGAAAGCCTCCATCTTGGGAGCAAATTCTTACCACTGACATGTCAGATACAGCACTCATCTCTAGGGTATATGAAGAACTCAATCTTGACACCAAAAAAAAAAAAAACCCAATCGATTAATGGACCAACAACTGAGCAAGCATGTCTCAGAATATGATATAAAATTGAGCAACAAATATATATGAAAAGTTCAACATAGCAATTAGAGAAATGCGAATCAAAACTAAGATTTCATCTCACTCCAGCCAGAATGGCAGCTATTATTCATATAACAATAAGTGTTGGTGGGGATGTTGGGGAAAAGGTAAACTCATACACTGCTGGTGGGGATGCAAATTGGTGCAGGCAATATGGAAAGCAGTATGGAGATTCCTTGGAAATCTGGGAATGGAACCACCATTTGACCCTGCTTTTCCTCTTCTCGGTCTATATCCAAAGAACTTAAAAACAGCACACTACCGGGACACAGCCACATCAATGTTTATAGCGGCACAATTCACAATATCTAAGCTGTGGAGCCAACCTAGATGCCCTTCAGTGGATGATGAATGGATAAAGAATATGTGGTATATACACACAATGGAATATTACTCAGCACTAAAAGAGAATTAAAGCATTGCATTTGCCAGTAAATGGATGGAGTTGGAGAATATTATGTTAAATGAAGTGAGTCAACCCAAAAAAACAAATGCCAAGTATTTCCTGTGATATATGTGGGGTGACTCACAGTGGGTTAGTGAGGGAGAACATGGGAGGATTAGATTAATTCTAGATAGGGAAGAGGGTGAGAGGAAAATGGAGGGGGAAGGGGATTAGTAAGGATGGTGTAATATGATCAACATCATTATACAAAAACACATGCATGAAGATTTGAATTTGGTGCCAACATACCTTATATACAAACAGATATGAAAATTATGTTATATAAGAGTTGTAATGGAGATAGAAATGAGTACATGTATAATGGCATAAATTAGCATGAACATACTTTTTTTATACAGAGATATGAAAAATTGTGCTCTCTGTGCATTAAGGATTGTAATGCATCCCATTGTTGTCATGTATTTAAAAAAGAAATATTTTCTTTTTAAAAAGATAGGTATTGGAACACGTTGGGGACACTATAAGCCTACAGGGTAAATACTGTAACACATTGAAAACACAGAGATGGAAGGGAAGATGCATGAACAACATGGAAAACCAAGAAGAATGTGCCCCAAACAAAGATACTACATTATTAGAATCCATGGTCAGAACAGCAGGAGAAATAACAGAGAAGGAGTGGAGGAGGTACATAATTTTCTGTGAATTAAAGGATGATATAAGAGCAAATACAGGCAGCAGAGGATCATTTTGATAAAGAGCTACATAAGCAAATATAGAAAGCAAAAGTTTCCTTCAATAAGGAGATAGAGATTCTGAAATAACAAACAGAAATCCTCGAAATGAAGGGAACAGTAAACCAAATTAAGAACTCAATAGGAAGCATCGCCACCAGAATAGGTCACTTGGAAAACAGAACATCTGACATTAAGGAAAAATATATAATCTTGAAAAAATAATGTTGAACCCAGTAAAGATGGTAAGAAATGATGAGCAGCAGTTTCAAGAATTATGAGATAACATGAAAAGACCAAATTTAACAACTATTGGGATAGAGGAAGGCTTAGAGGTCCAAACTACAAAAATGGACAATCTAGTCAATGAAGTAATATCATAAAAATTTCCAAATATGTACAGTGAATTGGAAAATCAAATACAAGGAGTGTACAGGACACAAAGTGAACAAAACCACAACAGATCCACACTAACGCAGATCATAATGAAAACACCTAGATTGCAGGAGACACAGAGTATTTCAAAAGCCACAAGAGAAAGGAATCAGATTATATATGGGAAAAAATCAGGATCTCTGATTTCTCAACCAAGGCCCTGAAAGCTACAAGATCCCATAACAACACATACCAAGCTCTGAAAGAAACAGATGCCAACCAAAAATCATACCCGGCAAAATTAAATTTTGATTAGCAATTGAATTTGGATTTAGATATTATTTTTACGATAAAATAAAAACCTCCCATGATACAAAAAAGTTTAAAGAATTTACAACTATAAGGCCTGCACTACAGCATACCCTTGGCAAAATATTCCATGAGGAAGAAATGAAAAACAATGGAAATTAGAAAAGGGAAGTATCACTTTAAAGGAAAAACCTATGAAAGAAAAACCAAATAAATTTAAATACCAGAAATAAACAAAAATAACTGGGAATACAAATCATGTCTCGATAATAACCCTGAATGTTAATTTCCAAAACTCAGCAATCCAAAGACTGGCAGATTGGATTTAAAAAGAAGACCCAACAATATGTTGCCTCCAAGAGACTAGTCTCATAGGAAAAGACACCCATAGACTGAAAGGGACAGGATGGAAAAAAATATATATCACTTGGGCTGGACCTGGGGCTCAGCAGTAGAGTGCACACTTAGCACGTGTGAGGCTCTTGGTTCATTCCTCAGCACCATATAAAAATAAATAAATAAAGTTATTGTGTCCATCTATAAAAAAAAATAAATATTAAAAAAACATACCACTCACATGGACTGTGGAAGCAAGCAGGGGTTTCCATCCTTATATCAAATAATGTTGACTTCAAGTGTAAGATATTCAGAAGGGATAAAGGAGAACCTGTCATACTGCTTAAGGGAACCATACACCATCAAAAATAACAATTATAAATATCTATGCCCCAAACAATGGAGCATCTATGTTCAAACAGACTCTTCTCAAGTTCAAGGGCAAAATACACCACAAGAAAATAATTCTGTGTGACTTTAACACACCTCTTTTACTACTGATAGATCTTCCAAACAAAAGCCAAACAGAAACTATAGAATTCAATAATACAATAAATAACTTAGATTTAACTGCCATACATAGACTATTTCATCCTTCAACAGGCGAAGACACTTTCTTCTCAGCAGCACATGGATCCTTCTCTAAAATAGACCATATATTATGCCAAAAAGCAACTCTAAGCAAATACCGAAAAGTAAAGATACTACCCTGCATTCTATCAGATCATAATGAAACAAAATTAGAAATCAATGATAAAAATAGAAGCTACTCCTATACCTGGAGACTAAATAATATGCTAGAGAATGAACAATGGGTTGCAGAAAACATCAAAGAGGAGATTTAAAAATTCTTAGAGGTGAATGAGAACACAGATACAACATGTCAAAATCTCTAGGACACTATGAAGGCATTACTAAGAGGAAAATTCATTGCATGGAGTTCATTCCTTAAAAAAACAAAAAAGTCAAATAAATGACCTAAAATTACATCTCAAAGCCCTAGGAAAAAATGAATCAACACCAAAAGCAATAAAGGAAAGAAAATAACTAAAATCAAAGCTGAAATCAATGAAATTGAAACAAAAGAAGCAGTTTAAAAATCAACAAAATGACTGGGAATAGTACCACCATTTGACACAGCTATCCCACTCCTCAGTCTATAGCCAAAGGACTTAAAAACAGCATACTACAGGGACGCAGCCACAATGTTTTTAGCAGCACAATGCACAATAGTAAACTGTGGAGCCAACCTCGATGCCCTTCAATAGATGAATGGATAAAGAAAATGTAGCATTTAGAATATTACTCAGCAATAAAAAAAATAAAATCAAGGCATTTGCAGGTAAAGGGATGGTGATGGAGAAGATAATGCTAAGGGAAGTTAACCAATCCTCCCCCCAAAAAAATGCTGAATGTTTTCTCTGATATAAAGAAGCTGACTATAATGGGATAGGGAGGGGGAGCATGGGAGGAACAGATGAACTCTATTTTAGGCAGTGGGGTGATAATGGAAAGGAGGGGGCAGGGGATTAGCAAGGATGGTGGAATGTGATAGACATCATTATTCAAAGTATATGTATGAAGACAAAAATTGGTGTCAACCTACTTTATATACAGAGATATGAAAAATTGAGCTGTATATGTGTAGTTAAGAATTGTAATGCATTCTGCTGCCATTTTTTTAAAAAAAGTTAATTTTCAAAATGAAAAAGTGGCTCTTTGAAAAAATAAATACATTTGATAAACCCTTATCCATGCTAATGTAGAGAAGTAGAGAAAAACTCAAATTAGTAAAATCCGTGATTAAAATAGAAATGTCACCATGAACACTAGAGAAATACAGAAGATAATTAGAAAGTATTTTGAAAAATTGTACTCCAATAAAACAAAATATTAAAGACAGAAACAAATGTCTAGAGTCATATAATTTACCCAAACTGAGTGAGGATGATACACTAGTTAAAAAGAAAATGATCTGTTTAAGAGAATTTTTTAATTATTTTTTTAGTTTTTGGTGGACACAACATCTTTATTTTATTTTTATGCGTTGCTGAGGATCAAACCTAACACCCCGCACATGCCAGGTGAGCGTGCTATCGCTTGAGCCACATCCTCAGCCCAAAAATAGATCACTTTCAAGCAATGAAGTAGAAGACACCATCAAAAGCCTACCAACCAAAAAAAAAAAAAAAAAAAAAAGGCCAGGACTCAATTAATACAAGACCTTCAAGGAACAACTAACATCAATATTCCTCAAATTATTCCATGAAATAAAAAAAGAGGGAACACATTCATACTCATTCTATGAGGCCAATATCACCTTTATTCTAAAATCATACAAAGACACATCAAAGAAAGAAAACTTCAGACCAATATCTCTAACAGACTGATGCAAAAATTCTGAATAAAATTCTGGCAAATCAAATACAATAACATATCAAAAAGTTCATGCTCCATGATCAAGTGGGATTCACCCAGGGATATAAGGTTGGTTCAACATATGAAAATCAATAAATGTAATTCATCACATCAGTAGATTTAAAGATAAAAATCATATGAGCATATAAATAGATGCAGAAAAGCATTTGACAAAATTCAGCACCTCTTCATGTTCAAAACACTACAAAAACTAGGGATAACAGGAACATATCTCAACATTGTAGAGGCTATCTATCCTAAGCCCCAGGTCAACATTATTCTAAATGGAGAAAAACTAAAGGCATGCCCTCAAAAATATGGAACAAGACAGGGATGCCCTCTCTCACCACTTCTATTCATCATACTTCTTGAAACACTGGCCAGAGAAATTGGATGAAAGAAATTAAATGAATAAGTATAGAAAAAGAAGAATTTAAACTAGCACTATTTGCTGATGATATGATTCTGTACCTAAAAGACCCAAAAAATTCCACTAGAAAACTTCAAGAACTAAAATTCAGCAAAGTAGCAGGATATAAAATCAACACCTATAAATCAAAGGCATTTCTGTATATCAGTGAAAAATCCTCTGAGGAAGGAGATGAGGAAAACTACCCCATTCACAATATCCTCAAAGAAAATAAGATACTTGGGAATCAACAAAAGAGGTGAAAGATCTATACATTGAAAACTATGGAACACTAAAGAGAAATTAAAGACCTTAGAAGATAGAAAGATTTAACTTGTTCTTGGATAGGCAGAATTAATATTATCAAAATGACTATACTACCAAAAGCACTATACAGATTTAATACAATTCTGATCAAAATCCCAATGCCATTCCTCATAGAAATAGAAAAAGCAATCATGAAATTCATCTGGAAAAATAAGAGACCCAGAATGGCTGAAGCAATTCTAAGCAAAAAGAGTGAAGCAGGAGGTATAGCTATACCAGAACTTACACTATTCTTCAGAGCAATAGTAATAAAAACAGCATGGTAGTGGCACCAAAACAGGCTGGTAGAACAATGGTACAGAATAGAGGACACATTGACTAACCCACATAATTACAACTACCTTATATTAGACAAAGGTGCCAAAAATATGCACTGGAGAAAAGATAGCATCTTCAACAAATGGTGCTGGGAAAACTGGAAATCCATATGTAAGAAAATAAAATTGAATCCCTCTCTCTCACTATGCAAAAAGTTAACTCAAAATGGATCAAGGACCTAGGAATCAAACCATTGTAAGTTTTTAGGACGGATTGTATGTCCTTTAATCACATGATCTAGTTATTGAAAAGGAGACGTCTTTAACACATTTTGAGGTGCAATGCAGAAACCCATTGCTATGAGTGACGTCCCTAATTGGGCAAAAAGTTTTAAGAGTACATCTGGGTTATCATGAGCTAAAAGTATGTCTTTCATAAAATGAATAATATATGCATCAGGGAATTTCTCTCTTAGGCGTGATAGCCTGTGTCACAACATTTTGACATAGGGTAGGACTGTTATGCATTCCCTGAGGCAACACTTTCCAGCAATATCTTTTAACTGGTTCTTTAAAATTAATTGCTGAGACACTAAAGGCAAACTCTTTACAGTCATCTGCGTGCAAAGGTATAGAGAAGAAGCAATCTTTCAGAGCTATTATTATCAAATAATAATCTAAAGGAATAGCTGTAGGAGAAGGAACCCAGAGAGATGGGCTGTTCTCTGGGTTAGGGATAAGGTCAGGGCACCTTTCAAAAATTTGGGCTGGGTGAATTATTTAATCTCTGTAGGAGAGATTGGGTTACAGGTAGGTACTCTTCCTGTAAATCTCCCTCGATTTCCCTAGGAGTAATCCCTTGCTTAAGTCCCTCAAATGACATGATAGTCTCTTGTAGAGAGCCAGATGCCATGTTCTGATTGCACAGCAATTTTAAACTCATCTTAAAAATTTGAATCAATCATTCCCGGCAGTACCTGAAATCCATATTTAAATCATTTCATCCCCAAATTAGGCCTGTGGTATGGGGGTAATGGTCCATGAGTCACCACAAATGTAGTGACTGGTCAGAGCCTCCTGCTTCAGGACTAGAAGGCGTGGTCCTTCAGTGTGGCTTCCCACAACACATCTTATTGTGAAACTGAAAATTTTAAAATGCAGGAGCTCCCCAGTGACTCCCAAATTACAATGTACACTTTCTGTTGAATAAAAACTAAAATGACTCCTGAGAACTAAGTTATCCTGTGTGAAATGACATGGAATGAATACAAGAGGAAAGGTATGGGCACGACCCCTGGAAGAAAAAAGAATGGCCATGGTACTCCATATCTGAAACTGAAACTCAAGGATCACGGAAACATCATTACCATTACCTTGGTTTTCTTATCCCTAAAATAGATCATTAGATGGCAACATTTACATATTCAAGTCAACTTAAATCAATGTTTGATTTTTTAAAGAATTTTTTTAAGAGAGAGGGAGAGAGAGGAGAGAGAGAGAGAGAGAGAGAGAGAGAGAGAGAGAGAGGGGGAATTTTATATATATATATTTTTAGTTCTCAGAGGACACAACATCTTTGTTGGTATGTGGTGCTGAGGATCAAACCCGGGCCGCACGCATGCCAGGCGAGCGCGCTACCGCTTGAGCCACCTCCCCAGCCCATGTTTTATTTTTTTTGAGCCAAATCACTAACACATGAAAAAATATATAGTGTGCTTCAAAGTGAACAAATTTGAACATAGTTAGCTTATCTGAATAAGAATTCTGTTTTTCTCAGTGTGAGGACATGTGGGTCCTGTCCCTGTAAGACCCAAAAAGGGAGATGTTTAGTTTTTAGTATTTGTGAACAGTCTATCATAGAGAAATTTGAGGAGTTTATGCTATATACTGTTTACCTTGCCATCCCAAGGGTATAATTACCATTATGTATTATAAAGTACAATAAAAGAGGTAGGAAAATACAATTATATTTAATTAAATTGTGAGGTGCCCAACTAGCTCAGTCGGTAGAGCATGAGACTCTTAAGTAAATTGTGTGGGAGGTTTAAGTGCTCCATGGGTATGTCTCTTTCTTATCCATGTTATTGTACACATTCCTGGTTATATTTCCCTGCTAGGGATTCAAGAATTAATACGAAGTCAATATTGGGGGAAAATATTTTTCTACATTCTTTGAAGTCACTCAATATCCTTAAGGGTTATTTTTAGGGATTGCCTGACTCTTTCAGATGTTTCTGTACATAAAGCATCAAGAGCCAGGAAGGTTCAACATGTAACTGAACACATTTCTCTTGAAAATATGGGGAGTATTTCTGCCCAATGACCTGCCTTTTTCCTGAATATGCACCAGCTACTCTCTGCCTTTGAGGTCTTTATAATTACCTTCTTTGGGAGGTTGTGTGACTCTCCAGAATTGCAGGATAAAATTTAAAAATTTGTTACTCAAGATACAGAAATCTGGTGGTTACTTTGTTATCCCCATACCTTATCTATACCTGTCTCTATTTCTCCAATAATTATAAGCAGAAAAAATGATAAAAAATATGACTTATAGGAATAATATTCTCCAAATGAATTGAATAATTAATAATTAATAGAGATGTCATGTCACTATTTTCCTAATAGTGTGTTTTTACTACCTGTTACTAAGAACACTTAATAAAGTAGAATAGTTTGATATCTGTGACATGATGATTCCATACAGAACAATATTAGCACATTAATACTTACTTTTATATAGTAAAAAAAGCATATATAATGCGAACAAAGTATTTCAAAGTTTATAGCATAGTTTCATCAACAACAACAACAACAACAGATTAAAATCTCTGGGGCTGTGGCTGTAGCTAAGCAGTAGAGCACTCAGAGCCAGGCTTAGTGAAAGATTTACTAGGCATCTCAGTGAGATCCTGTCTCTACATAAAATAGGGCTAGGTATGTGGCTCAGTGGTTGAGTGTCCCCGAGTTCAATCTTCATCATCCCCCCCAAAAAAAAAAGAATGTCTGGGGGCTGGGGATGTGGCTCAAGTGGTATCGTGCTGGCCTGGCATGCATGTGGCCCGGGTTCAATCCTCAGCACCACATACAAAACAAAGATATTGTGTCTGCCTAAAACTAAAATATAAATATTAAAAAAATTCTCTCTCTCTCTCTCTCTCTCTCTCTCTCTCTCTCTCTCTCTCTCTAAAAAGAAAGAATGTCTGGGTCATACTTTCATGAAGGTTCTAAAATGTAGAAGTAGTATAGAATAAGTATTATGGGCCAAGCTCTAGAGTGGATGGGCATGCATTTGAATACAGGCTTTTACAAATAATATAGATTTGATGTTGATCTACTGATGGAATATTTCCTACACAAGGCATGTATGTGCTTTAGTTCAAGTGTCTGAAATAGTAGATATATATTTTAAATAATTGCAGCAACATATTGAAAAATAACAGTCATCAGAAAATCATGCATGTGAAGCTAGATCATTTCATGACTCTTTAGAACATGTAGATCTATAAGAGAAACAATAAAAGTGAAACATTCATGAAATTGGGATGCCATTTAAAAATTTGAGGTGACTGTTAGTCCAGAATCTGATTTACATAACAAGACCCCTACAGCACAAGAAGTAAAAATCATGAATCAATAAATGGGATAGATTCAATCTAAAAAGCTGCTTCTCACCAAAAGGAAAAATAATGTGAAGAGAGAACCTATAGATTTGTATAAAGCCTTTACCACATGTACCTCAGATAAAGCATTAATCTCTAGGGTATATGAAGAACTCAAAACTTAACAAAAAACCCAGTTAACAAATGGACTAAGTGAACAGATACTTCACAGAAGAAATATAATCCATTACCAAATACATGAAAAAACCATTTAACGTCTAGAAATTAAGAAAATGTAAATCAAAACATAAGATTTTATCTCACTTTAGGCAGAATGTCAATCATCAATAATACAGGCAACAAATGTTGGTGAGGATGTGGGGGAAAAAGGAACACTCACACATTGCTCATGGGACTGACTGCAAATTTGTGCAACCACCATGGAAAGCAGTATTGAGACTCCTTGAAAAACCAGAATGAAACCATCATTTGAACCAACTATATCTCTCCTCGGACTATACCCAAAGGACTTAAAAACAGCATACTACAGGGATGCAGCCACACCAATGTTTACAGCACCACAATTCACAACAGCGAAACCATAGAACCAACCTAGGTGTCCTTCAACATATTAATGGATAAATAAAATGTGATTATATGCATTCCCCCAAACAATGGAATATTACATAGCTTTAAAGATGAATGAAACTATGGCATTTGGTGGTAAATGGATGGAGTTGGAGAATATCATTCTAAGTGAAATAAGCCAACACACACACACACACACACACACACACACAACACAAAGGACAAATATTTTCTCTGATAAGTGGATCTTAATTCACAATGGGGGGTGGAGAAGAATAGTTACTTAGATTAATTAGAGAGGAGTGCAGGGAGGGGATATGGGGATAGGAAGGATAGTAGAATGAAACAGACATTACATATAATATATAATATATATGGATGCTAAACCACTCAAAAAGGGAGGGGA
Source organism: Spermophilus citellus (assembly GCF_964194105.1). NCBI lineage: Eukaryota > Metazoa > Chordata > Mammalia > Rodentia > Sciuridae > Spermophilus > Spermophilus citellus. The sequence continues at coordinate 462,042 of NW_027672862.1, read as the reverse complement.
GAGAATAGAAATTGAGTGGATTAAACAAAGTTGGAATGAAGGGAAGAAAAGGGAAATATGACTACAGATGACAGTAGAATGTATCAAACACACATTTTCTATGTTTATATATAAATACACCACCAGTGAAGGTCCACACCATGTACACCTCAGGAATGGAATGCTAAGTAAAATATTACTCCATGTATGAATAATATGTCAAAATTTGCTCTACTGTCATTTATACCAAAAAAGACTAAGAAATTTTAAAAATTGTAAGGGAAAATTTGTATACAGAGAAGGTTTGTGAGTTAAAAACTCTTCAATAAATGCTAATGTAATTAAGGTTAAATAAAATTATAAAAGACTACCTTGATCTCATACAAAATAAGAATGACAAATAGAGGGGCCCAAGTCATTCTGTGCAACTATCTATAATCCCAAAATTTATGATTTGTAACTCTTCTATTTGTTTTAAAAGCAGTACAATAACAACAATTACAAGTTTAGCAGAGAGGAAATATTACATAGCAGTGTTATGAATACTATCAATAATGCTGTGTGCACTCAGAGAAAGGATTATCAATTTCCTCCCCCATGAAATAAAAAATCATGTAGTTGAAAGATACTCTAGTTACTAATTAGATAACACATGCATGTGTTTGTTACATTAAGTATGTGGGCAGCTGCTCAACTTGGCAGGTCTGATCCAATAGATAAGGAAGACACTCTCTTCACACAAGACAGTGTTTCTTTGAGTAATACTATGAAAGCAAGAGAGAAAGCAATGTAACAGACACACAGGCAACTGTATTGCCAGACTAGGAAAACCCCAACACTGAACTTATGTACTATGAAGTCTGAAACAGCTTTTCGGGGTCCTGAATGGGAAGTCCTGGGTAGAGCATCCTCTCCACAGGTGAGAGTCTGAAGTCTCATTATAACTTGTATTTAAAGTGGGGCTGAATAAATACAAGTTAGAACAAAGAAATATTCATTCTAACAGCTTGCATGACCTAGTGGTCCCATGAGGAACTACATCCTCCCAAGAACAGGTCAGATCTGAGAGGAGGGAGTGATAGCCTAGAGATGAGTAAATAAATTGGGGTTCTAATGAGTGAGCCACTGAGACAAATTCATTGAGAAATCAGCATTCTTTAGATGTTTCATCAAGGATATGCAGACATCATGCAGGCACATGGAAAGGGATGGTCTTTAGTATTTTTCTTGGATCTATACTACTGAATCTTTCCTCATGGCCTTATAAATAGTTAAAAATCTCATATGTGAAATGAGGCTATTTTTCTGTGTAAAATAACATGGAGTAGAGATAAGCATGACGCCTCGAGATTTATCCTTTGGAATAAAAAATAGTAAGAATATTATTCTCCTAGAACTTATCATTATATTTCAATATTTATTTTCCCAAATAAAGTTAAATGAAATATTTGTAGGTGGTGTTCTGTTTACCCAAAGGGCTCACATATGAAGAGAATATTATTTGTTTGTTTGTTTGGTTGTTTTTTTTTTTTTTTTTTTTTTTTTTTTTTTTTTTTTTTTTACTTTTTGAACAGGACTTGTAGATTAGATACTAGAGGTTTATTTCAATCAAAATTGTGTTTCTCTCTCTGTGGTGTCATGGACTCCTGGAGCTGTAAGATCTGAAGAGCGACAGGGCTAGTTTATACTATCTTATAGTATCCGGGAGACCATGACACATGCTATCTATCATATAATCCAATAAGTATAACAAACATTATATTGTAAGTTATTAAGTAGAACAAAAAGGTCTACAAAATAAAAATATATAATGAAATAAAAAATGTTGGGGCATAAATGCTCCTATAGTATGTCTTTTTCTTTTTACAGTCATCATTTTACATGTATCTGGTTACACTTTTCTACTGGGTATCCAAGACCAAAAACGTGGTCTTATATTGAGATGTTTTTCCTACACTTCAGGTCAGTCCAGTCTTCTCAGTGATGAATGTCATGGAATTCATGAGTAACTGCATGGTTTCTTCAGTCCAAGAGTCAGGATGGTCCTGTAGACCACGTGGTTTCTCCAGGAAACACTGAGACTATTTCCCCCTTCAGCAATCCTACTTTTTTACCTGAATATGCACGTTTGCTCCTAGTCTCTTGGGTCTTTCTCCTCTCCCTGATTGGGAGCTTGTATAAGTCTCCAGACTTGTAGATCCCTTAGGGAGTACTGCAACTATACAAGGTGAAATGTTAAAGTTGTAATTCAAACTAGAGATATCTGGGCATTATTTTAGTATTCCTAGATCCTTTCTATAACTGTCTTAATTTTCCCTAATTACAAAAAATAGTATATAATTTACATAAATAATATTTCCCAAATAAAACTTGATTAAACATATGAAATAATTAATGTAGAGGTTATGGCATAATTTACACAATAGAATGTATTACTATTGCATCAATCCATTAGCAAAGTGAATAGTGGGAGATGTATGACCTAATAACATCATTGAATGCATGACAAGGTTAATATTAAGTAATTCACACTTTATTTAGTAACAAATTGCATCCGTAATAAAATATATGTAAAAATGCTCTGTAAAACAGGCATGTTGGTCCATGCCCATGAAGCTTTGCAAGTTCAAAGCCAGGCTCCATAACTTTGTGAGGCCTTAAGCAATTTAGCAAACCCTATCTCTAAATAAAAATGATAAACAAATCTGGGGATGCGGTTTACTGATTAACTGCCCCTAAGTTTAAGTACAAAAATAAAAGCTAAAAATTTAAAATTTCATATAAATCTTAGGAGACATCTGAAATAACCAACTATGAGAATTATGTTTTCTCCAGTTGTGAAAATTGAGAATATTTAGAAATTGTTGATTTACAGTAAAATTATATCCTTTTAGGGATGCACTATTCTATACATGCATTTCCTTATTTCTATAATATCAGCTCAAGATGTTAAGAAAATATTCAAAATGTCAAAAGCTATTACCCATTTTCTACATTTAAATGATTGTTTTCTCCTAGCTCCCAAATACTTCAAGGGATGGCTATAGATAAGAAACTTACTACAATTTTTTATATGTGTCAACATGTTTTTGTAAAGTTTTTGAGTGTGTTGCATTCTTCACATTGGTAGGTCTTCTCTGCAGAATAAATTTTTTGGTGTTGAGTAAGAGTTGAAGAATTTTTTAAGAATTTGCCACACTTTTTTAAATTACAGAAAATGGATATTTTGTAAAGAAACTCTCATAGTATCACTTTTAGAAATATCTTCTCTGTGCAAATGTTTGACTGGAAGTTTAACACAATGCTACATTTATAATTGGCCAAGTTAAAAACTGATGCATGGACAAGATTTCAAATTTTCCACATTAACTTTCACTTTAAAAATGGCTGTGGATATAATCTTAAAGAAATATGCAGCTCCTCAAAAGTAAGTGGAATAAATTGAATATTTTTAGATATTAATTGTTCCTGGTGTCTTTTGGCCATAAAACTTTTATCATAAATAGTGACTACTAATTGGTTTTGACCATTATAATACAATTTTGAACTTTATTCTCACCTATATTTTCCCATTGTTTTCTTAGTTGTAAATAGTCAAGGTCAGACTTTCCAGATCTTCCCTCTCTCTCTTTTATTCCCTGCTCTGGTAAAATTTCTCAAGGATGATGAGAAGTCATGGCTGAAATAAAAATAACAATCATGTTTACTTACTGTACTGAGCTGAGTATATTTTGTAAACATAGGAAATTACAGCAATACAGAAACATCAGCAGGGGAGCAGGTTATTAAATCCAAGCCCATCATTACTGCAGAAATATATAAATCAAATAAAAATGTACACAGAAAATTACTTTGAGAACTTTCTAAATCATCTTAGTGTTCACAGTATCCAAGATGAGTACATTCCTATGGAGAGTAATATAGTAAAGGAAAATGCATTGTGTTAAACAAAGCCTTTCCTCCTTCACAATATATTTTAAAAATCTACCAACTTTCTTTTGTTTCATTAAAGAAATATGAAACATGTGAATATTTGGGGACCGTTCAAAAAGGACTTCCTGCTTATCAGAAAAAAAAAAAAACATGGCTAAATCTACTGTAAGAAAAGTAACTTATGAATTACTCAAAGGGAATAGTAAATTATCATTTAATAGAAGTTTACTGAACTAAACCAACAAAAATATAGAATAAAATGTAGTCAAGAATTGTTAATATTCATAAGCAGAAAATGTGTTTAAATACTTTATTTAGAAAATGTCAGAGTCAGGGTTTGTACACAGCAACATTGGAGGTTGAGCCAGAAGTTTCAAAATTTCAAGGCCAGCCAAAGTAAAATATGCAAAGTGGTAGTTCTCTTTCCAGTACTAATAAATGTATCTGAGAGAATAAAAAAATAAAAAATCTAAGCAGCTTAATTTTCTCCAACTTGTAAAGACTCAAAGCAGGTTTTAATCCAAGTTTTAAAACTTACAGAGAATATTCAGAGCATCCAAGAGAAAAAAGATGGGTTACATAGAAATGTGTAACTCTATAATTGTGAAATCCTTAGTCAAAACTTCACAACACAGAAAGGAATTTGGGGCCATTTTCAAGGGATGAAAGAATAAAATTATCAACCAAGACATTATATTCACAGCTACTATCTTTCAAAAGAGAAGAAAATAAAGACTTTAAAGATATAAATGAACACACTATTCATCAACACTAGATCTGTTCTCTAAAAAGTACTAAAGATAATCCTTCTTAGGGAAATGTAACTGTGCACAGCAACACAAGTCATATGAAATTCTAAAAATTTCTTGGCACAAACAATTCTATTTTCTTATAATGGTGGATCACAAAACGTGTAATTTTGCAATAGTATTTGAAAGACAAAAGCATCAAAACAAAACTGTTAATAGACATATATACCAGTAACAATAATATAGTTTTAAAAGACACAAATATATTGAATTTTTAATAAAGTGAAGTCAAGTTGATATTCATACAAAGTATGAGTAGGGAGATTCTTCGTTTTTAGATTTTTTGTTGGCAAATTCAATTACAAAATTCTGATCAAAACAAACCTTGGCTATCTGAATTAATGCTAAAAATTACAACTGTAGGTAGGCCATAAGGTACTCTAAATCAAAGAACACACAAATACTGAAAGCAAAAGGATATAAGAATGGCACATACAAAAGTGACCGATCAAAACCTGGGCTGTCTAAATTATAGTACACAAAACATAGTTGAAGACAGTTACAGGACATAGAAGACATTTTAAATTAAGAAAAAAAACTTTTTTTTAATCTTTTTTTTTAATTTTTTTATTTTATTTTTTTTATTGGATGTTCACAACTTTACAAAGCTCATGACAAATCATATTTCATAAATTAGAATCAATTCGGTTATGAACTCCCATTTTTCCCCCAAATACAGATTGCAGAATCACATCGGTTACACATCACATTTTTACATACAGCCATATTAGTGACTGTTGTATTCTGCTACCTTTCCTATCCTCTACTATCCCCCCTCCCCTCCCCTCCCATCTTCTCTCTCTACCCCATCTACTGTAATGCATTTCCCTCCATGTTTGTTATCCCATTCCCCTCGTAAACTCTTAAATGTAATTTTGTATAACAATGAGGGTCTCCCTCCATTTCCATGTGATTTCCCTTTTTTTCTCCCTTTCCCTCCCGCCTCATGTCTCTGTTTAATGCTAATCTTTTCTTCCTGCTCATCCTCCCTGTTCTGTTCTTAGTTGCTCTCATTATATCAAGGAAGACATTTGGTATATGTTTTTGAGGGATTGGCTAGCTTCACTAAGCATAATCTGCTCTAGTGCCATCCATTTCCCTGCAAATTCCATGATTTTGTCATTTTTTAGTGCTGCGTAATACTCCATGGTGTATAAATGCCACATTTTTTTTATCGATTCATCTATTGAAGGGCATCTGGGTTGATTCCACAGTCTAGCAATTGTGAATTGTGCTGCTATGAACATCGATGTGGCAGTATCCCTGTAGTGTGCTCTTTTAAGGTCTTCAGGAAATAGTCCGAGTAGGGCAATAGCAGGGTCAAATGGTGGTTCCATTCCCAGCTTTCCCAGGAATCTCCATACTGCTTTCCAAATTGGCCGCACCCGTTTGCAGTCCCACCAGCAGTGTACAAGAGTACCCTTTTCCCCACATCCTCGCCAGCACTTGTTGTTGTTTGACTTCATAATGGCTGCCAATCTTACTGGGGTGAGGTGGTATCTTAGGGTGCTTTTGATTTGCATTTCCTTGACTGCTAGAGATGGTGAGCATTTTTTCATGTACTTGTTGATTGATTGTATGTCCTCCTCTGTGAAGTGTTTGTTCATATCCTTGGCCCATTTGTTGATTGGGTTATTTGTTTTCTTATTGTCTAATTTTTTGAGTTCTTTGTATACTCTGGATATTAGGGCTCTATCTGAAGTGTGAGGAGTAAAAATTTGTTCCCAGGATGTAGGCTCCCTATTTACCTCTCTTATTGTTTCTCTTGCTGAGAAAAAACTTTTCAGTTTAAGAAAGTCCCATTTGTTGATTCTTGTTATTAACTCTTGTGCTATGGGTGTCCTATTAAGGAATTTTGAGCCCGTCCCCACAATCTGTAGATCGGAGCCAACTTTTTCTTCTATCAAATGGAGAGTCTCTGATTTGATATCTAGCTCCTTTATCCACTTTGAGTTGACTTTTGTGCATGGCGAGAGGAGGGGATTCAGTTTCATTTTGTTGCATATGGATTTCCAGTTTTCCCAACACCATTTGTTGAAGATGCTATCCTTTCTCCATTGCATGTTTTTAGCTCCTTTATCAAATATAAGATAGTTGTAGCTTTGTGGTTTAGTCTCTGTGTCCTCTATTCTGTACCATTGGTCCACCCGCCTGTTCTGGTACCAGTACCATGCTGTTTTTATTACTATTGCTCTGTAATATAGTTTGAAATCTGGTATCGCTATACCACCTGATTCACACTTCCTGCTTAGAATTGTTTTTGCTATTCCGGGTCTTTTATTTTTCCATATGAATTTCATGATTGCTTTATCTATTTCTACAAGAAATGCCATTGTGATTTTGATTGGCATTGCATTGAACCTATAGAGAACTTTTGGCAATATCGCCATTTTGATGATGTTAGTTCTGCCTATCCATGAACAGGGTATATTTTTCCATCTTCTAAGATCCTCTTCTATTTCTTTCTTTAGGGTTCTGCAGTTTTCATTGTATAGGTCGTTCACCTCTTTTGTTAGGTTGATTCCCAAGTATTTTATTTTTTTTGAGTTTATTGTGAATGGAGTGTTTTTCCTCATCTGCGTTTCAGAAGTTTTGTCACTGATATACAGAAACGCCTTTGATTTATGTGTGTTGATTTTATATCCTGCCACTTTGCTGAATTCATTTATTAGTTCTAGTAGTTTTTTTGTAGACCGTTTTGGGTCTTCTAGGTATAGAATCATGTCATCCGAAAATAGTGATAATTTAAGTTCTTCTTTTCCTATTTTTATGCCTTTAATTTCTTTCGTCTGTCTAATTGCTCTGGCCAGTGTTTCGAGAACTATATTGAATAGAAGTGGTGATAGGGGGCATCCCTGTCTTGTTCCAGATTTTAGAGGGAATGCCTTCAATTTTTCTCCATTCAGAAGATGCTAGCCTGAGGCTTAGCATAGATAGCTTTTACAATGTCGAGGTAAGTTCCTGTTATCCCTATTTTTTCTAATGTTTTGAACATAAAGGGATGCTGTACTTTGTCAAATGTTTTTTCTGCGTCTATCGAGATGATCATATGGTTCTTATCTTTAAGCCTATTGATGTGGTGGATAACATTTATTGATTTCTGTATATTGAACCATCCTTGCATCCCAGGGATGAATCCTACTTGATCATGGTGCACAATTTTTTTGATATGTCTTTGTATCCGATTCGCCAGAATTTTATTGAGGATTTTTGCATCTAGGTTCATTAGAGATATTGGTCGGTAGTTTTCTTTCTTTGAGGTGTCTTTGTCTGGTTTCGGAATCAGGGTGATGTTGGCCTCATAGAATGAATTTGGAAGAGCTCCCTCTTTTTCTATTTCCTGAAATAACTTGAAAAGTATTGGTATTAATTCTTCTTTAAGGGTTTTGTAGAACTCCGCTGTATACCCATCCGGTGCTGGGCTTTTCTTGGTTGGAAGTTTTTTGATTGCTTCTTCTATTTCATCTATCGATATTGGTCTGTTTAAGTTGTGAGTTTCCTCCTGACTCAGTCTGGGCAAATCATATGACTTAGGAATTTATCGATGTCTTCACTTTCTTCTATCTTATTGGAATATAGGTTTTCAAAATAATTTCTAATTGTTTTCTGTATTTCTGAAGCGTCTGTTGTAATATTGCCTTTTTCATCCCGTATGTTAGTGATTTGAGTTCTCTCTCTTCTTCTCTTCGTTAGTATGGCTAGGGGTCTGTCGATCTTATTTATTTTTTCAAAGAACCAACTTTTTGTTTTGTTAATTTTTTCAATAGTTTCTTTTGTTTCAATTTCATTGATTTCTGCTCTGATTTTAATTAGTTCTTGCCTTCTGCTACATTTGCTATTGTTTTGCTCTTCCTTTTCTAGGGCTTTGAGATGAAGTGTGAGCTCACTTATTTGTTGGTTTTTCCTTTTTTTTTGAGGAATGACCTCCAGGCAATGAATTTCCCTCTTAAAACTGCTTTCATTGTGTCCCATAGATTCCGATATGTTGTGTCTGTATTTTCATTTATCTCTAAGAATTTTTTGATTTCCTCCTTTATGTCTTCTGTAACCCATTGATCATTCAGTAACATATTGTTCATTGTCCATGTGATGTAGGATTTTTCCTTCCTTCTTTTATCATTGATTTCCAGTTTCATTCCATTATGATCTGATAAAGTGCATGGTATTATCTCAACCCCTTTATATTTACTGAGGGTTGCCCTATGGCATAATATATGATCTATTTTTGAGAAGGTTCCATGTGCTGCTGAGAAAAAAGTATATCCACTTGATGATGGTTGATATATTCTATATATGTCAGTAAAGTCTATGTTATTGATAGTGATAATGAGGTCAATAGTTTCTTTATTCAACTTTTGTTTGGAGGATCTGTCCAATGGTGAGAGAGGTGTGTTGAAGTCACCCATGATTATTGTGTTGTGGTCTATTTGATTCTTGAACTTGAGGAGAGTTTGTTTTATGAACGTCGCAGTGCCATTATTTGGTGCATAAATATTGATAATTGTTATGTCTTGTTGGTGAATGGTTCCTTTTAACAGTATATAATGTCCTTCCTTATCCCTTTTGATTAACTTAGTCTTGAAGTCGATTTTATTCGATATGAGGATGGCCACCCCTGCTTGCTTGCGAGGACCGTGTGCGTGGTATATTTTTTCCCATCCTTTCACCTTTAGCCTGTGTATGTCTTTTCCAATCAGATGTGTCTCCTGGATGCAACATATTGTTGGATTTGTTTTTTTAATCCATGTTACCAGCCTATGTCGCTTTATTGGAGAGTTTAAGCCATTAACGTTTAGAGTTACTATTGATATATGGTTTGTACTTCCTGCCATGTTTGATTATTTATCTTTTTTCCCCCCTAATTTAGTTTGTTTCTCCATGATTAGCTTTCCCCCCTTCCTCTGTCTTTACCGAGGCACTTCCCGCTGATGGTTTTGGTTATTGTTTTCCATTTCTTCCTCGTGTAGAGTTTTGCTCAAGACGCTTTGCAATGCTGGTTTTCTGGATACAAATTCTTTTAGCTTTTGTTTATCATGAAAGATTTTTATTTCGTTGTCGTATCTGAAGCTTAATTTTGCTGGATACAGAATTCTTGGTTGGCATCCATTGTCTTTCAGTGTTTGAAATACGTTGTTCCAGGATCTTCTCGCTTTCAGCGTCTGTGATGAAAAATCCGTTGTCAACCTTATTGGTTTACCCCTAAATGTAATCTGTCTCTTTTCTCTTGTAGCTTTTAATATTTTCTCCTTGTTCTGTATATTGGATATCTTCATAACAATGTGTCTTGGCGTTGGTCTACTGTGATTTTGTGTGCTCAGTGTCATGTATGCATCTACAATTTGTATATCTGTTTCCTTTTTTATTTCTGGAAAGTTTTCTGTAATTATCTCATTCAGCAGGTTATTCATTCCCTTGGCATGAATCTCTGTGCCTTCCTCTATCCCGATGACTTGTAAGTTTGGTTTTTTTTAAGTTATCCAAAATCTCTTGGATGTTTTTCTCGTGATTTTTTACCAGCCTATCTGAGTTGGCTAGACTCTTTTCAAGTTGATATATTTTGTCTTCATTATCTGACGTTCTGGCTTCTACTTGCTCCACTCTGTTAGTGATACTCTCGATTGAGTTTTTAATTTGGTTTATCGTTTCCTTCATTTCTAGAATTATTGTTTGATTTTTTTAATAATCTCTATCTCCTGATAAAGATGCTTAACTTCTTCTTTTATCTGTTTTTGTAATTCCTTTTCAATGTGATCTTTAAGGTTCCTTTCCATCTGTCTAAGGTGTTCCTTGAGTTCTTTATATGGCCATTTTTCTGATGACTCCAGGTCCTCCTGAATATTTAGGCTGTCCTGCATTGTTTGTACTCCTTTTCTTCCTTGCTTTTTTATGCTCATGATACTTCTTGTTCTGTTTGACTGTTGAGTTACTGTTTACTCTTATAAATTTATTTGATGCTTGGGAGGAGAGGTATTAGAGGTGAAGGGAAGAAGTCACTAAAGAGAGTGAGTGTAGGCAAGTGGGGTTCAAGAGAGGGGGAATAAGAAAGTTGAAAAGAAATGAATAGACAAAAGAAAAAAGTGAGAAGAGAGAAAAAACGAAAAAACAAAAATTTAAAACAAACAAAAAATTATAATGGTATTAAAAAATGGAAATTGAAGTTTAAAAAAATAGTAATAATAATAGAATAAAAAGAATTAAAAAAAATTGAAACCATTGATAAGAAAGTTAAAGAACAACAACAACGTCAACTACAAAAAGTGAAAATAAAAAAAAATACTAATAAAAATCATTAAAATAATAATAATAATAATAATAAATGCAGTCATAGAGCTCGATTAACTTCTCTTCCAGTAGGTGGAGCTATGCCCACTGGGCCAGGCTTCTCCTCTTGATAGGTGGGAACCAATCACTGTGCCTCAGCTCTTCTTCCCATACTGTGTGAGTCTCCAGTCCTGAGTGCCTAGGTCCTTCTCTTGTGGTTCCTCAATCCAGGCCCCACTCGCCTGTGATGCTTACCACATTACTGGCTACACGCCGGGTCTGCTGCTCCTGGGAGCCCTGTTTTCAAGGATGCCTGGGCACACCCTTTCTGTTTTCCTCCCTCGGACTCTATGTTTGTAGGGCTTGGGGCTGAGGACCCCCAGCGAATTTGTTTGCCCTCAGGTAGCAACTCCCCTGGTAGCTGGTGCAAGGGACCTCTGTTGTCAGCCCTGGTGGGAGCGATAACCACGCTCTTGGGCGCTGCGCTTGTCCACGACCTTAGCAGCGCTGCCGCAGCCTCCGCTGCTCCTCGGCCCGGTGTCTAGCGCCCGGGGCCCAAGCGGCTGCCGCCGCGGCTCTCCAACCCCCTCCTCCAGAGCACGGGTCCCCTCGCAGGGGGATGCCCAATGGCCCCAGAGCAGGCTCTGCCCCAAGGTGCAGCAGGGAACAGGCGACCGAGGCGCTTGAGGCCGTGGTCCAGCCTTCAGAGGACAGGGCTCGGCACGCAGCCCAGTTCCAGTCTCTAGATGTGGCTGCTGGACCTTGTAGACAGGGCCATCAAGGCAGCATGCCAAAAGCAAATGGCGGCTCCCGCGGAGTGGATTTTCAGCCCCGAAACCCCAGCCCAGCCAACAATTTCAGTCCACTAACTCTCGCTGTATAGACAATATTCAAAAAAAAAAAAAAAAGGGCGGGGTGTACTGAGCTTTCTTTGCCTCAGGTACTTAAGATCCACTGCTGATTACCCATTCAGCTTCTCTGCAGGGAGCGAAGTGAAAGAGGAAGCATATGGGCGCAAAGCGCCCGCGGCTCTTAACAGAAAAGCGTCTGGGATCCAAGCGTCTCTTTTTCAATCTCTTTGCTTTTTCTGCTGCTTGGCCGGGTGGTCCACTACAGACTAATGGTGAAAGGAGCTCTAACAAGCTGTGCAAAGTCTCTATTAAAGCCGCTACTCTGAGCACCAGTTTCAGCACTTCAGCAACCCCCGTACGCAGCCCAGTTCACTATTTCATAAAGGCTTGGTTAGATTCCCTTCACGTCGCCTCCTGAGCTGGGTGGGCGGGGGGCTGTTTGACGTGCGGGCGGGGACCCTTATCACCGCACTGCACTGGGCTGGCCACCGGGGGCCGTTTGCAGAACCGGGCAGGCGGCGCCGGCGGCCGTTTGGCAGCGGCTGGCAGCGAGACTGAACCTCTGCACCGCGTGGCCAAGATTCACTCGTCTGGGACAAACTGTCACCTCTAATAAACTTACTGATTCCCAGCAGGTCTCCTTTCCATGGAATTTTGCTAGAAGTTCCTCCGTAGGTAGATTCTAGGTGTATTAATGGGTCTTTCTGATCGCGTTACTGTGGAGATACTGAAAATACTGCTTCCTCACCGGCCGCCATGTTGGGTCCCCTCGAAAAAAAACTTTTAAAAGCGGCAAAATAGAGAAAAGGAACCTTTCCCTAGGTTCCAAATTAAGAGTAAATACATTCGCAACGGACATCCTATTTCCCAAACACACAAAGAACATTGAGAGAGTTCAATGAAAACAAAGAATCACTGTTATACTAGGATACATCAATCCCCACTCACTGAAAAGGGAAATACAGTGAAGCAAAATGGTAACTGCAAAGCATAAGACTTTGAAAATATTTTGAAACTATTGTAGACTTATAGAATCCCTGTACTTAATCAAAATTGGGATATTATGTTGGATAGACCAATTTTATGTATTAAAACAAAGGTTAATACATATTTAAGTGCTAGTTATTTTGTAACCAACATGGAATAAATATTTGAAGTAAAAGTGGTAGGGATGTTCAAAAATCCCTAAATATGTGTCAGTTGATTGAACACTCTTGGGCATGCTGTTGTTCAAGAATTGAAACACAATTTTAAGTAGCATAAACATCTTTTAATTTTAACTAGAGTCTCCAAGTAATATTCAAACTCCAGTTGTTAGATTTCTCTGCAAAAAAAAATCTTAGAATTGTATAAATATCCCTTATAATACAAATAACATTAGAAGAATATTTCCCTGCTGAAAAAATGTACTAAAAATTACAGCATTCAATTGTAAATACAGACATGGAATAAAGTAGATGGAGTTCTGAGTGAGTGTGGTAATAAGCACTTACATCAATAGCAAATTAAAAACATTGCACACCAGTGTTGTTACATTGTTACTCACAGAGCCATCATAGGGGATGCAAACCAAATATCCCTTGAAATAAACCGACAATGTTACTCAACAGAGCCACCATGGGGGATGCATACCAAATATCCCTTGAAATAAACAAATGAGCCAATTTAGAATATAAAACTATAGAGCTTTGAAGTAAAAGAATTTATTCTAATTATATATTTTACAAAATGTATGTATACTAGGTTAGCTGAAATATGTCACAGAAATAATACTGCAGACTTCTATGAATATGACATCTCTAAACTAAAACAGATGCTTTCTGAACAAAATACAATGGTTTTTGTTATAGGGAGACAGAAATGAGCCCTTGCATCATAGGAATTGATTTTTTTGAGATGTAAACTTTAGAGATATATTGCATAACAATTTAAATTAATGTTACTGAACTGTATATTTAAAAATTTGGAGACAGTAAGTTTTATTTTGTGGTTTTGATTATAATGAAAATTAAAAACAACACATAAAAGATAACTGCAACATTTTTCAAAGCTACATTTAAAATAATGCGGTCTTTGTTTTATAAATAATAACAAACTCATCAGTAAACAAATGATGGGCATGCATGTAATCTCAGCTACTAGAAAGTCTTAGGCAGGAGAATTGCAAATTCAAGACATCCTCAATCACTTAGTGAGAACCTCTCTCCAACTATGAGTGAAAAGGAGCGTGGGGTGTAGTTCAGCATTAGAGTATCACTGCCATCAATCCCCATTTCATTTACATATAGAAAATTTCAATTTCTATTTACATGGGCAGGATGAAAGGCCAATCAAGATAAAATACAAAAGTCATAGACAAAAGAGGCTTAATATTTATACAAGCAAAAGCACATATAACATTTACTGGCAATACAAACAAGAGTCATGCATATCTTGATTTGTGAAATAATTAACTGATATGAGGAAACACAGTCTGTAACATGGAACCTCCTGTACACAATGAAAAAATAAAGAAAAAAAATAACCAACCAAATTGTAAATATACACAGATGGATTATTTTAAACATCCTCTTATTCAACTACAACTTACACCATTTCTCAAAAGAGCAGTCTTGGTCCATCTTGACATTCATTCCATGGCAGATAATTTCACAGAAAATCGATTACACATATTCAGGAAGAACTCTGATAAGGAAATTTTAGTAAAAAATATGTACAAACAAGATTAGAGAAACTGACTTATGATAGTAATGTATTGCAATGGGTTGACCTAGAGATCTCCAGAAATTTGCAAAAGTTTTCTGCAAATAATGGAAGTGGGCCTGGAGTTGTAGACTAGTGGTAGAGGTCTTGCCTAGCATGTATGAGGCCCTGGGTTCAATCCTCAGAACCACATATAAATAAATGGGAAATTCATTAACAACTAAAAAATATTTTTAAAAATTATGGTCTAGCTGTCAGATACGATTGACACAATGCAAGGGGAGTGTTTTGTTTTTGATTTGAATGTACGTAGACATTAGTGGAGGAAAAACAGGAGACTAGACAATTTCAAAGCACAAAACACAGGACAGGTTCTTCTATGATAATAAGAGAAAGAAATCAAAGCTTCTCAAAATTCTTTTCTGCTGGATAACGTCTCAATCAACCTTTTTGAATTTAGGTTTCCTCCTCTACCTCAACTATGTCCTCTGCTATATGTGGGCCACAGTATTTGACATCACTTCATTCCTCTAAGGAAACAACATGTGAAGTGAAGGATATATATCATGCCAACAAAGGAAATCATGCAAACAAAGGAAATCATTAAGGATGAAAAGAAAGATCATTAACATTTTCTTGTCGGCACCAAGAACTACTCTATCTTTTTTATTGAAAGCATTAACCTGAAAATCATTCTTGTGGAGAAGTTCCCAAATGATATACTTCAAGGAAAGTAAATTAAAAAATGATACATAGGAATTCTGAAGGAAAGTTATGCTCACCCACAAAGAGCAGGTTGCTGTAGTTCTCTAACATCACTTCTCTATATAAATTCTGCTGAGCAGGATCCAGGCATTCCCATTCCTCCTCAGAGAAATCAACGGCCACATCCCCAAATGTCAATGGCTCCTGAAATAATAATTGATAGGTCAACAGCACATTGACCAAACCATTATTCAGTTTTTAATTTGAATTTAGAGTTAGTAGAACTGACTGTCATGTAGGAGAGTGACTTTAATTATGTAATAAGATACTTACAATTTTCTAATTCAGAGGAAAATACAAAAGTCCAAAAACAATATATATATATATATATATATATATATATATATATATATATATATATATATACACACACACACACACACACACACACTGAATAAAAGCTCAACTGCTAACTATTCTTCCATCAGTGAATGTGAAATTTGGCAGACATTCCAGATGCAAATCAGACTTGTCAAAATATTCTCATAAGGCGATGCTGCCCAAGGGAGACAAAAAGAGTGGTAAAAAAGGTTTTGAAAACTTTCAAAAGTCTGGTAGTTATTCTCTCTGCTTTGTATCCATGAGATAGATTGAGCTCTTCAATACAATTAGTTTCAAGTATCATCCAGGACAAATTCCTAATGTGTAAAATATTCATAGAATATTAACTTTTGGAGATATGTAAAATGACACTTCCAACTCATAAAAAGACAAAGTTGAAATATTTAAAGTTCTATAAGCAGTTCAATGAGTAAATAAATTTGGTACAATAGAGGCCCAGACAGCAGCACATATGTGTTCAAAAGACTGTGACAAAGAAATGGTTAATAAAAGAAAAAAGACCTTTTAATATAATTGTATTGAGAAAATAATGGTAACAATACTTACTTAAAACTCATACAACCAAGGGAATATAAACAAGGAAAATGATGGCTTTGAAAAATACATAATAAAATTATTAGTCATAAATGAGGCACAGAACTGTTGTCATCTCTGTGTGCCAAAGGAAGATGAGATCAGTATGACACACCAGAATTGTCCAGAGTTTTTACACGTGGGAACTCCATGTGTCGATGAATCCTAATTACTTAAACATAGTTACTTTATTGAATGAATTACCTTGACATCAGAGCATAATCACCCCATCTACACAAATAATCAATTAAAATTCTTCAATAGCAAAATATTTAAATACTTGATCCAATTGAAATTGTATGGTATCAAGATTTTATCAAAGGAACAACAACAAGACAAATGAGGTGAGTAGATGATTATAATCACTGTTCACAAGACACAAAAAATAAAAATCCTGACATGTTAGAGTAAATATATTTTCCAAACTGTGGAGCACCCTCACTGTAACACTGTAGCCTTCTAGGTCTCATTCCTAAGCAGTGAGTGATGTAATTCTGGGCAGCTAAGAAAATGATTCTATAAAGTCTACACACCTCAGATCCCTTTTGCAAAGAAAGGAAATGCTTAGTCTTCCAGAGTCACAATTCTCACCAGTTAACAGACACATACCTGGAGTTAGTTTAAGGTCCTCACCTACAATGTCCTTTTAAAAATATTTTTCTAAAAGAAAATGTGTGAATTTGCAGAAAATCAAATTGGGGTTGTGGCTCAGTGGCAGAGCACTTGTCTAACATTTGGTAGGCATGAGGTCTGATCCTCAGCACCACATATAAATAAAAAATAAAGGAACATCAACAACTAAAAAGTAGTTTTTAAAAGAACATTTTTGACACTGGTTGGCAGAAGTATCACTATTTCAGGTCTCAAACTTGCAGTCTTTCACCTAATTCTGATGCCACTTATAAATCCAGAATGTCATGTACACTGCTGATCAACTTCCTGTAAATTGGGGGACCTACAACTACCAAACATAGAAAGGAGCATTCAATATTAATATATTAGTTATCTACAACTCTAAACATTGAATTAAACACAACCATGATAAAATCCTAACAACCTGTTGCACAAATATAGAAAAATTGGCTTCTAAAGGATATATGGGAAGGCAGGCATAGAGAATGGTCAACAATTCTGTAGAATCAGTTTACAGGACTGAAATATCTGACACCAAGATTAACTATGAACTTACAGTAACCCAAAAGGTGAGATATGTGGCAAGGAGTATACAAACAGATTAGTGAAATAGAACTGAAAAACTAGAAATAAACTCAAAAAACACACAAGAGATGGCAGGACTTCCCTGGAGATGATATAATCTTTTTAATGAATTATGAACATCTTGACATCTGTATGCAAAACAATGAATTTGACACAGAACTTACAACTTTTTAAAAATGAAATGATTAATCTGAAAGAAAATGTTAAATTTGTGACAGATAACATAGCAGAAATTTTATGTGGCTTCATTCTTGACATGAACGTTCAAAGCCAGAAGCAGGATCTATAAATGAGAAACTTAATGAACTTTTATTCTGTTGAAAACTATTCTGTATTTGGAAGTATGCTATTAACTGAATGACAAGAAACTGGATTAAGTAGTTGCCAAATATATATATGATAAAGGTCTGGAATAAAAAAAATGTACAATGAACTCTTAAAACTCAGCAAAAGGTGCTGGAGTTTTGGCTCAGTGGTAGAGTGCTTTTCTACCATGCATGAGGCACTGGGTTTAATCTTTAGCACCACATATAAATTAATAATAAATAAAGGTCCATTGATAACTAAACATTAAAACACTGAGCAAGAAAACAACCAGTTTAAAAATAGGCACTATCACATATAATGGTATTAGAAACTCAATAGGAGCAATAGTAAGAATAATATAATTAGAAACTATAATAAATATATACAGATACATGGAGATAAGATTTGTGTATCTATCTACATCTGTTTTTCTATAGATATCTGTATATGTACATACATAGATTTATAATTATAGATCTATAAAATACTGCAGAATTACATAGTTTTAGCATATATCTTAAAAACCTTAATTATAATTCATTGATTAATAACTAATTGTACATAATTTATGCATAAATACAGAATAACCTGTAGGCTTTCACTTACAGAGACATTCACACAAGAATATTTTTATGGAGAAATGGTTGTAGTTAAGTGGTGCAGAATTTGTTCAACATGTGCAAGACCTTGGGTTTGAATACCAGCAGCACAAAAACAAATGCAGTAGTTTCCACTAAGGCCATGATAACATAGTGGCATTTGACAGATATTTCATGAATCTACTCTAAAGTCATTTTCTTTGAAAACCACAGAATCCAGTGGGTTTCTGTGTCTCCTATATGTAGAAGAAACTTCAATGTCTGAAAAGTCCTACTTGAAATATTTTTACCACCCCCCTTAATTTCTAATATCATTAAGTTAAAACAATCAATCATGGCCCTAGTGTACCTTAAGGTCATAAGTAAAACACAAAAATTTAAATAAAAATTATGCTTTTCTTATGTTTCTACTTAATGCCCAGGTTTATTTCCTTTGGAGTTCATAAAGTCCCCAAATTATTCCTCCTGTTCAATCACCATGGTTCCAAGAACTCTAGCTGAAATGTACAAACTGCCCCTTTAGGGGATCTAGACAGATAGCCCTGCCCTGGATGAGCCCATGTATCAGTACGTTCTTAAAATTCAAAGCCACAAGAAACAAATTGTTATGCCTTTTATCTTTGTAAAGGTTGTTGTCTAGTGAACAAAACAGAATTAAAATTTATACAAAATGTAAAAATGAGAAAACAGATTAAAAGTGACAAGGGATGCAAAAATTAAAAATTCTATAATTATTTGGGAGAATGTAAATGGGTGTTAGAAGGAACTGTTTTTTTTTATTTATAAAAATATGAGAAACTAAACACTGGTGATTGTTTTACAACATTGTCACTACTGTAAAAGCTACTGGCTTGTAACCTTAAAAATAGTAACTTAGATTTTACTTACATTTTTCCAGAAGAAGAAAAAAGGTTTTGTAAGAGGCACAAGAAAAAAGTCAAACAATAGCAAAAATAATAATAAACTTCATAAAAATAAGATTTAAAAAGACAATAATGCAAGTGATATTTGCCCAATAAATAACACTATTTCCATAATAAGAAATATTTATTTGAATATGCTACTGCCTATGTATAATGATCAACAGTGGATTGTTTTCTTATGCCTGACTTATATTTGTATCAGAAAAGCATGTCCGAGTAGCCATGAATATTGGCTATCTGTAATTGTAATTAATACTATATTTTGATAGAGCCACATTTTGGTTCTTATTATCCCAATTCACCATAGCCAAATTATGGAAGTAGTTTCCATTATGGAAGTAGTCCCCAATAGATGAATTAATTAATAAAATATGATACACACAATGGAGTTTTTTAGTCAGCTATAAATAAGATTTATTGAGAAATGTCACAATTTAAATGGACAGAAATTCAAAACATCATGCTAAGTGAAATAAATCAGACTGATCAAGGGTCAAATGTTTTCTTTCACATGTAGCAGCTACCACAAAACAAAGGGAAAGGAGAATTGGATATCATAAAGATATAGGGAAGATTAGTGGAGTATAAAGAGATTGGGTGGGAGTGACAGGAAAGGAGACTATCAAATACATTTTTAAAATCATGGGTAGATAGAGATTCTCAAATTAAAAAAAAACAAATAGAAATCTTGAAATGAAGGAAACAAAAAAAAACAAATTAAAAACTCAATAGAAAGCATCTTCAACAGAATAGATCAGTTGGAAAACAGAACCTGAGACAATAAAGACAAAATATATAATCTTGAAAAAACTAGGTTGACCACACAGTGAAGATGGTAAACAAAAAAATGAGGAGAACATTCAAGAATTATGGGATAACAGGCAAAAACAAATTTGACAATTATTGGGCTAGAGGAAGGCATAGAGGACCAAACTAAAGAAATGGACAATCTAATCCATGAAATAATATCATAAAAATCCAAACATGAAGAGTGGATTGGAAAATCAAATACAAGAAACTTACAAGATAACCAATGTACAAAAATCACAACAGATACACACCAAGGCACTTCATGATGAAAATGCCTAGGGACTGGGGATGTGGCTCAAGCGGTAGCGTGCTTGCCTGGCATGCGTGCGGCCCGGGTTCGATCCTCAGCACCACATACCAACAAAGATGTTGTGTCCGCCGAAAACTAAAAAATAAATATTAAAAAAAATTCTCTCTCTCTCTCTCTCTCTCCACACTCTCTAAAAAAAAAAAAGAAAAGAAAATGCCTAGCGTACAGGATAAGGAGAGAATTTTAAAAGCACAAGAAAAAGGAATCAGATTACATATGGGGAAAACAAATTAGGATCTCTGATTTCTCAGCTGAGACACTGAAAGCTACAAGATCCTGCAACAACATATACCAAGCTCTAAAAGTAATGGATGCCAACCAAGAATCATGCCCAGAAAAGTTAAATTTTGATTAGAAATCAGATTTCAATTTGGATATGTTATTTATATGACAAAATAAACACCTTCCATGATACACAAAAGTTAAAAGAATATACAACTAGAAAGTCTGCACTACAGAACATCCTTGGCAAAATATTCCATAAGGAGAAAACGAACAATAAAAATCAGAAAAGGGAGGTATCACTCTAAAGGAAAAACCTATCAAAGAGAAACCAAGTCAAGTTAACCAAAAATAAACAAAAATAACTGGGAATACAAATCATGTCTCAATAATAAACCTGAAAGTTAATTTTCAAAACTCAGCAATCAAAAGACAGACTGAAAGATTGGATTTTTTTAAAAAAGACCCAACACATGCTGCCTCAAAGACACTAATCTCAAAGGAAAAGACACATACAGAGACTGAAGGTGACAAGTTGGGAAAAAATATATCAATTTGGGCTGGGGCTCAGGGGTAGAGCACTTGCGTAGCATGTGTGAGGCCCTGGGTTTGATCCTCAACATCACATAAAAATAAATAAAATAAAGGTATTGTGTCCATCTACAAAAAAAATATTAAAAAACATACCATTCACATGGACTGTGGAAGCAAGCAGGGGTTTCCATCCTTATGTCAAACAATGTGGACTTCAAGTGAAAGTTAATCAAAAGGGATAAATAAGGACATTACATACTGCTTAAGGGAACCATACACCAACAAGACAGAATAATTAGAAATATTTATGCTCTGAACAATGGAGCATCTATGTTCAAATAACCTCTTCTCAAGTTCAACGGCCAAGTAGACCACAAGACAATAATTCTGGGTGACTTTAACACACATCTTTTACCCCTGGATAGATCTTCCAAACAAAAGCCAAACAGAAACTATAGAACTCAATAATAAAATCAATAACTTAGATTTAACTGACATACATAGAATATTTCATCCTTCAACAAGTGAATACACTTTCTTCTCAGCAGCACATGGATCCTTCTCTAAAATAGACCATATTCTATGTCACAGGGCAACTCTTAGCAAATACAAAAAAGTAGAGATACTCCCATGCATTTTATCAGATCATAATGGAATGAAATTAGAAAATAAATGATAGGGCTGGGGATGTGGCTCAAGCAGTAGTGTGCTCACCTGGCGTGCGTGCGGCCCGGGTTCAATCCTCAGCACCACATAAAAAGATGTTGTATCCACCAAATACTAAAAAATAAATATTAAAATTCTCTCTCTCTCTCATTCTTTCTCACTCTCTCTCACTCTATCTTTAAAAAAAGAAAATAAATGATAAAAATAGAAGCTACTCACACACCTGGAGACTAAAAAATATGCTACTGAATGAACAATGGGTTTCAGAAGACACCAAAGCAGAGATTAAAAAATTCTTAGAGATAAATGAGAACACAGATACAATGTATCAAAATCTCTGGGACACTATGAGGACAGTACTAAGAGGAAAGTTCATTGCATGGAGTACATGCAACAAACAAATGACCTAAATTACACCTCAAAGTCCTAGAAAAAGAATGAATCATCTCCAAAAGCAGTGAAGTACATAAAAATAATTAAAATCAGAGCTGAAATCAATGAAATTGAAACAAAGAAGCAATTTAACAATTGACAAAATGAAAAGTATGTTGTTTGAAGAAGTATATAAGATATATAAACCCTTATCCATGCTACTGTATAGGAGGATAGAAAAACTCAAATTACTATAGACCATGATGAAAAAGGAAATATCTCCATGAACACTACAGAAATACAGAAGATAATTAGAAATTATTTAGAAACTTTGTACTCCAATAAAACAGAAAATATCAAAGATATCAAAAAAATTTCTAGAATCATGTGATTTACCCAAACTGATTCAGGATGATATACACAAGGTAACCAGATCATTTATCAAGCAATGAAATAGAAGACACATTAAAAAAAAAACTCAAAGAGCACACAAGCATGCACACACAAACACATGCACACAAATAAATAACCCAATCAACAATGGGTCAAGGACCTGAACAGACACTTCTCTGAAGAGGATACACAATCAATCAACAAACATGAAAAACCGTTTATCTCTATCAATCAGAAATACAAACCAAAACTACTTTAAGATACCATCTCACTCCAGTAAGAATGGTAGCTATTATGAAGACAAACAACAATAATTGTTGGTGAGGATGTGGGGAAAAGGCACACTCATACATTGCTGGTGGGACTGCAAATTGGTGCAGCCAATATGGAAAGCAGGATGGAGATTCCTTGGAAAGCTGGGAATGGAACCACTATTTGATCCTGCTATTCCTCTTCTTGGACTGTACCCAAAAGAGCTAAAAACAGCATACTACAGGGACGCAGCCACATCAATGTTTATAGCAGCACAATTCACAATAGCTAAACTGTGGAGTCAACTGAGATGCCCTTCAGTGGATGCATGGATTAAAAAAAATGAGGCATATATACACAATGGAATATTACTCAGCATTAAAATAGAACAAAATCATGGCATTTGCACATAAATGGATGGCAATGGAGAAGATAATGCTAAGTGGAGTTAGCCAATCCCCCCCCCCAGAAAAAATGTCCAATGTTTTCTCTGATATAAGGAGGCTGAATCAGTGGGTAGGGATGGGGAGCATGGGAGGAATAGATAAATTCTAGATAGAGCAGAGGGGTGGGAGGGAAAGGGAGGAGGCAGGGGATTAGCAAAGATGGTGGAATGTGATGGTTATCATTATACAAAGTGCATGTATGAAGACTTGAATCGTGTGTCAAAATACCTTATATACAAATACAAATGAAAAATTGTGATATGTGTGTTAAGAATTGTAATGCAAAAAAGCTTACATGTATAATGACATAAACTGATGTGACCATACTTTATATACAGAGATATGAAAAATCCTGCTGTGTGTGTGTAATAAGGATTATAATGCATTCCACTGTTATAGTGTATTTTAAAAAATAATAAAAATTTTAAAAATATATAAAAATAAATAAATAAATAAATCATGACCTAAAAAACATCTGTAAAAAGAAAGGAAGAAAGAAATTGTGAGATAGGATGCATGTGGTGCTACACACCTGATATATCCAGTGGTCTGGAGGCTGAGGCAGGGGGATCACAATTGTGATGCTAACCCCAGCAACGGAGTGAAACCCTGCCTAAATTAAAAAAAAAATAGGCAGTACTAATTTTTAAAAAATTAAATTAAAAAAAATTAAAATTTAAGTAAAAATGTAAAAAAAGCTGAAGATATAGTTCAGTAATAGGATACCCTGGTTCCAACCCCCAGTTTTACAAAAGGAGAAAGAACAACAACAAGAAAGTTTTTTTTCCCAAAGTTACAGAAAATAATATTTTAAATCTATAAATAATTGTATACATGAAAACAAAAATTCTATTCATCAAATGACTCCATAAAAGAGTACAAGGAGAAGTGACAGATAAGAAACCGATTGCCTCACCTTTAACCAAACACTTGTAAGAAAGGAGAACAGACTGTGAGAGAAATGCAGGCAAGAGCCATGAACAGTCCCTTAAAATAGCAGGTATCTAAATGTCCCATCCTCACAAAGAAATCAACGTCTTTAGAAAGAAGGGACTGTACAATAAACTCACATTGTATACACAAATTGAGACAGTGTTGAAGAACATGTGGGGTTTTCATGAAGGCAAGATGGAGTCTGAGCCCCCCTCACTATTTATTTGTGGAAGCTCTTTTGCTAGGGAGCATCCAAGGCTCCCAGAAACAGACGTCGACTACAGCACCTGTTCATATGGGGACACAGCATGCTCTTCCAGAGCCGAGACCTGGGGCCTGGTGACAGAGAATGTCCATTTGGAAATAGATAAATAATAAACTATGGAAAATAACCATTTCTGGCAATCAGCCACCTTTTGTTTGCCATTTGGCATACAGTTTGACAAATACTATGAAACACTGTGTCAGTTTTATTTAGATGTCACATAAATGTTGCATTTCACACATACTCATACTTACAAAGTACATCTTCAGAATCAAAAAAATGCAAATGCAGATGAGCACATAACAGACTGAATTACACACACTGGGAATAGATAGGACTCCTCATGATAAAGAGCATTGCTTCCCTCAGGTTCATCTAGGATAACACCCCATCACAATTTCACCATGATTTCCTTGTAATTGAAGAAGGGACCAAAGAAAACAGTTTGAAAATTCTCCTGGAAGGTTAAATTGATATGCAATTAGCCAAGAATTCTGAACTATAAGAGTAAAAGCAGGAATTATCAATACCAGGCACTAATGCAGATTATAAAATCATCATATTGCAGTGATTTTAGGACCAAAAAAAAATCACAATGCAGAAATTTCATAGAAGACTCCATATGTATGTAAATGTCATTATTAAGTGCAATGAAAAGGCCTAGATAAATGCAACCATACCCAGCAGATGATTTGATATGAATGAACAAGACAACCCAGCATGAAGGGAGGTGGGGAATTGGAGGCGCAGAGCACTGGTAGGGCTAGGGTGCAGGATGTGTGTGGTACTGTGTTACACTCCAGCACCCCAAAGAAGCACATATTGAGTAGGATTATGTTTCAAAATTATACCAGAATAGGAGGGTCCTGGATTCTCTCCACACATGGATACACCAAATAAACACCTACTTCTGTTTTGACTCCCTCTATAAAGTTATACATGGATTGAGAGACCTATGCATTGGATCACTGAGAAAATATCTACCATCTGAAGGGCAGGCAAAGTTGGGGTACACTTGGGCATTAGTCCTGCCTTGAGCAATGTGCCACAAAATTGGGACAGAATACCCCAATCCAGTGTCACACAGGGTAGAGGAAGACTGATTGAGGTCACAAATGGAGCACATGGGACACTAAATGACTTGTAGCTGGAAATGCAATTTGTCTGGTGTGCATAGAAGAAAGATCTGGATATACACAAGTATCAGGATGAGAGGAAAAGGGTGGTTTTCTATGGCTGTGGTGGGTTGTGAGCTTTATCCATGGGACCAGGGCAGAAGGGGAGTGAAGTCTCAAGGGTCCCAGTTTATCCCTAAAAGGGATTTGCCAGAATGATCTGCAAACTGTGGTTGCTAACAGTTGAGCTCCTCCCTAGCCAGTCCCTAAGGGTAGACAGGAGAAATGCAGTCCACCCAGCAGCCCTGCCTGAGCCCTCTCCCCACTACCTCAGTAATAACTCCAGGCCTCAACAGTTCTTTCTGGAAGGAGTATGCCCAGGCACTCAGGGTCCCAACATTTTTCCCCATTCCATGGACTCAATCCTAACCCACCAAGCTTTGGGAGCAATGGCAACTGTGCATGAGCATATCTCCATGGATCACAAAGGAGGGGCTTCACATTGATGTCTGAGTATTTCCCTGTGCTACAATCCACACCAGGAGTGAAACAAAAGGGGTCAAAACCCTGTTTCTTTCTAGAATAGACTCACACCACCTTCCTGCAGCTAGCACAGGCAGCCTGGGTTTTAACTAACAGGAATTCAGTCACCAGCTAAGTAGGAGAGCTTCTACAGCCCGAGTCCAGCTGTGGGAAAGGCTCCTATCAAACATGTGAAGGAACCAGTCCTCCAATGACGTGGGTATGGAGAAAGAGACCCACTCACATGGGGCTAGAATATCAGTTTAGTGCAACCATTTTTAAAAATAGCATGGATTTCTTTAAAAGCTAACAACCACTCTGGATGCATTTCCAAAGGAACTTGAACCAGTGTGTTAATAAATGGCTGCATGCCCAATGATGTTCAAGTATCCACAGGAACAAGAACGAGGGAAAATCTGAAGTGGCTTCTGGATAAGGAGACTCCTCCCAGCCACAGGGCCATCACCTACTCCCCTGAGAAACTACTTCCCCTAAATGCACCTGCTCATAGGTCCACAGGTGGCTGATATTTACCAGATGCTCAAGAAACATCAGATGTGCCAGATGTGGCATCCTCATGTCACGTAGAGCCAAACCAGGACCAGGAAAATATCATAGAGGGCATGAGACCCTTAGGAAATGCAGTCCACAGGGGGGACACTAAGCCCAAAGACATTCTGACAAGGTGTCTGGCCTGGGAGAGAAAGAGGGAATACACATGCATGCATACACATACACACACACACACACACACACACACACACACACACACACACATTTTTACTGGAAATGGGGACAGGGAACTTGAATTTGAGGAATTCATTGATACAAGTGTACAGATTTCGTCTGGGAGACGGGGTTGTGTTTCTGACATTTTTCTTCCCTTACATTTAGAACATTCAGGGGGCCCCAGGCAGGAGGGCCACACCTGTAATCCCAGCCACTCAGGAAGCTGAGGTATAAGTTCAAGGCCAGACTCAGGATCTCAGCATCTGTCAGGAGATAAGTGATAGAAAGTACAAGGGATGTAGCTCTGTGGGAAAGGACCTCTGCATTCAATCCACTATGCTCCCCATGTCCCCCCAAAAGAATTAAAACATCAAGGGTGAGAATAACCTGAGATCCCTGCAGATCCCAGCCCGCATGGGTAGGAAAAGGGCCCATGAACTGGTGATTATCACGGTCCCAACACTCTGAAATCCACCACAGAGGAAATTCAGGGAGAAGACTTGAGCTGCCAATTTGTACAGGAGATACCCATGTGTTTAATAATGAGAATAAAAAGAATTCAACATCTTTAGAAACCCAAGATATGTAAAATAAAATCCTATTAGAGACAAAATTAAATAGTATCAATGATGATAGGAAAAAAATAATTCTAATAAACTGAAAGAGTTTAAGTGCTTCTTAAAAATTTGTAGAAACTGTTTTGCTAATAAAGACACATGATAGACCCCCGCCGCAGGGACTTGCTGAAATCAGTTCATAGGACCAGGATAATACATTAATAGACATGGTACATTCAGCTTAAAAATAGTATAAAATACCATGGGTCAGTTTTACACGGGTGCCATATGCATGAGGTATTACGTATAACTATGATGCACTAATAAACAATCCAGCATGCTTTACTCTTAATGAAGCATCCAGTCCTAAAATTCATCCACAAAGTTAAATATATGTAAACTTAACCAAGCTCACTTGCCACTTAGGACTGGAGCAGGGGCTAAGGCTGCCCCAGGGGGTGGGGAGGCTGGAGGGGTCTCCACCACTGTCACACTCTCCACCCGGCTGGCCTTGGGGACTGAGGGGCACTGTCCTCAATGGGCTCGGGCCTGTGGAAGCGGAGAGCCCCCAGAGTTGGGGTCGGCCAACTCAGTTTCCCCCACAGTGGGTCCCACCTGATGGCCTCCCTGCCCCGCCTCCCTCCCAAGCCTCCCTGTCCTGGCACCAGGTGCCACTGCACACTCACCATTTCCTGGTGCCCAGCAGACAAGCCTGCCCTGGGGAGCTTCAGTCCCTGCGTGGCAGGGCCAAATGGGATCCCTGGCATGGAGCAAATCCTAGAGGCCAACTGAGCAGCCTGGGAGAAATAAATCCCATTCCAAGCGTGGAGGCCCGCCCCCTGCTCACTGGCTGTGCTCAGGATTGGACAGCGCTCAACACGGGGGCTTCCGATTGGACAGAGTGTCAGTCAGTCTCAGCTCTCCCCAGCCTGAGCCCAGGGAACCTTCTTTTTGAGTGACAGCGGGTGATATATGCTCCAGGCAAAAAGGAGACCAGAATGGCAGGGTTTGGGTGCAGCTTTTTTTCTTTTCCTTTTGAGGTCTGGGCATTGGGTTAGGGTTAGGGTGACCAGAACTCTAAGTTTTGTTGGGTTTTATGTTAGGAAATTGAAGTCATTTCTTGAAAGTTTCACCACCTGGGCCCCCTCCTATAATAAGACCACCCAGAGTGCCCTAGGGAGGCTGACTTGCCCTCTGTTCATCTGTGCAAAATTCTCCAAGCAGGACTGGCCTTTCGCCCTGTGGGAACTGTCCAGTGCATCACGGCCATCACTGGTGGAGGCTCACTGGGGGGGGGGGGGGTGCTGGCAGGCGCCCTGGAGGAGGTTCCCACCAGGTTTGCAGTATGAGAGCTGATGTTCCTGCAGCTGAGATGAATCTGTATCTGGAGCCCACATTAAGCTGGAGGCAGAATAAGGAGATCAGCACAGAAGAGACCCCCAGAGCGCAGATCTGGGTAAACCCCAGCTGCACCCGGGCTCCTTCTCCCTCTGGCCACTGGGAGTTGAATTCAGAGGCCTCGACCTCTGAGCCCCTTCCCCAGCCCTAGCTTGAAGTTTAGAGACAGGGTCTCATTGAGTTGCTTAGCACCTTGCTTTTGCTGAAGCTGGCTTTCAATTCGCCATCCTCCTGCCTCAGCCTCCCTAGACGCTGCAATGACAGGCGTGTGACACTTTTTTTAAAATTTCTTTCTTTTTGGGAGAAATACCTGTGGTGGCCACAGGATAACAGCCTTGTGCAGATCAAGGCCACCCTGGGTGCTCTCCCTGGTTCCCACCAGTCCCCTGGATCCCAGACAATGGGATCCTGCCTCCTCCAAACACCAGAGACCCCCTGCCCAGGTGTGCTTTCTTATATCAGCTGAATACTCTGCACTTGACAAAAAAAGAAAAAAAGAAAAGAAAAAAGACCCTACCTGCTCGTCTTGATGCAAACGAAGCCAATGTATTTCCAAAGCGAGCTCTGGTCTTGTCCCCCCAATTCAGTGGTACAAAAAGTCACATAATGCAGAGAAGACTTCTCGTTAAGGGGGGCTCCAGGGTCTGTCTCTTAATGAAAAACAATTTGGGTTTGATTGGGAGTCCAGGAAAGCCAATTCCAGGTTTTCCTAATTTGGTAAATAGCTCCATAGATTCGAATGCACCCTGCTCCTCTCTGCCTTAATTAATCATGGGGGCCTCGAGGTTACCTGACCCCTGGGACACAAGCTCCTGCAGATAAAAACGGGGGGGGTCCTTTGTTCTCCATGCAGCACCCTGAACCTCCACCTTCCCTTCAGACTCCAACACCTATGGCAGCATCCAATGGGGGAGCGATTTAGAAAATTCTGTAATGTACCTAAAGACATTGCCTCATCCGAGTGTGATGCTATCAATTTGGTCCTATGGTCCTGTTTAGTATGTTTTATGTTTTTCTATTTTGTTGGTTCTTCTTAGCTATACATGACCATCGAGTCCATTTTGGTAAAATTATCCAAGCATAAAATATACCTTATTCTCCTTAGGACCCCATTCATGTAGGTGAGCATGATTGTTACTGTATTCTGGATAAATGCCATTTTGACTTGAGTGAAAGGGAATCTCAGTGCAGTTTTAATTTGCATTTCCCTGATTGGTAGATACATTGCCTTTTCAGTATTTATTTTTTAAAATATATTTTATAGTTGGAGTTGGACCCAATACCTTTAATCTATCCATTTATTTTTCTGTGGTGCTAAGGATGGAACCCAGTACCTTGCACATGCTAGGTGAGCACTCTATAGCTGAGCCACAGTCCCAGCCCCCATTTTCAGTATTTTTTACTTTTGATTCTCAGTAACAGCAGTCCAGGTCTTTGGGGAACCAGTTTTGCTGCATTTGTGAATTGGGAACATTTCTCTTGAGGAAAGACTGAGAAGGTCAAGGCACGTGCCCAGGATTCCAGGGATGAGCAGTACACAGTTGTCTTTCCCAGGATTAGGAGAAGATTATGTGGGTGAGAAGAGGGAAAGAGCCGGGGACACCTTTGGGCCAGGAACTCTCCTTCCACCATGAGGGAAATTATTCTTGCTGTCAGTTTTCTTATCCCAAATGAGAGATTTTCCTAAGCTACCAGTGCCACTAGATATAGGTCCCTGGATGGAGCTCAGATTTGTCTTGAGAGGCAAGGAATAGTGAATAACCAACCCAGTGGTCCAATACCAACAAGCTAGACCTTGGGCTCCTTGGGGACAAAATTATGGGGTTTACCCAATAATTAACAATCCAACAGCACCCAACACCCAATTAATGGGGGACGGAGAATTGGATCAGTGGGTGTGGGAGTCTGTGGGTGGCCAGCTGCAGAAGCTTGCCTCTGGGGTGCATTCCTTGCATCTGGGAGGTTTTTCAACACCAATGAGATAAACAAAGTGGTGAGAACACTGGCAAAACCCTCTGCAATATTCTAGCCAGGAAAATTCATAAGCACTTTAAAAGCATCTTAATGTTTACCCTGGGTCAAATGTGCCTCAATCCGAATGAAACCATTTGAAAAGAGTTGTCAACATGAAAAGTTTCTGAAATCTGCTGGTTTGTGGATCACTGCAAATCCATATGAGTCCATGGCTAAATACATAAGTAAAAATAGAAATCTAATAATGAGCATTCTCTTAAGACTTTCGTCCTGAAAACACTGCCCTATGTGCTTTGATAACTAAATGATCATTTAATCGTCCCTCTAGCAATACTTGAGGTCCATAAAGAACTGTGGAACATTTCTGGTTGGGACAGAAATGTTGGGATCCCAAAAAGAAAGTTTCACTGAACCTCAAAAGAGAAGGTTCATAAATTACCAGAATGCAGGAATGCCCACAAAACTTGAAATGAAAAACAAGGGACTGGGGTTGTGGCTCAGTGACAGAGCACCTGCCTAGCACCTGTGAGGTTCTGAGTTCGATCCTTGGCACCACATAAAAAATAAATATATAAAATAAAGGTATCCTGTCCAAATAAAAACTACTTTAAAAAATAAAGATCAGATTTAAAATAAAAAAGAAAAGCAACTTCCTGAAATGGAGCATTTCTCCTAGACCAGCTTCCTCGACCCCCATATATGAGCATGATATAAGCAAGCTTAGAAAAATGGGTGAGAAATTACAGAACTCTGCTCTGGCCCCATCTCTAGTCCAGCCCCACTTAAATGTCCCTCTCCAAATAGCAACACCTCAGACCACGTATTTGCAGTCTCTCCCTTTACAGCTTTCTCACATTTCTCCTTTCTTTCTTCTCGTGGTGCTGGGGATTGAACCTAGGACATTGTGCATGCAGGGCAAGCACACTACCAACCTCACTGAATCCCTGGCCCCTCATGTTCTTTCCTGAATGTACATCTGTTTCTAAATAGGCTGATTCTTAGTGGGGTAGGGAGGGGGAGCATGGGAGGAATAGATGAATTCTATTAAGGGCAGTGTGGTGGGAGGAATAGGGAGGGGAAAGGGATTAGCAAGGATGGCGGAATATAATAGACATCATTATCTAAAGTACACATATGAACACACAAATTGATGTCAACCTACTTTATATACAGAGATATGAAAAATTGTGCTGTATATGTGTAATAAGAATTGTAATATATTTCGCTGCCATATATTTTTAATTTTTTAAAAAAGTTTTCAAAATGAAAAGTTGGCTCTTTGAAAAACAAATACATTTGATAAAACCTTATCCATGCTACTGTAGAGAAGGGGAGAAATACTCCAATTACTAAAATCCATGATGAAAAAGGAAATATCACCATGACCACTAGAAAAATACAAAAGATAATTAGAAATTATTTTGAAAATTTGTACTGCAATAAAACAGAAAATATTGAAGTCATCAACAAATGTCTAGAATCATGTGACTTACACAAACTGAGAAGTTAAACAGATCATTTTCAAGCAATGAAATAGAAGACACCATCAAAATCCTACCAACCAAAAATAAATAAATAAATAAATAAATAAATAAAGCCCAGGACTCAATGGATACAAGACCTTCAAAGAAGAACTAACACCAATACTCCTCAAATTATCCCATGAAATATAAAAAGAGGGAGCACTTCCAAACTCACTCTATAAGGCCAATATCTCCTTGATTCTAAAATCAGACAAACACAGAAAAGTAAGTGTACTTCAGACTAATACCTCTAAAAAGCAGAAGCAAAAATTCTGAATAAAATTCTGGCAAATCAAATACAAAAACATATCAAAAAGATGGTTCATCATGATGAAGTGGGATTCATCCCAGGGATGCAAGGTTGGTTCAATATACATAAATCAATAAATGTAATTCATCACATCAGTAGATTTAAAGATAAGAACCTTATGATCATCTCAACAAATGCATAAAAATCATTTGACAAAATACAGCACCCCTTCATGTTCAAAACCCTAGAAAAACTAGGAATAACAGGAACTTCCCTCAACATTTTAAAGGCTCTCTATGCTAAGTCTCAGGACATCATCATTCTAAATGGAGAAAAACTGAAGGCATTCCCTCTATAATTGGAAACAAGACAGGGATGCCCTCTCTCACCTGTGGTGAGCCGTTTCTGCGGACTGTGGTCACCATTACAAGATGGCGCTGGCTCCGCTGTGGTCTGTGACAAACAACTCCTTATTTGGGAGAGTTGGCACATGGTTTTTTAACACCCTATGAGAAAGCTCCACGTAGCAGCTTCGCATTGGGGCTTGGGATGCTTTATTAAGGCTGGGAGGGGCATCCGAGGGGGAGAAGAAGAAACATCAGGGGCCTGAATAAACGGCTGAAAGAAGATTCCTGTTGTTGCGTCTTCCTTGCGGGCAAGGGGTCGCGACAAGTGGTGCCGAAACCCGGGAACCAGAACTTTCAGCCGTCAGGGGTGGTGCACCGGTTAGTCCCAGGTAAGTGGGATCCGCGACCAAAGCGGGGATAGTCCCAGTAAGTGGGATCCGCGACCAAAGCGGGGTCAGCTCCTCTACAAAGAAAGAGAGAGCTTTATATTTTATTGCAGCTGCACTGTGTACTTTCACTTTTGTTTTCTGTGTTTCTTTTGTTGCTGTGTCATGGGTGCCGCATCTTCAAGTCCGCTTCTTCTGGCCCTAGACGGCCTGTTACGTTCCAAGGGCCTGAAAGTGAAACATAGTACTTTACAGAGATTTTTACAGAAGATGGATATTGCTGCACCGTGGTTTGCATTTTCGGGCAGTCTTACTATACCTAGTTGGGATAAATTAGGCAAAGATCTTGACTTTGCTTCTGAGCAGGGCATATTAGAGGGTGGGGTGATACCCCTTTGGAAAATGGTCCGTAGTTGCCTCACAGATGGCAGATGTCAGGAAGCACTTACTAAAGGACAGGAAGTTCTAGAACAATTACATGAGGAGAAATCGGAGACGGCAGGAAGTGAGGTATCTCGGGAGGATGGAAGTGTGCGGAGCGTGAAACAGGGGAAGAGATGATTGTATCCAGATCTCAGTGCGCTGCGCACACCCCCATGTGAAAGTGGGTCAGAGGAAGAGGAGGATGAGGAGGAGGAGCTTGGGAGGCTGTCTCGCCAGCTAGGGAGTTTAGCTATAGGAGAAGGGAACAAAAATAAACAGGGGCTCAAGAAATGTGATCCTCCGGATCCACCGCCGTATGGCGGGGGTGTTTCGGGGAGAGCTTTCCATGCTCAAACATGGAGGGCTGTTAACGCTGAGATGGGTCTTGCTTATCCAGTTTTTCAGGATGATAATAGGGGAAGATTCCATGAGCCTTTAGATTTCAAAATTGTGAAGACTCTGGCGGAGTCTGTGCGCACTTATGGGGTGGATGCCGCCTTCACACTAACTCAGGTGGAGAGTCTGTCTAGATACTGTATGACTCCCTCTGATTGGGCTAGCCTTGTTCGGGCTTGTGTTTCCCCAGGTAAATATTTGGACTGGAGAGCATTTGTGCTAGAGGGCGCAATAGAGCAGGCCGCCCAAAACCATGCGGCGGGACACCCTCATTGGGATAAGGATATGCTTTTGGGGCAAGGTAGATTTGCTAATCAACAGATGGGATTCCCTCTTGAGGTATATGATCAAATTAATAACATTTGCATTCGGGCATGGAAGTCACTTCCAAATAGAGGAGAGGTATCTGGTAATTTGACCAAGATTATACAAGGCCCTACAGAACCCTTTTCAGACTTTGTAGCAAGGATGGTGGATGCCGCTGGAAAGATTTTTGGGGATCCTGATAGAGCCATGCCCCTTGTCAAGCAATTGGTCTTTGAGCAATGCACCAAGGAATGTAAAGCAGCAATCGCTCCTTATAAGAACAAAGGCATAGAAGCATGGATGAAGGTGTGTAGAGAGATTGGAGGACCTTTAACTAATGCAGGTCTTGCAGCTGCTGTCCTTCGGATTGCAAAAGGGGGCGGTCCTGCCGCCGGAACATGCTTCCATTGTGGTCAACCCGGTCATGTCAGACGTGAATGTCCCAAAAAAGACAATTCCAAAAAAGACAATTTTACTGGACCTTCTCACGGTGGCCTTTCCAATGGCCTTCGTCTACCGGGGTTGTGTCCAAGATGCAAAAAGGGGAAGCATTGGGCAAGAGAGTGTAGATCAGTGAAGGACATCCATGGACAGCCTATTTCAGCTGGGCCAAAAAACGGCCGACGGGGCCCTCGACCCCAGGGCCCACAAATATATGGGGCAGTGGAGAATGTCACACCCGAACCCGAGACATGGCCATCTCTACGCCATCCCATGAAACGCGGAGAGCCACTACAGGTGCCGCGGGATTGGACCTCTGTTCCACCTCCAGACTCGTATTAACACCTAAGATGGGAGTCCAATTGGTGGAAACTGAGTTCACAGGGCCTCTACCACCTGGCACTGTAGGTTTGCTAATTGGACGTGCATCCTCTATTTTACAAGGTCTTCATGTTTTCCCCGGAGTCATAAGTCCTGATACTGTAGGGATAATAAAGGTTATGGTGGAAGCTCCAAGGGGCATTGTGTCCATCTCCCCAGGGGATCGGATTGCTCAATTGCTAATTTTGCCTAGCTTACATAATCACTTCCCTGCTGATTCAAGGTCACGGACAGAAAATGAGATTGGTACCACCGGAGGGAATTGTGCCTATTTGTCACTAGATATGAGCAATCGCCCCACTTTGGAATTAAGCATAGAAGGTAAATCTATTGTGGGATTACTGGATACCGGAGCAGACCGTAGTATTATAGCACTTAGGGACTGGTCTAAGGGATGGCCAGTGCAGACTTCTGATCAATCCTTGAGAGGACTTGGATATGCCCAGGCCCCTCAGATCAGCTGTAGACATCTAGTCTGGAAGGATCCAGAAGGACATAACGGTACCTTTCAGCCTTATGTACTTGATTTACCTATCTCTCTATGGGGCCGTGATCTGATGAAAGACATGGGGTTCACTCTTAGTAATGACTATTCCCCAGTGTCTCAACAAATTATGCAAAATATGGGGTATAGGCCAGGTCTAGGACTAGGAAAACATTTACAGGGACGTAAGCATCCTGTACAAGGTCATCAAAAGCTTGACAGATTTGGTCTGGGTTTTTCCTAGGGGCCGCTGGGGCTCAAATACCCATAACATGGCTCACCGAGGAGCCTGTTTGGGTGCCTCAGTGGCCTCTTCCCTCGGTTAAATTGGCAGCAGCTCATGCTCTAGTTAAAGAACAACTTGACTTGGGTCACATCCAGCCTTCTACTTCTCCATGGAATACTCCCATATTTGTCATTAAGAAAAAATCAGGGAAGTGGCGCCTACTGCATGATCTACGAGCAGTTAATGCTCAAATGCAACTTATGGGGCCCATTCAAAGAGGGCTGCCTCTGCTCTCCTCGGTTCCTCAGGGTTGGCACATTATTGTTATTGACATTAAAGACTGTTTCTTTTCTATTCCTTTGCATCCTAAAGACTCGCAGCGTTTTGCCTTCACCCTTCCCTCGTGTAACCACGAGGAACCAGATCAAAGGTTTGAGTGGGTAGTGTTGCCGCAGGGAATGGCTAATAGTCCCACGATGTGTCAGATGTATGTGGGGAAGACACTCGCACCTCTCAGACAAAAGTATTCCTCCATCAAGATCATTCATTATATGGATGATGTATTATTGGCTGCTAAATCAGAGCAGACAGTTCATGAGGCCTATAAAGACCTAGTGAAGTTGTTAGCTCAATATGGACTGCATATCGCACCTGAAAAGATTCAAACAGGGGATTCTATTAAGTATTTGGGAGCAACAATTGGGTGTGACAAATTACGACCACAGAAAATCACCATACGAACTCAGGATCTCCAAACTCTAAATGATTTTCAAAAACTGCTGGGAGATATTAATTGGATACGAGGATATTTACATATTTCTAATGTTATGCTACAGCCTTTGTATGCTACTCTTAGGGGTGATCCAGATCTTACTTCCCCTCGTAGCCTCACCAAAGAGGCTAGAGCGGCCCTTATGACAGTAGAAGAAGCTATACAACATGCTACTTTATGCAGGCTCCAGAGTGATAAACCTTTCCAGTTATGTGTGCTTGCCACTATGCGGCAGCCTACTGGAGTACTGTGGCAAGATGGACCTTTGCTATGGATTCACCCACATGTATCCCCAGGAAAATCCTTAGAATATTATCCTGATGCTGTTGCAGCATTAGCACTTAAAGGGATTCAACAAAGCATTCAATTTTTCGGACAATCACCTTCTTCTCTTATTATACCCTACACTAAAGCTCAACTTAGTGTCTTGTGTGCTACTCTAGATAACTGGGCTATTCTATGTTGCTCGTTTCAAGGGGATATTGATAATCATTACCCTTCTCATCCGTTACTCCATTTTGTTAAAGAACATCCTATCATTTTCCCTAAAGTAACTTCATCCAGTCCCATTCCGGGGGCTGTTAACATTTTTACTGATGGTTCCAAGTCTGGAATGGGAGCTTATGTAATTAATGATTCTCCCCCTGTCCAGCATCAATTTGCTCCTGGAAATCCACAATGGGTAGAACTACAAATTGTTATTGAGGTTTTTAAACAGTGTTCTTTTCCTTTTAATCTCATTTCGGACTCCATCTATGTGGTGCAAGCACTACAAATCCTGGAGGCTGTGGGAGCTATTAGTGATGCCCGTAATGTATCTGCTTACTTTAATCAGCTTCAACAGCTTATCCGTGGCCGCACTGCTCCTTTTTATCCAGTGCACATCCGGGCTCACACCTCTCTTCCTGGTCCGTTATCGCAGGGTAATGCCTGTGCGGACTCAGCCACTAGAGGTCAGTTGATCTGTTTGGCTTCCTCCTTAGAGGAGGCTAAATTGTTTCACCAAAATTTTCATGTTAATGCTTTAACACTGCGCAGGCGTTTTTCTATTTCAAGAGCAGATGCTTGGCAGATAGTATTACACTGTCCCCATTGTGTCACATTTCTTCATCCCCCTACTTATGGAGTGAACCCACGGGGATTGAAGCCATTGGTTGTCTGGCAAATGGATGTGACACACATACCTGACTTTGGTAACCACAAGTATGTCCATGTTTCTGTTGATACGTACTCTGGAATTATTCATGCTTCTGCTTTATCGGGAGAAAAGGCACGTAATGTCATTACTCATTGCCTGGAGGCCTGGGCGGCGTGGGGTGCACCTACGTCCCTTAAGACTGATAATGGACCTGCTTATACTGGAAGACAATTTACATCTTTTTGTTCTACTATGGGAGTGCAACTTACTCATGGTTTGCCTTACAATCCTCAAGGGCAAGGCATTGTTGAGCGTGCTCATCGCACCTTAAAGGAAACTTTACAAAAACAAAAAGGGGGAATAGGTGCTGAACATACTCCTAAAGAACGCCTGTCCTTAGCTCTCTTTACCATTAATTTTTTGAATTTGGATATTCATGATCGCTCTGCGGCCGATAGACATGTGTCCCCTCAGCCCTCTGTGATTGGCTATGTTAAGTGGAAAGATGTTCTTACGGGCCAATGGAACGGCCCCGACCCCGTGCTGACATGGGCACGAGGATCTGTATGTGTTTTTCCCCAGGATCGCACGGAACCGTTGTGGGTCCCTGAACGCCTGACAAGAAGAGTCTTGACGTCGGCTAACCAGCAACAAGAAATACCACAGCAATCCCGTGATGAGGATCTTCATTCTGCTAAGTGCTCTGGCTCTGGTGCTGATGCCGATGACACAGACGACACCAATGCAGTGGTGGGCAGTGGCACGGGCTTGGCCAATGCCAATGCCGGTTCATGGTAATTCTAGTGTCCTCCCCACTCTTTTCTCTACCTCATGTGAGATGTCTGCTCCCTGTGCCTCTCCTAGAGGGGACGTGGATAGCATTTTTAATCAATCTCAAGTTAATCTCACAGGAGTTTTTTGTTTCAGCCTTGGGAACACTCATTGTATTAGTCTTAAGACCAAGAATTTGACTAACTGGGAGGACCCATTGCGGTCCAGTCAGGTCTCAGGGAGCATTCTCAGTGCTGTGTTGAGCCAAGTAGTCTCAGGGGAACAATCAGGCTCAGGAACCCCCGCAAATAGCTCTGCTTTAAACACAACTACCTTGGCTATTATCTCCGAGGTACTAATCCCAGTGCCTCCTTCTTCTAATAGTCTTTATAATGCCACCCATTTTAAGGCCTCTCCTTACTGTACCCCTAATCTTGGTTTCCCCCCAACATTTACGCCTTGTCAGGATCATTCTTGGGAGCAACGTCAAGTTGCTAAAGGTTTCTCCCTTTCCCCCTCTCTTAAGAGGTATGTTTATAACTTTAACAACAGTGTCAACTCCTCTACAGGAGTGGGTTGGTCCTGGTTTCAATGGCTGATCTCCAATGAAAAGGGGGCTTCAGCTGATATTTCTGCACTGGCTCAATTGCTGGGAGCCAAAAGTTGGCTGGCTAATGTTTCTGGCACTGTTAGGGAGAGTGAACGAGGTAAAAGACTCACATCTGTTTCGTTCAACTCTCTGTTATATAATGCCACATTGCCCCCTGCAATGGTCTGTGTCCAATCCCCGTTCTTACTCCTTTTGGCTAATGACACCTCGTCAGGGATGCTGGATTGTTCTAATGTTACCTGTCTCTTATCTGAGTGTTGGGATGGTTCTTGGACTGTAGCGGTGGTTATGAAAATTCCAACTTTTGTCCCAATCCCAGTCACTGCGGACCCTGACAAATTCCCCATTGTTGAGCTACTTAGAGTCCGCAGGGATTTTGGAATCACAGCTGCTATAGTGACAGCCGTGGCAGTATCTGCTGCTGCAGCGGTCACGGCCGGAGTGGCCATGGCCAGTCAAGTGCAGACTGCTGCCACCATTAATCAAGTTGTTCAACAAACTTCCACCATACTTGAATCCCAGAATACAATTAATCAACATATTTTGTCAGGGATTTTAGCTGCCAACCAAAGAATAGATTTACTCCAAGCTCAGGTAGAAGAATTGGCTGATTTGGTGCTTTTGGGCTGTGTTGACCAACGTGCACATTTATGTATAACCTCTGTCAGATTTAATGATTCCAGGAATGCCTCCCGTATCATTGGCGAATACTTGGCCGGAAATTGGTCCATGGCAGCGGAAGACATGATCCAGTCTCAACTAACCCAGATAGCTGTCTTGAATAGTACCCATGTCGATCCCGTAACTTTGGGTCAATTCACCGATTGGATATCCTCTGCCTTTTCCTTTTTTAAAGAGTGGGTGGGGGTAGGCATTTTTGGTGCAATGTGTTGCTTCGGTATGGTTCTCTGCTTGTGGTTTCTCTGTCGCCTCAAGGCCCGCAATGCTCACGATAAAGCTATGATCATACAAGCTCTTGCAGCTTTAGAAAATGGCAACTCACCTCAAGTTTGGCTTGCGCAAATTAAACAGTAAATCTTTGACATGGTCGTCGCACCCCAAGTTTTAAGGACATTGCACTGGGATCGACATGTCTTTCCTTGTTATTCTCTTAGTGTTGGAAAGCCCTTGCACTCTGCCGGCTTTACTGCCATTGCACGCAGATGGGTTTCCACACTAGTGCTTTTCTATCGCCTCAAGACCCGTGCCTTTCTTTTAGGGTGTTACCAACTTGTTTATCGTTGTATTTCTATACAGCCACAGTTCAGCCTCAGCTATCCCCCTTCGTCCACCATCGTCACGATATAGGATGCGAGGCAAGGCACTGCACTTGAGTGATCCTTGAAGTGGACCTCAAGGAGAGCATGTCCTATTGCATGCGGGTTAGACGCGTCCACGCCCCGTCCCACGGAGAAAAGCGTCGGCTGATATGGTCTCAGATCTGGGGAAGGCGCCTCCTTGGGGCTGAGCCATACTATGCAGCCACTTCTGCACAGTGGGATAGGACCTCTACTCTCGCCTGTGTTGTTCTTAGAAAACAAAAGGGGGAACTGTGGTGAGCCGTTTCTGCGGACTGTGGTCACCATTACAAGATGGCGCTGGCTCCGCTGTGGTCTGTGACAAACAACTCCTTATTTGGGAGAGTTGGCACATGGTTTTTTAACACCCTATGAGAAAGCTCCACGTAGCAGCTTCGCATTGGGGCTTGGGATGCTTTATTAAGGCTGGGAGGGGCATCCGAGGGGGAGAAGAAGAAACATCAGGGGCCTGAATAAACGGCTGAAAGAAGATTCCTGTTGTTGCGTCTTCCTTGCGGGCAAGGGGTCGCGACACTCACCCCTTCTATTCAATATAGTTCTTGAAACACTAGCCAGAGCAATTAGACAGATGAAAGAAATTAAATGAATAAGTATAGGAAAAGAAGAACTTAAACGAGCACTATTTGCTGATAATATGATTTTGCACCTAGAAGACTCAAAAAAACTCCACTAGAAATCTTCTAGAACTAGAATTCAGCAAAGTGGCAGGATATAAAATCAACACCCATAAATCAAAGGCATTTCTGTATATCAGTGACAAATCCTGAGAGAAATGTGGAAAACTACCCCATTCACAATATCCTCAATAAAAAAAGATACTTGCAAATCAACAAGAGGTGAAGTATCTATACAATGAAAACTATGAAACACTAAAGAGAAATCAAAAACCTTAGAAGATGGAAAGATTTAACTTGATCTTGAATAGGCAGAATTAATATTATCAAAATGACCATACTACCAAAAGCAATCTACAGATTTAATGCAATTCTGATCAAAATCCCAATGGCATTCCTCATAGGAATAGAAAAAGCAATGATAAAATTTATATGGAAAAATAAGAGACCCAGAATAGATAAAGCAATCCTTAGCAGGAAAAGGCAGGCAGGTGGCATTGCTATACCAGACCTTAAACTATACTACAGAGCCACAGTAACAAAAACAGCATGGTACTGGCATCAAAACAGGCTGGTAGACCAATAGTACAGAATAGTGGACACAGAGACCAACCCACAAAACCACAATTACCTTATATTAGACAAAGGTGCTAAAAATATGCACTGGAAAAAAGATAGCATCTTCAACAAGTGGTGATGGGAAAACTGGAAATCCATATGCAGCAAAATAAAATTGAATCCCTCTCTCTCACCATGCATAAAAGTTAACTAAAAATGGATCATGGATCTAGGAATTAAACCAGAGACTTTCCAAATAGAAGAAAAAGTAGGCCTTAACTCCATCATGTGGGATTAGGCTACAGCTTCCTTAATAACACTCCTATAGCACAGGAATTAAAACCAAGAATCAACAGATGGGATGGATTGAAAATAAAGATTTTTATCAAAAAAAACACCAATAGAATACAGAGCCTACTTTTGGGGAGCAAATTTTTACCCCACAGATAGAGCACTAATATCTAGGGAATATAAAGAACTCAAACGTCTTAACACCAAAAAATATGATCCAATGTATAAATGGGCCAAGAACCTGAAAAGACACTTCTCAGAAGAGGATATAGAATCAATCAACAATTATATGAAAAAAATGTTCATCATCTCTAGCAATCAGAGAAATTCAAATTAAAACCACTCTAAGATACCATCTCACTCCAGTCAGAAGGGCAGCTATTATGAAGACAAACAACAATAAGTGTTGGAGAGGATGTGGGGGAAAGGTACACTCATACACTGCTCGTGGGACTGCAAATTGGTGCAGCCAATTTGGAAATCAGTATAGAGATTCCTTGGAAATCTGGGAATGGAACCACCATTTGACCCAACTATTTCTCTTCTCGGACTATACCAAGAAACAAAAACAGCACACTACAGGGACACAGCCAGGTCAATGTTTATAGCAGCACAATTCACAATAGCTAAACTGTGGAGTCAACCTAGATGCCCTTCAGTGGATGACTGGATAAAAAAAAATTGTGGCTTATATACACAATGGAATATTACTCATCACTAAAAAAGAACAAAATCATGTCACTTGCTTGTAAATGGATGGAGTTGGAGAAGATAATGCTAAGTGAAGTCAGCCAATCCCCCACCCCCAAAAAAATGCCAAATGTTTTCTCTGATATAAGGAGGCTGAATCATAGTGGGTTAGGGAGGGGGAGCATGGGAGGAATAGATGAATTCTAAATAGGGCAGAGGGGTGGAAGGGAAAGGGAGGGCACAGGGGATTAGCAAGGATGATAGAATGTGATGGACATCTTTATACAAAGTTCATGTATGAAGACTTGAATTGGATGTCAACATACCTTATATACAAAGAGAGATGAAAAATTGTGATATATATGTATATTAAGAGTTGTAATGCAATAAAGTACATGTATAATGGCATAAATTGATGTGAACATACTTTATATAGAGAAATATGAAAAATTCTGCTGTATGTGAAATAAGGATTATAATGCATTCCACTGATGTCATGTATTTAAAAAAATAATAAAAACCATAAAAAATCATGATCTAAAACAATCTAGAAAGAAAGAAAGAAAGAAAGAAAGAAAGAAAGAAAGAAAGAAAGAAAGAAAGAAAGAAAGAAACTGAGATAGGATGCATTTGGTGCTACATACCTGATATATCCAGTGGTCTGGAGGCTGAGGCAGGGGGATCACAATTGTGAAGCTTACTCTAGCAACTGAGTGAAACCCTGACTAAATTTAAAAATAAATAGGCAGTAGTAATTTTAAAAAATTAAGAAAAAATTAAATGTTTTAAATAAAAATTTTAAAAGGACTGAGGATAGTTTTCAGTAATAAGACACCCTGTTTCCAATCTCCAATTTCACAAAAGGAAAAAAAAAGAACGAAAAAAAGACCTTTTCAAAGTTACAGAAAAAATATTTTTAAATTTATAAATTGTATATATGAAAACAAAAATACTGTTTCTCAAGTGACTCCATTAAAGAGAACAAGGAGAAGTGACAGATGAAAGAAAAAAATTGCCTCACCTTTAACCAAACTCTTCTAAGAAAGGAGAACAGAGACTACGAGAGAAACGCAGGCAAGAGCCATCATGAACAGCCCCTTCAAATAGCAGGTATCTAAATGTCCCTTCATCACAAAGCAATTAACGTCTTTATAAAGGAGGGACTATACCATAAGGTCAAAATGAACACAAATTGAGACAGTGTTGAAGAACATGTGGGGTTATCATGAAGGTCCACAGAAACAGATGTGGACCCTATAGCACCTGTTCATATGGGGACACAGCACGCTCCTCCAGAGTCGAGACCCAGGGCCTGGTGACAGAGAATGTCCATTTGGTAATAGATAAATAATAAACTGTGGAAAATAACCATTTGTGGCAATCAGCCACATTTTGTTTGCCATATTGCATACAGTTTGACAAATACTATGAAACACTGTGTCAGTTTTACATAGTTGTCACATAAATGTCACATTTCACATATAAGCATACCTAAATAGTACATCTGCAGAATTTGAAAAAAATACAAATTCAGATAAGCACATAAAAGACTGAATTACACATCCTGGGTATAGATAATAGGACTCCTCATTATACAGAGGACAGCTTCCCTCAGGTTCATCTAGGATAACACCCCATCACAATTTCACCATGGTTTCCTTTTCATTGAAGAAGGGACCAAAGCAAACAGTTTGAAAATTCTCCTGGAATGTTAAATCGATAAGAAATT
Organism: Spermophilus citellus; assembly: GCF_964194105.1. Taxonomy (NCBI): domain Eukaryota; kingdom Metazoa; phylum Chordata; class Mammalia; order Rodentia; family Sciuridae; genus Spermophilus; species Spermophilus citellus. The sequence goes on along the minus strand of NW_027672862.1, from coordinate 417,627 downwards.
AGCCACGAATTCTGAACTATAATAGCAAAAGCAGGAGCTATCATTACCAGGCACTAATGCATGTTATAAAACTATCATATTGCAGTAATTTGAGGACCAAAAAATATCACAATGCAGAAATTTCATAGATGACTCCATATATATGTAAATGTCAATTTTATTATGAAGTGCAATGAAAAGGCCTAGATAAATGCAACCATCTCCAGCAGAGGATTTGATGTGAATGAACAAGGCAACCCAACTTGAAGGGTGGTGTGGGAACTGGAGGCACAGGACACTAGTAGGGCTTGGGTGCAGGACGTGCATGGTACTGGATTACACTCCAGCATCCCAAAGAAGCACATATTGAGTAGGATTATATTTCAAAATTATACCAGAATAGGAGGATCCTGGATTCCCTTCACACATGGATACACCAAATAAACGCCTACTTCTGTTTTGAGTCCCTTTTAAATAAAGTTATAATGGACCGAGAGACCTATGCATTGGACCACTCAGAAAATCACTACTATCCAAAGGGCAGGCAAAGTTGGGGGACACGTGGGCATTAGTCCTGCCTTGAGCAATGTGCCACATAATTGGGACAAAATACCAAAATCCAGTGTCACCCAGAGTAGAGGAAAACTGATTGGCATCACAAATGGAGCACATGGGACACTAAATGACTTGTAGCTGGAAACACAATTTGTCTGGTGCTCATAGAAGAAAGAGCTGGATATACACAAGTATCAGGATGAGAGAAAGAGGGTGATTTTCGATGGCTGTGGAGGTACATGAGCTTTATCCATGGGACAATGGTAGAAGGGGAGTGAGCTCAAGGGTCCCAGTTTATCCCTAGAAGGGATTTGCAACATGATCTGCAAACTGTGGTTGCTAACAGTTGAGCTCCTCCTTAGCCAGTCCCTAAGGGTAGACAGGAGAAATGCAGTCCACCCAGCAGCCCTGCCTGAGCCCTCTCCCCACTACCTCAGTAATAATTCCAGGTCTAACCAGTTCTTTCTGGAAGAAGGATCTCCAAGTACTTAGGGTCCCAATATTTTTCCCTTTCCATGGACTCCATCCTAACCCATCAATCTTTGGGAGCAGTGGCAACTGTGCATGTGCATATCTCAGAAAGGAGGGGCTTCACATTAGTGCACAAGCACTTACCTGGACTATGATCCCCCCTCCCAGGAGGAAAGCAAAAGCTGTCAAAAGCACAGCTCCCTGTTTCTTTCTAGAATAGGCTCACACCACCTTCTTGCAGTGAGCACAGGCAGCCTGGGTTCTAACCAATTGCATCAGGAATTCAGCCTCCAGCCAAGTAGGACAGCTTCTCAGTCTGAGTGCAGCTGTGGGAAAGGCTCCTATCAAACAGTCAAAGGAACCAGTCCTCCAATGACATGGATATGGAGAAAGACCCGCTCACACAGGGCTAGAATATAAGCTCAGTGCAGCCATTTTTGAAAACAGCATGGAGTTTTTTAAAAGCTAACAGAACAACAACAACTCTGGATGCATTCCCAGAGGAACTTGAACCAGTGTGTTAATAAATGGCTGCATGCCCATCACTGTTCCAGGATCCACAGGAGCCAGGACGAGGGAACTTCTGAAGTGGCTCTGGCTAAGGAGACTCCTCCCAGCTGCAGGGCCATCACCTACTCCCCTGAGAAACTACTTCCCCTAAATGCACCTGCTCATAGGTCAACAGGTGGCTGATATGCACCAGACGCTCAGCAGACCTCAGATGAGCCAGGTGTGGGATCCTCATGTCAGGCAGAGCCAAAACAGGACCAGGAAAATATCACAGAGGGCATGAGAGCCCTAGGACACAGGGGGGACACTCAGCCCAAAGACATTGTGACAAGGTGTCTGGCCTGGCAGAGGAAGGTAGAATACACATGCACAAATACACACACACAAACACAAACACACACACACACACACACTTTTTCAAATGTCAAGTGGTTTTGGTGTACTTTTCTCTCATGTGAAATGCTCATAAACAGAAAACAAAACCTTTGCTTCTTATTTTATTACAGTGGGGAGGAAAAACTGTCACTGGAAATGGGAACAGGGGACTGAAATTTGAGGAATTCATGGATACATGTTTATAGCTTTCGTCTGGGAGACGGGGTTGTGGATCTGACACTTTGCTTCCCTTACATTTAGAAAATTCAGGGGGACCCAGGAAGGAGGGCCACACCTGTAATCCCAGCCACTCCGGAGGCTGAGGCCCAAGTTCAAGGCCAGACTCAGCCTCTGTCTCAAGATAAATGATAAAAAGTACGAGGGATGTAGCTCTGTGGGAAAGGACCTCTGTGTTCAATCCACTATGCTCCCCATGCCCCCCCAAAAAAGAAAGAAAACCTCAGGAAGGAGAAAACCCTGAGACCCCTGCAGATCCCAGCCCACTTGAGTAGGAAAAGGGCCCACAGTGTGGTGATTCTCATGGTCCCAACACTCTGAAATCCAGCACAGAAGAAATTCAGGGAGGAGACTTGAGCTGCCAATTTCTACAGAAGATACCCATGTGTTTAATGTTGAGAATAAAAGAATCCAACATCTTTAGAAATGCAAACTAAAGAGAAAATGAAATAGTATCAATGAAGATAGGAAACCATAGAATTCTAATAAACTTAAGGAGTTTAAGTGCTTCTTAACTATTTGTGGAAACTGTTTTGCCATTAAAGACACTTGATAATCCCCAACCGGAGTGCACTTACTCAAATCAGTTCACAGGATAATACATTAATAAAAATGGGATATTCAGATTAAAAAATGGTATAAAATACCATGGGTAAGTTTTACACGGTGCCATATGCATGTGGTATTATGTATAACTCTGATGCACTAATAAACAATCCAGCATGCTTTACTCTTAATGGAAGCATTCAGTCCTAAAATTCATCTACAAAGTTAAATATATGTAAACTTAGCCAAGAAAATTTTGAATTATAAGAACATAAAATTATAAGAGAAAATAAAAGTTATTACCCAACATGTGCATTGGGAAGCTGTACTGATACAATTGTCATTGAGGAATCACGACGTCAACAGTGTCCACCCACGAACCCATGTGGAAGTGAAAATCATGCACTTAATTACAACGGAAAAGTCATTATCAATTAAACCATAACAAGGCCAATCTCAGCAACTTAGCTAGACCAGCGGGCAGAATAAAAACTAAAAACGACCAGGGACATGGCTGAGTGGTAAAGCACCCTTCTGTTACCTACAAAACAAACAAACAAAAACAATAAAACAAACTCCACAAAACTAGCTCAGGAATAAGCCAGGTCCGTGTACACCGCAGCTCCTCTCCTGCAGGAAAATGGTGTTTGGGGATTTGATTTATTGTTATTATTATTTTTTATTTTTATTTTTCGGTACCGGGCATTGAACTCATTGGCCCTCGACCGCTGAGCTCCATATTTTGCATTTTATTTAGAGGCAGGGACACACTGAGTCTCTAAGTGCCTCCACAACTTGGAGAGGTTGGCCTTGACCTCCCAATCCTCCAGCATAACCCGCCCTCCCCCAGCCTCTGGGATGACAGGTGTGCGCCATCTCGCGGCTTGGAAATTGGATTCTGCCAGTGGTCCCACCTGTGAATCACCACAGCCCAGGAAGACGCCAGGCAGCAGCGCTCACCTGCCACATAGGACCTGACCAGGGGCTGCGGTTGCCCCCAAGGGATGGGGAGGCCGCGAGGGGTCTCCGCCACTGTCACACTCCCCATTCGGCTGGCCAGGGGGGCTGAGGGGCGCTGTCCCCAATGGGCTCAGGCCTGTGTACGCAGAGAGTGCCCTGAGTCAGGGTCAGCCAGCTCAGGTTCCCACCACAGCCTATACTGCCAGACAGCCTCCTTGCCCCTCCTCCCTCCTGAGCCTTCCTGTCCAGGCACCAGGTGCCACTGCACACTCACCATCTCCTGGTGCCCAGCAGCCAAGCCTGCCCTGGAGAGCTTCAGCCTCTGCATGGCAAGGCCACCCGGGATCCCGGGCACGAAGCAAAGCCTGGAGTCCAACTGCAGAAGTCCTGGAACCGCGGACCTCGAAGAAATAAATCCCAAACCTCGCGCGGAGGCCCGCCCCCTGCTCGCTGGCTGCGCTCATGATTGGACAGCGCTCAGCACCTGGCTTCTGATTCGACAGGGCGTCAGTCTCCGCTCTTCCCCGCCCCCCCAGTCCAGCCCAGGTACCCTTCTTTTTGAGTGACAGCGGGCTGATATCTGTTCCAGGCAAGGAGGAGGCCAGAATGGCAGGGTTTGGGTGCAGCTTTTTTCTTTTTTTCTTTTCCTTTTGAAGTCTGGGCATTGGGTTAGGGTCAGGGAAGTTCTGTTGGGTTTTGATGTTAGGAAGTTGAAGTCATTTCTTGAAAGTTTCATCACCTGGACCTCCTCCTATAATAAGACCACCCAAAGCATCTTCGGGAGGCTGACTTGTCCACTGTTTATATGTGCAAAATTCTTCAAGTAGAACTGGCCTTTCCTCAGTAGGAACTGCCCAGTGCGTCATGGCCAGCGCTGGTGGAGGCTCACTGGGGGCCTGGCAGGCACCCTGGAGGAGTTTACCACCCAATTGGCAGAGTGAGCGGTCATGTTCCTCCAGCTGAGTTGAATATATCTGGAGCCCATTTTGAGGCTGGAGAATGAGTAAGGCGATCAGCACAGAAGAAACCCCCAGAGAGCAGACCTGGGTAAACCCCAGCTGCACCTGAGCTCCTGCACTCTCTGGCGAACTGGGGGTTGAATTCAGAGGCCTCGACCTCTGAGCCCCTTCCCCAGACCTAGCTTGAAGTTTATTTAGAGACAGGGTCTCACTGAGTTGTTTACCACCTTGCTTTGGCTAAGGCTGGCTTTGAATTTGCCATCCCTCTGCCTCAGCCTCCCTAGCCTCTGGAATGACCTGAGTGTGCCACATTTTTTTTAACCTGCCGTGGCCACAGGATAACAGCCTTGCACACATCAAGGCCACCCTGGTTCCTGACAGTCCCCTGGATTCCAGGCAATGGGATCCTGCCTCCTCCTAAAACCAGAGATACCCTGCCCAGGTGTGCATCCTTAGTATCAGCTGAATACTCTGCACTTGACAAGAAAGAAGAAACAACAAAAAGACAGACCCTACCTGCTTGTCTTGATGCAAACAAAGTCAATGTGTTTCCAAAGACAGCTCTGGTCTTGTCCCCCCAATTCAGTGGTGCAAAAAGTCACATAATACAGAGAAGACTTCTCCTTAAGAGGGCCTCAAGGGTCTCTCTCTTTAAGGAAAAACAATTTGCGTTTGACTGGGAGTCCAGGAAAGACAACTCCAGGATTTTCTAATTTGGTAAATAACTCCATAGACTCCAGTGCACCGGGCTCCTCTCTGCCTTTGTTAACCATAGAGGCCTCGAGATTACCGGCCCCCTGGGACCCCTGCACCTGCAGATGAATGGGGGGTTCTATCTTCTCCATGCAGCGCCCTGAACCTCCACCTTCTCACAGACTCCAACACCTTTGGCAGCATCCAATAGGGGAGTGGTTTAGTAAATTCTGGAATGTACCTAAAGACATTTCCTTATCTGGCTAAGATGCTATCAAGTTGGATCCATGGTCCTTTTAAATACTTTTTATCTTTTTCTGTTTTATTCATCCTTTTTAGTTATACATGACCATAGAGTCAATTTGATAAAATTATCCAAACATAAAATATACCTATATACCTTATTCTCCTTAGTACCCCATTCGTGTGGGTGTGCATGATGGACCAATTCACTTAGGTATTTTCATATATTTAAATAGGAACATTATGGTTGATTCATGCTACTGTCTTTCCTGTTCTTATCTCCCCTCCCTTTCTGTTGTTCCGCTTTGTCTAATCTACTGAACTTCTCTTTGTGCCCCCCCCCCCCGTTCCTTGTGATGCAGGTATCACATATCAGGGAAAACATGTGACTTTTGGATTGGGGGGATTGCCTTATTTTACTTTAGAATGATAATCCCCACATCCATTCATTTACTGGCCAATGTTATGAAGTCATTCTTTTTTAAAGCTGAGTAATATTCCACCATGTATATATACCACAATTCTTTTATCTACTCATCTGTTGATGGGCATATATGCTGGCTCCATAGCTTAGCTATTGTGAGTCGTGCTATCATAAACATTGATGTGGCTGTGTCCCTGTAGTATGCTGATTTTATCCTCTTTATGCTGAGGAGTCGGATGACTGAGTCAGACGGTGGTTGCAGTCCGAGTCTCTTAAGGAATCTCCAACGTGTTTTCCAGAGGGGTTGCACCTATGTGTAGTTTCTGTAACAAGGTGTGAGCACTCCCTGTTCCCCCACATCCTCACCAATTTATTGTTACTGTATTCTTGATAATTGCCATTATGACTGGAGTGAAAGAGAAGCTCAGTGCAGTTTTAATTTGTATTTCCCTACTTGCTAGATACATTGCCTTTTAAGTATTCATTTTTAAAAATATTTTTTTCTAGTTGGAGTCGGACCCAATACCTTTATTCTATCCATTTATTTTTCTGTGGTGTTGAAGATAGAACCCAGGGCCTCGCACGTGCTAGGCAAGCACTCTACGGCTGAGCCCCAGCCCCAATCCCCATCTTCAGTATTTTTACTTTTGCTTCACAGTAACAGTAGCCCAGGTATTTGGGGGACCAGTTTTGCTGCATTTGTGAAATGGGAAAATTTCTCTTGAAGGAAGACTGAGAAGATCAAGGCACATGCCCAGGATTCCAGGGATGAGCAGTACCCAGTTGTCTGGCCCATGATGAGAAGATTATGTGGGTGAGAAGAAGGAAAGAGCCGGGGACACCTTGGGACCAGAACCCATCCTTCCACCATGAGAGAAATTATTCTTGCTGTTAGTTTTCTTAAACAAAATTAAAAATTTTCCTAAGCTACCAGTGCCACTAGATATAGGTCCCTGGATGGAGCTCAGATTTGTCTTGAGAGGCAAGGAAAAGTGAATAACCAACCCAGTAGTTCCAATAACCAACAAGCTAGACCTTGGGCTCCTTGGGGGCAAAATACTGGGTTTTACCCAATAATTAACAATCCAACAGCACCTGACACCCAATTAACAGGGGAGGGAGAATTGGATCAGTGGGTGTGGGGGTCTGTGAGTGGCCAGCTGCAGGAGCTTGCCTCTGGGGTGCATTCCTTGCATATGGGATGGTTTTCAACACCAATGAGATAAACAAAGTGGCAAGAAAACTGGGAAAACCCTCTGCAATATTCTAGCCAGGAAAATTCATGAGCACTTTAAAAGCATCTTAATGTTTACACTCGGTCAAATGTGCCTCAATCTGAATGAAACCATTTGAAAAGAGCTCTCAACATGAAAAGTTTCTGAAAATGCTGGTTTGTGGATCACTGCAAATCCATATGAGTCCATGGCTAAATACATAAGTAAAAATAGAAATCTAATAATGAGCATTTTCTTAAGACTTCTGTCCTGAAAACACTGCCCTCTGTGCTTTGATAACTAAATGATCATTTAATCATTCCTCTAGCAACACTTGAAGTCCATAAAAAACTGTGGAACACGTCTGGTTGGGAGAGCAAAGCTGGGATACCAAGAAGAAAGTTACTCTGAACCTCAAAGGAAAAGAAGTCATAAATCACCACAATGCAGGAATGCCCACAAAAACTTGAAATTAAAAACAAGGGACTGGGGTTGTGGCTCAGTGACAGAGCACCTGCCTAGCACCTGTGAGGCACTGGGTTCAATCGTCAGCACCACATTAAATAGAAATATGTAAAATAAAGGTATACTGTCCAAGTAAAACTATTTTTAAAAATAAAGATCAGATTTATATTAAAAAAAGCAACTCCCTGCAATGCAGCATTTCTCCTAGACAAGCTTCCTGTACCCCCAAATAGAGCATGATGTGAGCAAGCTTAGAAAAATGGGTGAGAATGTACAGAAGTCTGATCTGGCCCCATCTCTAGTCTAGCCCCACCTAAATGTCCCTCTCCAAATAGCAACACCTCAGACCAAGTATTTGCTGTCTCTCTCTTTAGGGCTTTCTCACATTTTTTTTCCTTTCTTTCTTCTTGTGATGCTGGGGATTGAACCTGGGACCTTGTGCATGCAGGGCAAGCACACTATTGACTTCACTGAATTCCCAGCTCCTCATGTTCTTTCCTGAATGTGTATCTGCTTTTCTAAATAGGTGTATCTATGCACCTGACAAATGAAGTTCTTCTCTGCCATGAAAACCAAGGAACCTACTTTTTCTGAGCTGTTGTCCCAGTCTCTCCGTGGAGTCCCTTCCCATTACACAACCTCACACAGCCAGAGTCAGACTTGAGCTTTGGAATTGTGTGGGTTTTTTTATTGTTTGGGGTGTGATATCACATATATCAGTGGAGGATGGTAACCAGCAGCTATGCACTTTTGTTTTTAATAAGCAAAGGACAAGGTTTGGTAGCACATGTCTGTAAGCCCAGGCCTTTGGGAGGCTGCTTCAGGAGGATCTCAAGTTGGAGGCCACAGTTGGCCTCTTAGCAAGACCCTGCCTCAAAATAAAATATTCAAAGTTCTGATATCGGGTGAGTCTTCATGAACAATGAAGGGTCAGAATTCCTGTTTCAACAGTCTCCCTTTAGGATGCTGTGTGTAGGTGTGTGACTGTTACCTTCCAACAGGACCTAGAGCGGTTGATGGTGTCTACCTGTCTTAATAAATAGATCAAATGAAGTGAGTAAATAACTAAAGCAATAAAAGATCTGACACTAGCTGGTTGTGATCCCAGGGGTATGGAGGTTATGTTGTGTTTCTTGGCTCTTGTGTTCTTGCAAGAGAGGATTTTAGATAATACATAAAATGTAATCAAAGTAGAGCAAAGCTCATTGGCCCAGAAATCACTATCAAGAAATGGGGAGGAGGGCTGGGGATGTGGCTCAAGCGGTAGCGTACTCGCCTGGCATGCGTGCAGCCCGGGTTCGATCCTCAGCACCACATACCAACAAAGATGTTGTGTCCGCCGAGAACTAAAAAAATAAATAAATATTAAAAATTCTCTCTCTCTCTCTCTCTCTCTCTCTCTCTCTCTCTCTCTCTCTCTCTCTCTTCTCTCACTCTCTCTTTAAAAAAAAAAGAAAGAAATGTGGAGGAAAACAGTGAGGCTTCTCTGACATCTCTAGGCCTCACACCCCTTTGATCCTGAAGTTTACGGGAGATGCTGTGGGTGATTCCAGAATTCTGCCCATGGACCAATTCCTACTCTTAACTGGCAGTAGGATGACATTGTATTTGTAGGTTCCTACTCCACATGGTCTTGTCCAGAGACACCAAAGCAAAACCCAAGTGTGTGTGTGTGTGTGTGTGTGTGTGTGTGTGAATTTTACTATAAGAAAAAATTTATTATGGCAGCTGTTATGAAGACAAACAACAACAAGTGTTGGTGAGGATGTGGGGAAAATTGTACACTCATACACTGCTGGTGGGACTACAAATTGGTGCAGCCAATATGGAAAGCACTATGGAGATTCATTGGAAATCTGATAATGGAATCACAATTTTACCCAGATATCCTGTGGAGCCAACCTAGATGCCCTTCAGTAGATGAATAGATAAAAAAATATTCTTTATATATACACAATGGAAATTTATTAAGCAATAAAAGAATAAAATCATGTGTGTGGGGGGAGATTATGGTCTTGTTCTCTTGGTTTCTGACTTTTAGGTAATAGAGTTGTTCTGAGATTCTCACCAGTATCTTTGCCTTTGTCAAAGGGTTTTTGCAACTTACTTCTGCTTCTTGCTGTCTAACTTTTGTGGTTTTCCAATATGAGGTATGAGGTTGAAGTGGATTTTAAGTGGATATTTTTAATGTCAGAGTTCACTAATTACTATTAGAAGCATCAGATGAGCTCAGAACAGTAATAAAATTTAATATCATCAGTTATTTATGTGCATAAGAAAATAAGTAGAAAACATAAAATTAAAGATAGTTCTAATGACCATAATATCAAAAGCAAAATACTTGGGAATTTTTCAAGAAATGTGAACACTTGCACATTTAATATGGCTTGTTTTTAGAAAATATATCATTATCCCTAAGCCACCTTATTTTTTGTGGTGATCTTAACTCATAGAAAAAAAGATAGGATTTAAAAACTTTCTCCTGTGATCCTGAGGATGGGACTTAAATATGGTCTACCAGTGAGCTCTATCATCATCCCATTCTTATTTTTCTTTGAGATATGCTCTTCCCAAGTTAGTGAGGCTAGACTCAAATTTGTGACCCTCAAGGCTTGGCTTCCATGTCAAATCGGGTTACATGCATGTGCCATCACAACCCTGGTAGGGATTAGTCTTTTTTGTTTTCTTTAGTTGTAGTGGACAGAGTACCTATATTTTATATATTTATTTTTATGTAGTGCTGAGGATTGAACCCAGTGCCTCACATGTGCTGGGCAGGTGATCTTACCCTGAGCCCCAGACCCAGGGATTAAATTCTTGACTTTTATATTACAGGTTGGCTCAGGATAATATCTAGGTTTGCAAACGTGAATAATGCCCCATTTTGTGAGTAGAAGGTAGAGGCCACAATGAGAGAAAATTTCTATCCTTATCCTTGGAAGAGAAACATCAACTGTGGATTCACCTGCAACTTAGTATTTGAGGATTTCCCAGATATTAAAAATATAAGCAAAAGAGACATGAGGTCAAGGTTCTGAGGAAGGGGGACTAGGTATTTCAAATTGTGAGGCATCAGATTGAGAAATAAAATGCTAAGGTAGCTGGGTATGGAGAATAGGGTCCCTCACATTTAACTGTAGGATCAGGATCCCAGAAGATATATAAAAAAATAAACCATTTACTGGGTACATTTTAAAAAGATGATCATGGGTAGGACTTGGTCAGAAGTCATCATTATCACACCCCACCCACACACCCACACAAATTACTTCCCTTTTACCTCTTCCCCACTTTAGCAGTCAAGTCAAAATCCACTCCTCAAGGTGCATCCTTGCATGAAGTTAAAGGACTGAGCCACAGTACCCTGGGGATCACAATGGGCAGATCTTTGCCTAGCTTATGGCAGAAACTAGCAAAGGAATGGCAGAGTTCAGGAACATCTCTGTCTCTTTTCTCTCACAAACAAATAACTAGAGATTTCAATTATAAATTGATGGATGAAGTGAACTTGGGAGTATTGGGCCAAATATTTGCAATACTGAAAATATAAATGTTCAGCAGCCTAATGTCTTATTTCTTTTTTATCTTTGTTTTTGTTTTTAATGCTGTGGATTGAGCCCAGGGGCACTCAATCTCTCAGCAACATTCCTGATCTTTTTTTTTTTTTTTTTGTAATATAGTTAGAGACAGGGTTTCACTGAATTGCTTAGTCCTTCCCTAAGTTGTTGAGGCTGGCTTTGTATCAGCCTCCAGAGACACTGGGATTACAGTCATGCACCACCACATCTGGCTAAGGTTTTATTTCATTATTTGCACAAGAGCAGTTTTTCATGTAATATAACCTACTGAATGCTCTCAAAATATTGCACTTTGTGAAAGACTCAAAGAGATAGCTTATTAACTTTATATTAACAAACTTAAAGAATATGATTCTCCTTATGCCTTGGCTTCTTTTCATTTGATAAAATCAGGTTAGGACATAGTTTTCTAGTTTCTTTATTCTCTTTTTTGGGGGTGGGTATATACTAGGGATAGGTCCCAGTGTCACTCAACCACAAAGCCACTGCCCCAGTCATGTTTAATTTTTTTTAGAAACAGGGTCTCACTGAGTTGTACAGGTCCCTATTAATTTGCTGAGTCTGTCTTTGAACTCATGGATTTCCTGCCTCAGCCTCTCAAGCCATTTGGATTGCAGGTATGTGCCCCCGCTCCCAGTTTCTTCATTCTTTTGTAGTTGTTGCTTTCTTTTGTTACATAAATTCAAGTTGAATAACAGTATGTTAAACAATACAGATATAGAGAAAAGCCAGTGGTGTAGGTAAGCATTTGAACATATCCACCAGAAAGTACATTATATATTCACCATGGTGTATTACTCAGCCATCAATACAAACTCCTCTAATGGTCAGCAAAATAGATGAAATTGGATGATGTCATGCTAAGTAAAAAAATACACAATAGTGTCACATCTCTTATGTTAACTAATATCATGTGCAAGTACAATAGTGATTAGTGTGGCTGAGGGGTGTGTGGGAGGCATCAAGGGCAGAAGAGGGTGTTTGGATATTATGAATACATGTATCTGCATATATATAAACATCACACTAAATCCCATTAGTATGTGTAATTGCTATGTGATGATAAAACCCACCATCTCTCATAATTATCAAATTCTGCACTAAAAACAGAATCCTACTGTCTTTTGGAATTTCCAGTATGTGATGCGATATTATTGATGATGCTCCCTGATAACAACCCGGCTCTCCCTACACATCCATTCTATTTTCTTCCAGGCTCTGAACATACAGTATACAATGTATTTCTGCATCTGGATCATCTCACTTAGCCTAAAGTCCTCCAGCTTGTCTGTGTTATTGGAGAATATTCTTTTGTTTCTGGGGTTTCAACCCAGGGTTGCCTTACCAGTGACAGAGATCCACCATCATTTTCTTTTTCAGTTTTAAGACAGAATGTTACCAAACTACTAAGGCTGGCCTTCACATTTTGGCAACACTACCATATACACCATCCTTATTTTAAAGTTGAGTAATAAGTGAGGTGTGGAGGCACATTTCTTTTGTCATGCTAGGGACTCGATAGGCTGAGGGAGGAGAATCACTATCTTGGAGCCAGCCTCGCATCTTGGTGACACACTCTGCACCTTAAAATTCCTTGTCTCAAAATAATCGTAAAAAAAAAAAACTGAAAAGGTTATATATGTATGTTGATACATTTGTGTGTAAACACAATGATAAATCTCTCTTTCCCTATTATCTGTAACATACCATAGGTTCTTCTTCCCGAGTTACTCTTTGGAAATTTAGGTTGTGGATAGTAGTGCAGTTAACTTGGGGGGGGGTAGATATTCCTAAAGATGGATTTTATTTCCTTCAATTGTTGAAGTGGTTAATGTCAGCTGTCCATTTGAGTGGATTGAGATACCCAGAGAATTGGTGTGGAAGATCTCTCCAGGTGTCTGTGAGTGTGCTTCCAGAAGGCTGAGTCATAAAGCATGGGGAATACCAGTAATGAACATATATATTGGTGTTCAATAGATTTGATTTGGAAAAAAGCAAGAGAAGCAGTCACATGCTTATGCTCCAAGCTTCTTGAAGTCCCCTTTGTGGACTTGCACCATTGGCTCTACCACGGTCTTTTTAATAAATTTTATTTGTTTTCGTTAGTTATCCATGACAGTAGAATGTATTTATATACTTTGATATATCATACATAGATGGGATATAATTTCTCATCTTTCTGAGTATACATATTGTAGAATAACATGGGTCATACAGTCGCATACATACATACATAAAGCAATAATGTCTGTTTCATTCTGTTTCTTATTCCCACATCCCTGCCTTCCCCTCCTTTCACTTTCCTCTACCTAATGTAAGTTAATGCGATTCTTTTTTTTCTTTTGCATTACAATTCTTAATACACATATATACCACAATTTTTGTATCTTTTTTATGTAACATATGTTGACACCCAATTCAAGTCTTCATACAGGTATTTTGGATGTATGACACATTCTACCATCCTTGCTAACCCCGTCCCCCTCCCTTTTCCTCCCACCCCTCTGCCCTATCTAGAATTCATATATTCCTCCTATGCTCCCCCTGCATACTCCACTGTAAGTCAGCCCCCTTATGTCAGGGAAATATTCGGCATTTGTTTTTATTTATTTTTAGAGGGGGGGAGGCATTGGCTAACTCCAGTTATTATCTTCTCCAACTCCACCCATTTACATGCAAATGCCACAATTTTATTCTTTTATTGCTGAGTAAAATTCCATTGTGTATATATGCCACATTTTTTTTATCTATTCATCCACTGAAGGCCATCTATGTTGGCTCCATAGTTTAGCTATTGTGAGTTATGGTGCCATAAACATTGATCTGGCTGTGTCCCTGTAGTATGATGTTTTTAAACTTTTATGCTTAGACTGAGGAGAGGGATAGGTGGGTCAAATGGAGGTTTCATTCCCATATTTTCAAGAAATCTCCATACTACTTTCCATATGGACTGCATCAATTTGCAGTCCCACCAGCAGTGTTTAAGTGTACCTTTTCCCCACATCTTCACCAACACTTATTGTTGTTTGTCTTCATAATAGCTGCCATTCTGACTGGAGTGAGATGATATCTTAGACTAGTTTTGATTTGCATTTCTCTGATTCCTAGAGATGATGAGCATTTTTTCATATATTTATTGATTGTATATCCTATCCTGACAAGTATCTGTTCAGGTCTTTAGCCCACTTTGATCAGGTTATTTGTTTTTTCATCTACCAGGATAATTTAAGTCCTCTATCCTGGACCACAGCTGCTTCATTTGCTTCCTCATATTGTGAAGCTTCCAGCTTCTTGAACTGAGCTGTTACCAGTTTCCCAGTGTTGCCATCCTGTAGGCAAACATTTGGAGACTATTTCTCCCATGATTATGTGAGTAAATATAATAAGCTCCCTTCTGTATACACATGTACATTTTTTGTGTATTCTACTTTTCTGAAGAATCCTAAAAATACAGGCATATTCTCAATGTCTGGGTCATATGGCATCTCTAGTTCTAATTTTTTGAAAAAAACTCTTATAGTATTTTTAATGTCTATTCAAATTTATATTCCTGGCAAGGATGTCCAAATGTTTCCTTTTCTGCATATCTTCTGCAGTATGTGTTACCTACCAACATTATATCTCATTGTGATATAACCTGAAAGCATAAAAATTCCAGAAGAAAATGAGAAATTTTTTTGGCCATTTGTGTTGGCAATGGTTTTAGATAGAATATGCAGAGACTGTACAAGAAAAAACAGCTGAGACTATATAAAGATAAAAATGCTTCTATACAACAAAGGAATCAATCAATGAAATGTAAAGTACACTGAGTTAAAGAAAACCCATTCTAGCCCCATGTGTGAAAAAGCTCAACATCCAAAATATAAGAAACTTACACAACTCACCAAAATTTAATATAAACCCCTCATAACCTAATTTACATATGGTAAAATACTTAGATTCTCCCCTAAAATTAAACAAGTGTGTAAAGACATATGAAAGTTACTCAAGATCACATATTAGGCTACATAAAATGATAATTTAGCTTTTCTGCTTTATTTGTCTCACAGGATTATGGGTGCACACTCTCCATCCTTCACGGGGCATTTGAGATCAATTAGAAAAATGCCAGGTTCTCATTTTCCCACATTATGCTTCCTCATTATTCCATCTTAATTGCCAAGAAAATATCGAGCCTGGAAAACAACAAAATATAGATAAATTGCTAGATAATCATCAACTTTGAAAATTACTTCAGAAATCAATAGAATACATTAGTAGACCCAGATGTGAAAAAATGTAAAATAGATCTACAAATCAACATTTAACTTTACAGCTGCTCAAAAAATACATGCATCAAAATCATAGAATTTGGAGGGAAATGGATGGCATTAGAGCAGATTATGCTAAGTGAAGCTAGCCAATCCTTAAAAAACAAATGCCAAATGTCTTCTTTGATATAAGGGGAGTAACCAAGGACAGGGTAGAGACGAAGAGCTGGAGAAGAAGATTAACATTAAACAGGGATGATAGGCGGGAGGGAAAGGGAGAGTTAAGGGAAATTGCATGGAATTGGAAGGTGAGCCTCAGGGTTATACACAATTACAGATAAGAGGAAAGGAGGAGTAGGATAAAAATTATATATGTGGAAGAAATGATTTATAGTAGAGGGGGTGGAGAGAGAGAAGGGGAGGGGAGGGGAGGGGAGGGGAGGGGTGATAGTGGAGAATGGGATAGACAGCAGAATACATCAGTCACTAGAAAGGCAATTTGTAAATCAATGGAAATGTAACTGATGTGACACAGCAATCTGTATACGGGGTAAAAATGGGAGTTTATAACCCACTTGAATCAATCTGTGAAATATGGTATATTAAGAACTATGTAATGTTTTGAACAACCAACAATAAAATAATTTAAAAAATACATGCAGTTATGCTGATATGGGAGCACATGCCACTAGTCTTGACTACCTTGAGGCCACAGCAAGAAGAGGATTTAAGCTAAGGAATTTGAGGCCAAAATGGCAAAAACCTAGCTCTAAAAATTGACCCACCAAAAAACAAACAGTAATCACATTTTTAAAAAGGAGCCTTCACGGGTGATTTCTATGAAACATGTAATTAGGATCAGTAACAATAATTCATGATCACGTCTAAATGTAGAAGAAGAAAATTGACTAATTCTTTCTGTAAGTCCAGAAATACCAGCTAACACAGCATAAGAATAGAAATTGCAGACCATCATTTTATAGATGTTGATGCAGTTATTCAAAACCCCTAGGAAACTGAGAACAACAACAAAAAGAATGATTGGACTTCATGACCAAGAGGGACATTGTCATATGGGAAGTTTCCAAAAATCATTTTGATAGAGCAAAGCTCTGGCAAATAACTTACTAAATTACTGTAAAACCTATGGCCAATTATGACCAGAGGAAAATTCTTTTTCAATCCACTTAACAGCAGCTATGAACTGTTTTCATACTTAATGGTGTGAACTGAAGTATTTATCAATTTATTTTTAGGAAAAAAATGTATGCATTTCTAACTTATAAATATTGTTTGAGAATATTAAATGGCATTTTATACATCAAAAATCAAATAGCATATGCAGATGATACTATTATTTCTATAATGTTTCTAAGCAATTTCCATGAACTAATGAAACATAAGAATAACTCGAATAATGTCATGGGTTAAATGGTCAACATTAAATCATTTAAATTATATACAGTAGCAATGAGCAGTGTTAAAATCAAGGCACAATCCATTCACAAATATAGGGAAAACAATCTAAATGAAAGTATTAACAAAAGAATTGTTCACTGCAAAGTAAAAAATTAAGGTGAAATTAAAATGCAAAAAAGGTCATGGAACAAAATGGGAAAACTGTTAATATTCAATAATTAAAAGTTTGATTTGGGGTTTTAAGTGTTGATAGGCTTCCTTCAGATTAGCACGTGGGGTGGGGCCAGGCTTCCTCCTCCAATCTGATATGTATTCTATATATATGAGTTATTAATTGTGTTATTCAGCTCTATAGTTTCTTTATTCAACTTTTGTTTGGAAGATCTATCCAGTGGTGAGAGAGGTGTGTTAAAGTCACCCCAGATCACATTGTGGTCAATTTGACTCTTGAACTTGAGAAGAGTTTGTTTGAACATAGGTGCCCCATTGTTTGGGGCATATATATTTATGATTGTTATGTCTCGTTGGCATATGGTTCCCTTGAGCAGTATGAGATGTTCTTCATCTATTTTGATTAACTTTGGCTTGAAGTCTACTTTATTTAATAAAAGTATGGAGACCTCTGCTTGCTTTCAAGGTTCATGTGAGGGGTATGATTTTTCCGAATCTTTCACCTTCAGTCTGTCTTTTCCTGAGTCTCCTGGAGGCAGAATATGGTTGGATTTTTTTAAATCCAGGCTACTAGCCTATGTCTTTTGATTGGTGTGTTTAAGCCAGTAACATTTAAGGTTATACTATTGAGGCATGGTTTGTATTTCCATCCATCCTTGTTTATTTTTTTCTACTTGACTTGAAGTGTTATTTATTGTTCAATTTTTAATTGGTATCTACACATAGGATCCAGCATTTTAATCGAACATGTGTAGTGATCAAATCTGTGCAATTTCTACCTTCTAAAATATCATTTTGATGTTTGAAATATGTGAACTCTTTTTAGAATGTCCACAGTCTAATAATTACTTGTCCAATTCAAACTATGGGCTATAAATCCTAAGAGTTACTTTTCCCTCTTAATGGCTTTTTGGCACTCCTTGACATCTGTCTCTTAAAACAGATATAAAAAGCTTTTATTGTTTGTGGTTCTTTGTGATCAACTTTTTCAGCTTCAACATATGAGTGCAAACACAGGATTTGTGAAATATGAAAAATCACTAGAAAAAGACAGTCTAACATGGTAAATCCAGAAAAGAGTATATAAATTTAAAAATTGTAGACTGTAATCCCAGTGCCTTGGGAGGCTAAGACAGGAGGATGGTGAGTTCAAATACAGCAACAGCAAGACCCTGAGCAACTTGGTGAGATGCTGTCTCTAAATAAAATACAAAACAGGAGTGCAGATGTGGCTCACTGGTTGAGTGCCCATGAATTTAATTCCTGGCCCCCCCCCCAAATATATTACGGTTCACGTTTAATCACTAGGCCTTAGTTATTTTTTGGTGAGATCTATATATAAATGGCATATGCCAATACTTATGAATTTATTTTATGTAAGGCAAATATAATATAAATATGTTTATAGTATAAGTTTAAATTCATCTATATTAGCATGTAAAAAATAACTTAAAAGAGCTTTTAGGTGAGGCTGAATGCCTGCAATCCCATCGGCTCAGGAGTCAGAGGATTACAAGGCCAAAGCTCAGTAACTTAGCAAGATTTTCTCCCAATATAAAAAATGGCTGGTGAGAGAGTTTAATGACTAAATGCCCTGGGTTCAATCTGGGTACAAAGGAAAGGAGGAGGGTTTTAAAATTGCCTTATCTCAACAACAAAAAGACAAGTGTAATTTAAAACCAAAAACTGCATTCTATCACTTTTCTGTGACACACAAAATCTGCTTCAATTCATTTTAAACATTTGAATCTTACACAATCTAAGTTTTCTAACACTCAATAAATGACATGTTTTAAACACGTGTATCTCCAGGCCATTAGATGAATTTAAGATCAGTGTAGCTGAGGAAAATGCAGTCATGCAAACTGGAGTGTGCAGGTGCCATGAATTTGCAGTAATAGTCAAGAACTCATAGATGGGTTGTTCATTGCCTTGAAACTGTTGGAAAATTGTTTTATGATGGTAAATTTCTGTATCAGTATTGGGAAGAACTTAGACCCTTTCCTGATAATATGCTTCAAAGAAAGGGACACAATTTCATGCAATAATGAGAACTAATCTTCATACAGGTAGTGGCTAGGAGAAAGCACAGTCTGGTCATTCTGCTAGCTCCAGTTTTGAACCACAATCATCACTAAATGATGTGCATCAAGTATGATTAAAATTGTGTAAATGTACCATGGTAGTGTTGTGAAGAAATATCTATAGTAATGTCCCTGCTGAGGCTCCATTGTTGTTAGAAAGCATCCTGGAATATGGGAATGATTCATAGATGACTGAAATCCTGAGCTATGTACCATCCCAGCTGTGCACATTATGCCTAGCACAACATAGTCCAGGATATCATGAGACATAACACAAACTCTCTGACATCAAGGAGGTAATCTGAGAAACACCTCTCAAACAAGGGTCTACGAAGTGATACTTCCAGCTTGGTCCACGGATGCCCTATTGTACTGGGCACTCATGTCCTTTATGCACTGGAGAAATCAAGCTGCCCTCTAGAGTGGGCATTCTGTGTAGAAGGATATGTAAATCACAGGGAATCTAACACAGATTTCTGAAATAGGTTACATTTGAAAAATTCACATATGGTAAGAAGAAGGAAAGGCCACGTGAGAAGATGAGAAAAAACAGATCACACATGAAAAAGAAATTTTCAAAAAAAAAATCACATGTTTTGTTTCTTAGAGCTGATAGTAAAGACTCCCTCTAGTATCTGGATCCAGGAAGGAGTCATGTTAGATATGGTGCTGTCACTAAAGTCAGGGGAGGCTGTATGACACATGCACCATCATCTGTGTTGCAACCATCTAGTGAGGACTGCTCATGCAGTAAACACGAGCTGGTGATCAGGACAGAAGTAGAGAGAATTACAGGAGAAGGATACCCCGCTGCAAGTTAGGGTTATCTGGACCCTCAGGGTGGGCACATTCCAGGGTGAAAGTGAGAGGAAGAAGCATCTCTTCTCCCATATGCAGTGTGAGCACCATCCTGTTCATAACGGGAGAGTAAATAGGATCTGTCACCCCTAACAACACATATGAAGACTTAAAGCTTGTGGTTGTCCTCATCTCACAGCTCAGCTTCACCACTACTGCCAACCCTCCCCATGTCCTCTTTGTATAAACTGACAGACAAAAGGGAGATGGAGAATTGAGACTGGTCTTGATTCAAGCAAGTGGGCTTGGGACTGATGTCAGCCTTGGCAGAAACCTCTTACTTGTGGCTCTTTGTGTGCTGGGAATCTATAAATAGCACTAGGGAGAAATGACTGACACCTCAGAGAGGGCGACACCATCACCCAGCCCCTCTGCTGCAAAACACACCCTCCAGTAACACAACGAGCAAACTCTGGGCAAGACTTGACTGAATGGCAGCTCTTTGTGAGAAGTAGATATGAGAACCATGGGTTGCTTTTGTAAACTGTCAGGGTTTGAAAATACAGCTCAGGGTTAACACTTACAGCTATGATATTTATATTACTATTATTTTAAATTTCTCCTGAGAAAAGCAACTAAAAGAGAAATTGTTCTTTAAAGTCAAGAAAGAAGAAGCCCCAGAGGTGCTTCTCTGTGGGCACAAGTGCTTGGAGTACTGCATATAGGCCATAGGTTAAGGGCGTCTGAGTGGCAGGCCACCCCCTATGCTAGTCGTGTGAGTGGCAATCTACTTAACCCATCGGCACAACTCTGGGCACGAAGCCATGTGTTGCAGTCCCACTCTTTGATTGTTCACTACAACGACAGTTAGCAGACATTACATTGGTGGCCGTCTATATTTTGCTTAGGCACTGCCTGAGTACATATACATGGTAACTGCACAATAAAATCAGGCCTGCTTCGTGATTGGTCTCTGGAGGTCTTGATTAGAGACTCCACAGCCACACTCTCCTCTACTCTGTTCTGTGGACATCCTCAGGGATGAGAGAGCCCAAGCACTTCTCTGCAGACCCCAAGCCCTCGTTACTGGGAAATCCACACGATCTTGCAGGAGGGTCCATTTCCCTGACTGATATTGTGATGGAAGAGTCAAGTTCTGCTTTCAGCTTTCCTGCTTTATCTTGTTCTGTGTGTCTTGGGGTCACATTTATCTGTGCATGCTAATGACATAAAAAATTGAATTTTGGAAAAAAATCTAAAAGTGACCACTGCAGGATGGATTTCAAGTGTCCAGAATGTTCCTCTAAGCAAAATTAAATTTACACATTTCCATTATTAGATATTGCAAAATGTTTTTAGTGATTAAAACAGAATGGACTGATACATAAAAATATTCTTCCAAATTCTTGTGAATTATATTCACAAGCCTATAATTTGCCACCATGAATTGGAAACTACCAGCACATTTATTTGATTTTCTAAAAGACTTAATGTACTTCCTTTTCATCACGGTCCCTTGTTTGATATTTACCAACTGAAAGTTCTTAACCATGTGAGATTCCATTCTATAAAATGAGGTTTTGAACATAGAACCTCATTTCCCTCTAAAGATTTAAAAATGTACAATTACTCAAACAATAATTGTTCTATGAGTTATGAAGATGACCAAAGCAAGATTATCAATCAAAATATTAAAACTTATTAATTCCCTGGTAATAAGTATACAAATTCATAGTGTTTAAAATCTCTACATGACATACCATATGTAAGTTATGTCCCATGAAGTTATTAAATTGAAAAATGAAGAAGTAAAACTGACATTCCCTATAAGAAAAAAATGACTCATTTTAGCAGGATCTCAAAGAAGCAAACATCTTTAGAAGACAATATCCTCATTACACCATACAGAACATGGTCCTCTGGGCTCCAACAGTTCTAATGAGCCAAGAGGACCATGTTCGGTATGGTGCAATGAGGATATTGTCTTCTAAAGATGTTTGCTTCTTTGAGAAGCAAAGAAGCTACTGGAAAAGCTCACTAGTAGATTGAATTCCCTCCTCCAATGCCCTTTTTAGAATCCACACTAACTCTGCATCTGAGGACACAGAGGTACTTTGTCATCTGAATAAGCTGAGCAGAGCACAAACACTTGTAAGTTTTATGGAAAGGATGTGTTTAAGTTCTGTCTCTGCAGATTTGTAATTTTAGTGTCTATAGAAAAGCAAGAAGTTCCCACCGGAGAACACAGAACTGTGGCTTCCCAGTGGGACATGTCATCTCTCTTAATTTTATGGTCTTCTCTGATGGATAACAGCAATCCAAGAAATCTGGGCTTCAAACCCTTAAAGTTTCCTTGACAGATCTAGAAAAGGATATTGATTGAGATTATTTTCTGATGTTGATAAGGAAACTTAAATTACTCTAATTCTGGTCCTAAAATCAAATTAGTCCAAACCTGTCCCACAACCTATAATGCCTCTACTTTGATGTGAGGGACTCCTGGCATCCCCATAATTTCCCTGAAGCTCTGAAATGTGTGATGGGCCCCTCTTTCCTAGTCTGTGCATGGAGCACACATTCTTGGGGGTAGTGATGGTTTGGTAAGTCATCCTTTCGAAAGTGACAGTCCTGTGGCTCAAGCTCTAAGTGAAATATTAAAATTAAGAAAAGAAGTGGAAAACCTATAGGTCACATGTTGTAGAAATCACAGACAGATGGATTCTAGTCGGAGCTGAGGCAGAGTCCGAGCTGGAGTCCACTCTAAGAAACCTACATGATCAATTCCACCTTCTCTGAGAGAAAACCATGGAAAAAGCAGGCTCAGTATCCTGGGTACTGTATACAAATATACATAAAAGCATTAATGTGCTATATTAAAAAGGATCCCCATTATCTGGAGTCAAAAGAAAGGATAGTCATTTCAAGCAGACCCACTTATGTTCCAGTTGAAGAAATCAGAAGATAGTTCTTGAACGCTGCCATTATCAACATGTGAAGGGTAAGTGCAAGCATGATAATGAATTAAACGTTTATTTTTTCTAGAGGCAATGGAAATTTGGACTAAATGGAAATATATAAAATGAAAACTAATATCCACAGACAGAAATTCCACATGGAGGGGATGAGGGAGGTTGGAAAACTGAAGAAGAAAGTCACAATAATTGCCAAAGCATGAGACCTCCAAAGCCACATGAGAGGGAAACATAAAACAGGACAATAGTGCAAGTCATTGAACAAGTATTTCAGCATATGAACAGTTAGGAAAGACACATCAAGTATGGAGGAAAAGAATCCCTTCATACATCCCCCATACTGGACCAGCCACATGAAAGTTTTGTGCCTTTGGTGAATTGGGCTCTGCCTTACTCCCTGGCATAGCCTATTAATCACCAGCGTGCCACCTGGAATTCTGTCCCTCATACACACTGACTTCCTTGGAGGCTTCTGAATGAGCCGTGGCAGAAGGTTGGCCAGTACTCTCAACTTTGTGGAGCCAAGAAGAGCTCTTTGGAGAGGTGGAGAATTGCAGACCACACCTTTGTTGTAATGTGAACATGCTGTGTAATTAGGTGTTGTTGAGTCCAATCTCTTTGTAGCCATGATTTTTCATAGAGAGGAAAATAATTTTATCTCTAATTGTGAGGATTAAGCCAAAACATACTGAACAAGTGGGTTCCAACCAGTTAAAGAAGGCTCTCTGGGGAACTGGGCATGGTGGTATTTGCCTGTAATCTCAGCAGCTTGGAAGGCCGAGGAAAATGGGTCATGAGTTCAGAGCCAGCCTCAGTGAAAAAATTTTACTAAGCAGATCAGTGAGATCCTGTCTCTACATAAAATAAGGATAGGGATGTGGCTCAGGGGTTGAGTGCCCCTGAGTTCAATCTTCATCATCGTACAATCCCAAAAAAAGAAGAATGTCTGGGGAGTGAGTCTCAGGCTTTGGATTCATAAGAGCTTTCATGGAGGTTCTAAAGTGTAGAACTAGTATAGAATAAGTGTTATGGGCCACACTCTGGGTTGGATGTGCATGCATTTGAATCCAGGCTTTTATATATATTTATATATATTACAGTTTGATGTTGATCTATTGATGGAATATTTCCTACACAAGGCATGTATGTGCTTTATTTAAAGTCTGAAATAATAGATTTATATTTTAAACAATCTGCAGGTACATATCAAAAAATAACAGTCATCAGAAAATCATGTATATGAAGCTAGATCATTTCATGTCTCTTTAGAACATGTAGATGTATAAGGCAAGATAGTAAGGTAAAACTGAAACATTCATGAACTTGGGATGCCATTTAAAAATCTGAGGTGAATGTTGGTACACAATCCGACTTCCATAAGAAGACCCCTACAGCACAAAAATTAAAAATCAAGAATAAATAAAGCAGATAGATTCAAACTAAAAAGCTGCTTCTCAGCCAAAGAAACAATAATGTGAAGAAAGAACCTACAGATTTTATACAAATCACTTCAGTCAGAATAACAATCATTAATAATACAGGCAACAATAAATGTTGGTGAGGTTGTGGGTGAAAAGGAACACTCACACATTGCTCATGAGATTGACTCTAAATTGATGCAACCACCATGGAAAGCAGTATGGAGATGCCTTAAAAAACCAGAATGGAAACATCATTTGACCCAGGTAACCCTCTCTTTGGACTATACCCAAAGGACTTAAAAACAGCATACTACAGGGAAACAACTGCACCAATGTTTATAGCAGCACAATTCACAATAGTTAAACCATAGAACCAACCAGATGAATGTATAAATAAAATGTGAGATTATATACATATATATATATATATATTTCCCCCACCAGTGGAATATTACTTAGCTTTAAAGATGAATGAAACTATGCCCTTTGGTGGTAAAAGGATAGAGTTGAAGAATATCATGCTAAGTGAAACAAGCCCCACACACACACACACACAAACACAAAGGCCAAATGTTCCCTCCAATAAGTGTATGCAAACTCACAATGGGGGTGGGGAAGAATAGTTATTTAGATTAAGTGTAGAGGATTGCAGGGAGGGGAGGGAATATGGGGATAGAAAAGATAGTAGAATGAAACAGACATTACATATAATACATAATATATAGAGATGCTAAAGCACTCAACAAGGGAGGGGGGGAGAATAGAAATTCAGTGGATTACACAAAGTTGGATTGAAGAAAAGAAAAGGGAAATAGGAGTACAAATGACCGTAGAATGAATCACAAAACTTTTCAATGTTTATATATAAATACACCACCAGGGAAGGTCCACACCATGTACACCTCAAGAATGAAATGCTAACTAAAATGAGTTTTACTCCATGTATAATATGTCAAAATTTGCTCTACTATCATGTATACCTAAAAACAGTAAGAAATTTTAAAAATGACAAGGGAAAATTTGTATACCAAGAAGGTTTGTGAGTTAAAAACTCTTCAATGAATGGTAATGTCATTAAGGTTAAATAAAAGTATAAAAGAGTACCTTGAGCCCATACAAAACAACGATGGTAAATAGAGTTGCCCAAGTCAGTCTGCGCAACTAGCTATAATCACAAAATTTTTGGTTTACAACTCTTTTCTATTTATTTTACAAAGCAGCACAAAAACAATACTTATAAGTTGAGCAGAGAGGAAACATTACATAGCAGTGTTGTGAATACTATGAATAGTGCTGTGAGCACTCAAAAAAAGCATTCTCAATTTCCTCCCCCATGCAATAAAAAATCATGCAGTTGAAAGATACACTAGTTAATGATTAGATAACACATACATGTGTTTGTGACATTCAGTATGTGGGCAGCTGCTCAACTTCACAGGTCAGATCCAATAGATAAGGAAAACACTCTCTTCACACAAGACAGTGTTTCTTTGAGTAATACTATGAAAGCAAGAGAGAAAGCAAAAGTAACAGACACAGGCAACTGTATTGCCAGACTAGGAAAACCCAACCACTGAACCTATGTACCGGGGAGTCCCAGAAAGCTTTTCAGGGTCCTGACTGGAAAGTGCTGGGCAGAGCATCCTCTCCGCAGGTGAGACTTCTTACTTGTATTGAAAGTGAGGCCGGATAAATACAAGTTAGAACAAAGAAAACTTCATTCTAACATCTTGCATGACCTGGTGATCCCCTGCAGAACACCAAGTCCTCCCAAGAATAGGTCAGATCCTAGAGGAGGGAGTGATATCCTTGAGATGACTCAATAAATTGGGGTTCCAATGAGTGAGCCACCCAGCCAGATGCATTGAGAAATCAGCATTCTTTATCTGTTTCATCAAGGATTGCAGACATCATTCAATCAAGAAAAGGGAAGATCTTTAGTATTTTCCTTAGACCTCTAGGACTCAATCTTCCCTCCTGGCCTTATAAATAGTTTAAACTCTCATATGTAAAATGAAGCCGGTTTTCTGCATAAAATAATGTGGAGATAAGCATGAAACCTAGATATTTACGCTTTGGAATAAAGAATGATGTGAATATTATTCTCCTAGAACTTATCATTATATTTCAATATTTATTTTCCCAAATAAAGTTAAATGAAATGTTGGTGAGTGGTGTTTTGTTGACCCCAAAGGCTCACATATGAAGAGAATATTGTATTTTTACTTTTTGAACAGGACTTGTAGTTGAGAGTCTAGAGGTTTATTTCAATCAAAATTGTGTTTCTCTCTCTGTGGTGTCATGGGCTCTTGGAGCTATAAGATCTGAGGAGGGACATGGTTAATTTATAGTATCTTATAATTACTGGGTTGCAGAGGGTTCTGGGAGACCATGACACATGTTATCTATCAAATAATCCAATATGTATAGCAAATGTTATATTGTAAATTATTAAGTAGAACCAAAGGGTCTACAAAATCAAAATATATAATGAAATAAAAAATGTATGGGCATAAATGCTCCTACAGTATATCTTTTTCTTTTTACAGTCATCATTTTACATGTTTCTAGTTACACTTTTTTACTGGGTATGCAAAACTAAAAAAAGTGGTCACAAATTGTGATGTTTTTCCTACACTAGAGGCGAGTATAGTCACCTCAGTGATGAAAGTCATAGAATTCATGAGGAACTGCATGGTTTCTTCAGTCCAAGAGTCAGGATGGGCCTATGGACCATGTGGATTCCCCAGGAAACATTAAGACTATTTCCCCCTTCAGCAACCCTCCTTTATTGCCTGAATACGCAGGTTGGCTCCTAGTCTCTTGGGTCTTTCTCCTCTCCCTGATTGGGAGCTTGTATACCTCTCCAGAGTTGTAGATCCCTTAGGGAGTACTGCTACTCTATAAGGTAAAATGTTAAACTCATGATTCAAACTAGGGATATCTGGGCATTATTTTAGTATCCCTAGGTCCTTCCTATAACACTCTTAATTTTCCCATAATTACAAAAAAGAGAGTATATAATTTACATAAATAATATTCTCCAAATAATTCTTGATTAAACATATGAAATAATTAATGGAGACGTTATAGAATTATTTACAAAATAGAATGTTTTACTATTGCATCGATCCATTAGCAAAGTGAATAGTGGGAGATGTGTGACCTAATAACATCATTAAATGCATGACAAGGTTTACATTAAGAAATTCACACTTTATTTAGTAACAAATTGCATCTGAAATGAAATATAAGTAAAAATGCTCTGTAAAACGGGCATGGTGGACCATGCCGTGACCCTAGGGATGTGAGAAGATTTGCAAGTTCAAAGTCAGGCTCCATATATTAGTGAGGCCCTATACAACTTAGCAAAACCTATCTCTAAATAAAAAATAAAAAATCTGAGCATGTGGATTACTGATTAAGTGTCCCTAAGTTTAAGAGGCTCTTAAAAATTTAAATTTTAAATTTCATATAAATCTTAAGAGACGTCTGAAATAATCAACTCTGAGAATTATTATTTCTCCAGTTGTGAAAAATGAGACTCTTTAGTAATTGTTGATTTATACTAAAATTATATCCTTTTAGGGATGCATAATTCTATACTTGTATTTCCTTATTTCTCCAATATCAGCTAAAGATGTTAAGAAAATTTTCAGCAAATGTCAAAAGCAATTACCCATTTTCTACATTTAAATGATTTTTCCTCCTAGGTCCCAAATACTTCAAGGGATGGGTTATAGACAAGAAACTTACTTATATTTGTCAAGATGTTTTTGTAAATATTTTGCTGTTATCTAAGGTACACACTTTGGACAAATGCTACTCCACATTTGCTACAGATATGAGGTCAGAAATAAAAAATGTCTGAAATTTGAATAGAGTCTTGGACACATTCTTTGGGTTTCTATAGGCTATAAATCCTCCAGCGTTTTAAAAATGTTTGATCAATGGCCAAAAGCTTTGCAAAAATTTTTCCGCACGTCCTCTCACTCGTATCAACTCTGAGGTACTGAGTAGGGTGTGAACAACTATTGGAGACTGTCACCTATTTTACATTTATATAATTTCTGTGCTATCATATCTCTGGTGTGAAATAGTGTTGAACTACTGTGAAATAAGGGTTGATTCATCCTTAAAGACACTGATGCAATGTTTTCATTGTAAAACTTCTCTCCAGTATAACATCTATAATGTTTAGTAAGATGCGATCTTCAATATTAAAAGCTTTGCCATTCTTCACATTTATAAGACTTCTCTCTAATATGGGTTCTCTGGTGTTGAGTAAGTGATGATTGTTGATTAAAATCTTTGCCACATTCTCTACATTTGTAGGGCTTCTCTCCAGTGTGGATTCTCAGGTGCCGAGTAAGTACTATTTTTTGATGAAAACTTTTGCCACATTCTTTACATTTGTAGGGCTTCTCTCCAGTGTGGATTTGCTGGTGCTGAGTAAGTGATGATTTTTGACTGAAACTCTTGTCACACTCTTTACACTTGTAGGGCTTCTCTCCGGTGTGGATTTGCTTGTGATGAGTAAGTGATGATATGTGATTAAAACTCTTACCACACACTGTACATTTGTAGGGCTTCTCTCCAGAGTGGATTCTCAGGTGCTGAGTAAGTACTATTTTTTGATTAAAACTTTTGCCACATTCTTTACATTTATAGGGCTTCTCTCCAGTGTGGATTCGCTGGTGCTGAGTAAGTGATGATTTTTGACTGAAACTCTTGCCACACACGTTACATTTGTAGGGCTTCTCTCCAGTATGAATTCTGTTGTGACGATTGAGCTCTGAGTTTGTATTAAAACTTTTGTCACACACGTTACATTTGTAGGGCTTCTCTCCAGTATGAATCCTGTTGTGGCAATCAAGCTGTGTGTTTGTATTAAAACTTTTGTCACACATTTTACATTTGTAGGGCTTCTCTCCAGTATGAATTCTCTGGTAATTTTTAGGGCTTGGTTTTTGAGTAAAAGCTTCACAAAATTGTTTACATAAGTGGGGCATCTCTCCAGGGTGTGTCCACTGGTGACAAATAAGATTGGAGATTTTATTAGAAGTTGTGTCACATTCTTTGCATTTGCATTGCACATCTCCTGTATGAACACTGTGATGTTGAGTAAAGTTCTTGAGTGCATTGCATTCTTCATATTGGTAGGTCTTCTCTGCAGAATAAATTTTTTTGGTGTTGAGTAAGAGTTGAAAATTTTTTAAGTCTTTGCCACACTTTTTACATTTACAGGTCTTTACTTCAGTTTAAATCCTCTGATGCTCAACAAGTTGTAACCTTTCACTAAAGGTTTTTTTGCATTCTTTAAATTAATAGGGTTTATCACTGTCATAGTATCTACTGTGTTTAGAAGATGTTGAGCAAGCCAATGCTTTCATATATTTTTTAAACGTATAGGACTCTCTTTCTCTATAAATTATCTTGTATTGAGCAAGCTCTGCACTGTGATAAAGAACCCTTTCATATACCTTACACTTGCAAGTTTTGTCTCGACTGAAGCAAACTTTCCCACATTTTTCATCTAGGTATATTTCCTTTAAAAAATGCCTAGGGGTTTCTCTATATTCATAATTTTTATCACCAATGTAAATATACTGGTAATTACTCAGAATAGAGACGTGGCTAATGGTGTTACTTATAGCATTATCTATATAGTGCACTTTCCAGAAATCTGTATCAGAATTATCATTGAGCAATAGTGGGGAATTAGAAACCTTTCTACAATTCTTAATATTGTCTATTTGGGCACAAGGAGAAATTACTGTATTGCTGTGGAAAATGGACATTGTGTAAAGAAATACTCAAATTATCACTTTTAAAAATATCTTATCTGTGCAAATGTTTGAATGGAAGTTTACCTCAGTTCTAAATTTATAATTGGCCAAGTTAAAAACTGATGCATGGACCGGATTTCAAATTTTCCACATTTCTTTTCACTTCAAAAATGGCTGTGGATATATTCTTACAGACACACAGCCCCTCAGAAGTAAGTGAAATAAATTGAATTTTTTTCAGATATTAATTGTTTCTGGTGTCCTTTGACCATGAAATTTTTATCATAAATAGGGACTAATAATTGGTTTTTACCACTATAATACAATATTTGAACTTTACTCTCACCTATATTTTCCCATTGTTTTCTTAGTTGTAAATGGTTAATGTCATAATTTCCATATCTTCCCTCTCTCTCTTGTATTCCCTGCTCTGGTAAAATTTCTTCAGGGTGATGAGACATCATGGCTGAAATAAAAATAATAATCATGTTTACTTACTGTTTTGGGCTGAGTATATTTTGCAAACATAAGAAATTACAGCAATAAAGGAACATCAGCAGGGGAGTAGGTTATTAAATCTAAGCCCATTGTTAATACAGAAACATATAAATCAAATAAAAATGTACACAGAAAATTACTTTGAGAACTTTCCAAATTATCATAGTGTTCACAGTATCCAAGATGAGTACATTACTATGAAGAGTAATATAGCAGAGGAAAATACATTGTGTTACACAAAGCATTTCCTCCCTCACAATATATTTCAAAAATCTACCAACATTCTTCTGTTTCATTAAAAAAGAAAAAATATGAAAGATGCAAATATTTGGGGACTGTTCAAAAAGGGGTTCCTGCTTAACAACAGAAAAATTCATGGCTAAATTTACTGTAAGAAAATAAGTTATGAAGTACTCAAAGGGAATAGTAAATTATCATTTAAAAGAAGTTTACTGAATTAAACCAACACACAAAAAAATGGAATTAAATTTAGTCAAGAATTGTTAATAGAAATAAGCAGAAAATGT
This sequence comes from Spermophilus citellus, assembly GCF_964194105.1. Taxonomy (NCBI): domain Eukaryota; kingdom Metazoa; phylum Chordata; class Mammalia; order Rodentia; family Sciuridae; genus Spermophilus; species Spermophilus citellus. The sequence goes on along the minus strand of NW_027672862.1, from coordinate 386,486 downwards.
GTTTTTAAAGTCTTTCTTTAGAAAATGTCTGAAAAAGTCATGGGTGGTTATACAGAGCAACATAGGGGCTTGAGCCAGAAGGATCAAAATTTCAAGGCCAGCAAAGGTAAAAAATGCAAAGTGGTAGTTTTCTTTCCAGTACTAATAAATGCATCTCAGAATATAAGAAAAATAAAACATCCAAATAGCTCAAAGTTGTAAATACTCAAAGCAGGTTTTAATCCAAATTTTAAAACTTACAGAGAATATTCAAAGCATCCAAGAGAAAAAGTTGGGTAACCTAGAAATGTGTAACTACATAATTGTGAAATCCTTAGTTAAAACTTCACAACACAGAATGGAATTTGGGGCTATTTTCAAGTGATGGAAGGATAAAATTATCAACCAAATCATTATATTCACAGCTACTATGTTTCAAAAGAGAAGGAAAATAAAGACTTTAAAGATATAAATGCACACACTATTTATCAACACTAGATCTGTTCCCCAAAAAGTATGAAAGGTAATCCTTCATACTGAAATGTAAGTGTGCACAGCAACACAAGTCATAAAATTCTAAACATTTCTTGACTCAAACAATTGATTTTATTGTAATAATGGGACAAAAAAACATGTAATTTTGCAATAGAATTTGAAAGACAAAAGCATAAAAGCAAAACTGTTAATAGACATATATACCTGTAACAATAATATAGTTTTGAGAAGCGACAAATATATTGAATTTTTAAAAAAGTGAAGTCAAGTTGATACTCATACAAAGTATAAGTAAGAGATTCTTCATTTTTAGATATTTTTATTGGCAAATTCAAGATTACAAAATTCTGATGAAAACAAACCTTGGCTATCTGAATTACCTCTAAAAATTACAACTGTAGATAGTCCACAGTATACTCTAAATCTAAGGACACACACATACTGAAAACAAGGGGATACAAGCAGGACACATACAAAAGTGACCAAAAAAAACTGTTCAGTCTAAGTTATAGTACATAAAACATAGCTTAAGACAGTTATAGGACATAGAAATCATTTTAAATTTTAAAAAGACTTTGAAAAGAGGCAAAATAGAGAAAAGGAACATTACCCCAGGTTCTGAATTAAGAGTAAATACATTCGGTACGTACTTCATACTTCCCAAACACACAAAGAAAACATTGAGAGAGTTGAATGAAAACAAAGAATCACTGTCATCCTAGGAGACATCAATCCCCACTTACTGAAAAGGGAAATACAGTAAAGCAAAATGGTAATTGCAAACTATAAGACTTTGAAAATATTTTGAAACTATTGTAGACTTATAGAATCCCTATTCTTAATCACAAGTGGGATATTATGCTGGATAGACCAATTTTATGTATTAAAACAAAGGTTAATAAATATTTAAGTGACAGTTGTTTTGTAACCCACATGGAATAATAAATTTGAAGTCAAAAGTGATAGGAATGTTCAAAAATCCCTAAATATGTGTCAGTTGATTGAACACTCTTGGGCGTGCTGTTTTTCAAGAATTGAAAGATAAATTTAAAAGATGTTTATACTACTTAAAGTTAACTAGAGTCTCCAGGTAATATGCATCAGACTCCCATTGTTAAAAAAAATATATATATATATATTTTTTTTTTTGCAGAGAAATCTATTCTTTAAATTGTATGAATATCCCCCAAAATACAAATAAGACTATTTCCCTCCTTCAAAAAATAGTAAAATTACAGCATTCAATTGTAAATGCAGACATAGAGTTAGGTAGACTGACTTTTTAGTGAGGGTGGCAATAATCTTCACATCAATAGCAAATTAATAAAACTGCACACCAGGGATTTTGCATTGTTATTCAATATAGCCATCATGGGGGATGCAAACCAAATATCCCTTGAAAAGAACATTGAGCCAATTTGGAATATAGAAACTATAGAACTTTGAAGTCAAAGAATTTATTCTAATTATATATTTCACAAAATGTGTATACACTAGGTTAACTGAAATATGTCACAGAAAGAATACTTCAGAATTCTACAAATATGACATCAGCTTTCTGAACAAAAGAGAATGGTTTGGCGATGAGGAGACAGAAATGAGCCTTTGCTTTCTAGGCATAGTTTTTTGTTGTTGTTGTTGTTGTTATTTGTTTTTTGTTTTTTGTTTTTGAGATCTAATCTTTTTAGAGATATATTGCATAACAATTTGAATTAATGTTACTGAACTGTATATTTAAGTTTTTGGAGACAGTAAGTTTTATTTTGTAGTTTTGATTATAATGAAAATTACAAACAATACATAAAAGAGATTTGCAACATTTCTCAAAGCTTCATTTAAAATAATGTGGTCTTTATCGTATAAGTAAGAACAAACTCATCAATATACAAATGATGGGCAAGCATGTAATCTCAGCAACTAGGAAGTCTGAGGCAGGAGAATTGCAAATTCAACACATCCTCAATAACTTAGTGAGAACCTCTCTCAATCTATGAATGAAAAGAACTTGGGGTGTAGTTCAGCATTAGAGAATCACTGCCATCAATCCACATTACATTTACGTATAGAAAATTTCAATCTCTACGTACATGGGCAGAATGAAAAGCCAATCAAGATAAAATATAAAAGTCAGACAAAAGAGGCTTAATATTTATAAAAGCAAAAGCACACATACATTATTGGCAATACAAACAAGAGTCATGCATATCTTAATTTGTGAAGCAATTAACTGATATGAGGAAACCCAGTCTGCAACACAGATCCTATTGTACACAATGAAAAAATTAGGAGAAATTAACCAACCAAATTATAAATATCCACAGATGTATTATTTTACAAATCCTCTTATTCAACTACAACTTACACCATCTCTCAAAAGAGCAGTCTTTGTCCATCTTGACTTTCATTCCATGGCAGATAATTTTACAAAAATCTCCATTACACATATCAGAAAGAACGCCGACAAGGAAATTTTAGTGAAAAAATATGTACAAATAAGTTTAGAGAAACTGAATTCTGATATTAATATATTACAATGGATTGACCTAGAGATCTCCAGAAATGTACAAAAATTTCCTGCAAATGATGGAAGAGGGCCTGGAGTTGTAGACTAGTGGTAGAGGGCTTGCCTACCATGTATGAGGCCCTGGGTTCGATCCTCAGCACCACATAAGAATAAATGGGAAATTCATTAACAACTAAAAAATATCTTTAAAAATTATGGAAGAGCTGTCAGATAATATTGACACTCACAAGGCAAGGGGAGTGTTTTGTTGTTTATTTGCATGTATGAAGACATTACTGGAGTAAAAGCCGGAGACTAGATTATTTGAAAGCACAAAACACAGGACAGGTTCTTCTATGATAACAAGAGAAAGAAATTAAAGCTTCTCAAAACTCTTTTCTGCTGGATAACTTCTCAATCAACCTTTGTGAATTTAGGCTTTCTCCTCTACCTCAACTATTTTCTCTGCTATATGTGGGCTACAGGATTTGACAACACTGCATTCCTCTAAGTCAAGCATATGTCAAGTGAAGGATATATATCATGCCAACAAAGGAAAACATTAAGGACGAAACGAAACTTAATGTTTTCTTGTCAGCACCAAGAACTACCCCATCTATTTTTATTGAAAACACGAATCTGAATCCCATTCTTATGGTGAAGTTCCCAAAAGATATATTTCAATGGAAGAAAATTAAATAATGATAATTAGAAATTTTAAAGGAAAGTTATGCTCACCCACAAAGACCAGGTTGTCATAGGTCTCTAACATCACTTCTCTATATAAATTCTGCTGAGCAGGATCCAGACATTCCCATTCCTCCTCAGAGAAATTAATGGCCACATCCCCGAATGTCATTGGCTCCTAAAATAAAAATTGGTAGTTCAATAGCACACAGACAAAACCATTATTCAGTGTTTAGTTTGGATTAAGAGTTAGTAGTACTGATTGTCATGTAGGAGAGTTAATTTAATTATTCAATAAGATACATATTTTCCTCTGAATTAGATAATGGAATGTAAGTCCTAAAACAGTGTGTGTGTGTGTGTGTGTGTATGTGTGTGTGTGTGTGTGTGTATTCCATATCAGAGTGAAGTAAAGGATATATACCATAATCCAAGCACTGAATAAAAGCCCAACTTCTAACTTTTCTGCCATCAATGAATGTGAAATTTGGCCGACATTCCAGAGGCAAATCAGACTTGTCAAAGATACTCTCATAAGATGATTTTGCCCAAGGAAGATAAAAAGAGTGATTTAAAAAAAAAAAGCTTTTTAAAACAGTCTGGTAGTATTCTCTCTGCTTTCTATCCATGAGATAGATTGAACTCCCCAATAAAATTAGTTTCAAGTATTATCTATGACACATTCCCAATGTGTAAAATATTCATAAAATATCAACATTTGGAGACATGTAAAGTGACACTTCCATCTCGTGAAAAGACAAATTTGAAATATTTCAAGTTCTATAAGCAGTTCAATGAGTGAATAAATTTGGTAGAATAAAGGCCCAGATAGCAGCACATATGTGTTCAAAAGACTGGGGCAAAGAAATGGTTAACAAAAGAAAAAAGATTTTTTAATATAATTGCAATGGATATATAATGGTGATGATAAGTTACTTAAAACTCATACAACCAAGGAAATATAACTAAGGAAAATGATGGCTTTGAGAAATGCATAATAAAAGTATTAGTAATAAAGGAGTCACAGGACTATCATCTCTGTGTGCAAAAAGAAGATGAGATCAGTAAGACACACCAGAAGTGTCCACATGGGTTTTCCACATGTGGATGGATCCTAATTACTTAAACATAGCTACTTTATTAAAAGAATTACCTTTACATCAGAGCAGAATCACCCCATCTACATAAATAACCAAATAAAAATCTTGAATACCAAAATATTTAAATACTTGACAAAATTGGAATTGTATGGTATCAAGATTTTATGAAAGGAACAACAACAAGACAAATCAGGTTAGTAGATGAATGACTATAGTCACTGTTCACAAGATGCAAAAAATAAAATTCCCGACATGTTGGAATAAATATATTTTCAAAATTGTGGAGCAACCTCACTGTAACACTGTAGCCTTCTGTGGTTCATTCCTAAGCTGTGAGTGTGGTAATTCTAGGCAGCTAAGAAAATAATTCTGTAAAGTCCACACACCTCAGATCCCTTTTTCAAACAAAGGAAATGCTTAGTCTTCCAGAGTCACAATTCTCACCAGTTAACAAACATATAGCTGGAGTCACTTTAAGGTCCTCACCTACAATTTCCTTTAAAAATTATTTTTCTAAAATAAAATGTGTGAATTTGCAGAAAATCAACAAAATTTCTACTCTTTTGGAGGCTGGGGTTGTGGCGCAGTGGCAGAGCACTTAGCTATCATGTGTGAGGCACAAGGTATAATCCTCAGCACCACATATAAATAAAGAACAAAGGTATATCAAAAACTAAAAAAAAATATTTTTAAAAAAGAACATATTTTTGACACTGGTTGGCACAAATGTCACTAGTTCATGTCTCAAACTTGCAATCTTTCACCTCATTTGATGCCATTTATAAGTCCCAGAATGTCATCTACACTGCTGATCAACTTCCTGTAAATTGGGGGACCCTACAACTACCAAACATATAAAGGAGCATTCAATATTAAGACATTAGTTATCTATAACTCTAATAAATCAATTAAACACAACCATGATAAAATCCTATCAACCTGTTGCAGAAATATAAAAAAAAAATGGCTTCTAAAGACTATATGGATAAGGCAGGCATACAGAATGGACAACTATTAGAATAAGTTTACAGGACTGAAATATCTGACACTGAGATTTACTATGAACTTAAAGTAACCCAAAATGTGAGATATGTGGCAAGGAGTATACATACAGATTATTGGAATAGAACTGAAAACCTAGAAATATACTCAAACCCAAGAGATGTCAGGACTTCACTGGAGATGCTATAAACTTTTTAATGAATTATGAACACCTTGGCATCCGTATGCAAAGAAATGATTTAGACTCAGAACTTACAACTTTAAAAAATGAAATCATTGATCTAAAAGAAAACATTAAATTTGTAGCTTGTGTCAGACAACATAGCAGAAATTCTATATGGCTTTGTCCTTGACATGAATACTCAAAGCCAGAAGAAGGATCTGTAAATGAGAAAGTTAATAAACTTTTATCCTGTTGAAAACTATTCTGTATTTTGAAGAATGCTATTAACATAATGAGAAGAAAGTGGATGAAATATTTGCAAATACATATATGATAAAGGTCTGGAATAAAAAAATATATACAATGAGCTCTTTAAACTCAGCAAAAGGTGCTGGAATTGTGGATCAGTGGTAGAGCACTGTTCTAATATATATGAGGCACTGGGTTTGATCTTCAGCACCACATATATATTAATAACAAATAAAGGTCCGTTGATAACTAAATAATATTTTTAAAAAAAACTGAGCAAGAAAAAATCCAGTTTAAAAAAGGCAATATCACATATAATGGTATTAGAAACACATAAGGAGCAATAGTAAGAAAAATATAACTAGAAACTATAATAAATATATACAGATCCATGGAGATAAGATTTGTGTATCTATCTACATCTGTTTTTCTATAGATATCTGTATATGTACATACTTTGATTTATAATTATAGATATATAAAATACAGAATTACATAGTTTAAGCATATATATTTAAAAAACCTTTATTATAATTCAATTATTAATGACTCATTGTATGTAATTTATGCTTAAATACAGAATAACCTGTAATGTATTCACTTACAGAGATATTTACAGAATAATATTTTATGGAGTTATGGTTGTAGTTCAGTGGTGCAGAATTTGTTCAGCTTGTGCAAGACCTTAGGTTTTATTACCAGCAGCACAAAAACAAATGCAATAGTTTCCACTAAGGCTATGATAACATAGTGACATTTAACAGATATTCCATGAATCTACTCTAAGTCATTTTCTTGGAAACCACAGAATTCAGTGGGTTTCTGTGTCTCCTATATGTAGTAGAAATTTCAATATCTGAAAACTTCTACTTGAAATATTTTTATCAATCCCCATTAATTTCTAATGTCATTAAGTTAAAACAATCAATCATGACCCTAGTGTACCTTAAGCATAATTTTTCTTTAAACTTTCACTTTTTACTTTTCTCATGTTTCTACTTAGTGCCCAGCCTTATTTACTTTGGAGATCATAAAGTCCCCAAATTATTCCTCCTGTTCAATCACCATGGTTCCAAGAACTCTAACTGAAATGTACAAACTTCCCCCTTAGGGAATCTACACTGATAGCCCTGCCCTGGATGAGCCCATGTATCAGTACGTTCTTAAAAGTCAAAGCCCTAAGGAAAAAATTTTTATGCCTTTTATCTTTCTAAAGGTTGTTGTCTAGTGAACAAAACCGTATTGAAATTTACACAAAATCTAAACAGTAGAACAAAATAGTATTAAAATTTACACAAAATCTAAAAATGAGAAAACAGATTTAAAATGACAAGGGATGCAAAAATTAAAATTTCTATAATTCTTTGGGAGAATGTAAATGGGTGTTAGAAGGAACTGACTTTTTATGTATAAAAATATCAGAAACTAAACACTGTTGATCGTTTTACAACATTATGACTACTGTATCAGTTATACGATTGTAATCTAAAAAATGGTAAATTAGATTTTACTTATATTTTGCCAGAAGAAAAAAAAATTTTTTTCTAAGAGACACAATAAAAAGTCAAAACCATAACAAAATAATAATAAGTATATAAAAATAAAAAATTAAAAATGCAAACAAAAATGCAAGTGATAATTGCCCAATAAATAACACTATTTCCATAATTAGAAACATTTATTTGAATATGCTACTGCCTATATATAATAATCAACAGTGGATTGTTTTCTTATGCCTTAATTATATTTGTATCAGAAAAGCATGTCCAGGTAGCCATGAATATTGGCTATATGTAACTGCAATTAATATTATATTTTGATGGAGCCACATTTTTGTTTCTAACATCCCAATTCACCATAGCCAAATTATGGAAGCAGTTATCATTTGTGTTATTAGATGAATTGATTAATAAAATGTGATACACACAATATGGAGTTTTTAGTCAGCTATAAAGAAGATTTAAATTGTAACACTTGGCAGTAAATGAACAGAAATTAACAACATCATGCTAAGTGAAATAAATATGACTGATCAAGGGTCAAATGTTTTCTTTCACATGTGACAGCTACCTACAGCAAAACAAAAAGGGAAAAGAGAATTTAATATCATAAATATATAGAGAAGATTAGTGCAGTATAAAGAGACTGGGTGGGAGTGACAGGAAAGGAGAATATCAAATTAATTTTTAAAATCATGGGTATATAAAAATATACCACTGTGAATTCCACCTTCCTGTATATGGAGAAAGCATCAAACATAAATGAATAAATGAAGGATTAGTAAAATAGATGAAGGAGAATATTGGGGGAAAGTAATGAAGGGAAAAATAAGGTAATGAGAATTGAAATGGATTAAATTAATTTAATAAAAGAGGTGAAAGCTTTGTACAATGAAAACTACAACATGCTAAGAAAAAGAATTAAAGAAGACCTAGAAGATGGAAAGTTCTACCTCGTTCTTAAATAGGTAGAAGTAATATTGTCAAAATGACCATGCTACCAAAAGCACTGTATAGATTTAATGCAATTCCAATCAAAATCCCAAGATATTCCTCATGGAAATAGAAAAATAAATAAAAATTAATCCTGGAAAAACAAAGAGACCCAGAAGAGGCAAAGCAATCCTTGGAAGAGGAAGGTAGGTGGCATCACTATACTAGACCTTAAACTACACTTCAAAGGAATAGTAAAAAAAAAAAAAAGCGTGGTACTGGCACCAAAATAGACAAGTAGACCAATGGTGCAGAATACAGAACATAGAGAATTACGCACATAAAAACAGATATATCATACTACACAAAGGTACAGAGAACATATTGGAGAAAAAAATAGCCTTTTCAACAAATGGTTCTAGGGAAAGTGCAAATCCATAAGCAGCAAATGAATTTAAGACCCTCTCTTTTATCATGCACAAAACTCAAATCAAAGTGGATCAAGAACCTGGGAATTAAAATAGAGACCCTGCACCTAAGAGAAGAAAATATAGGTCCAAATCTTCATCATGTCTGATTAGGCCTGGACATAGTTAATAATATTATTATAGCATAAGAATTAAAACCAGGAATCAATAAGTGGACGGATCAAAACAGAACAGCTTCTCAGCAAAAGAAACAAGCAGTGAGGTGAAAAGACAGCCTACATCCTGTGAGCAAATTCTTACCACTCACATGTCAGATACAGCCCTCATCTCTAGGGTATATGAAGAACTCAATCTTAACACCAAAAAAAAAAAAAAAACAAACAAAACACAACCATATAACCCAATGGGTAAATGGACCAAGGAACTCAACAAACATTTCTCAGAATATGATATACAAATGAGCAATATATATATATATATATATATATATATATATATATATATATATATATGAAAAATGAAAAGTTCAACATAGCAATTAGAGAAATGCAAATCAAAGCTAATATTTCATCTCACTCCAGCCAGAAATGCAGCTATTATGCATATAAACAATCAGTGTTTAAAATAAAAAAAAAATTTATATATATATATATATATATATATATATATATATATATATATATATATATAAACAATAAGCAAGGATGTGGGGGAAAAGGCACATTGATACATTGCTGATGGGGATGCGAATTGGTGCAGGCAATATGGAAAGCAGTATGGGGAGTCCTTGGAAATCTGGGAATGGAACCACCATTGAATCCAGCTATCCCATTCCTCAGGCTATACCCAAAGGGCTTAAAAACAGCATACTACAGGGACACAGCCACATCAATGTTTATAACAGCACAATTCACAATAGCTAAACTGTGGAGCCAAACTAGATGCCCTTCAGTGGATGAATGGATAAATAATATGTGGTATATATACACAATGGAATATTACTCAGCACTAAAAATAAATAAAAACATTGCATTTGACAGTAAAGGAATGGAGTAGGAGAATATTATGTTAAGTGAAGTTAGCCAATCCCCCCAAAAAACAAATGTTAAGTATTTTCTCTGATATATGTGGGGTGATTCACAGTGGGTAGGGAGAGAGAACATGAGAGGATTAGATTAATTCTAGATAGGGAAGATGGTGAAAGGAAAATGGATGGGGAAGGGGATTAGCAAGGATGGTGGAATATGATAAACCTCATTATTCAAAAACACATGTATGGATATTTGAATTTGATGCCAACATACCTTATATACAAACAGATATGAAAATTGTGTTATGTAAAAGTTGTAATGGAGAAAGAAATAAGTACATGTATAATGGCATGAATTAGCATGAACATACTTTTTTATACAGAGATGAAAAATTGTGCTCTGTGTGCAATATGGATTGTAATGCATTCCACTGTTGTCATGTATTTAAATAATAAATAATTTTTTTTAAAAAAGAAAGGTATTGGAAAAAGTTGGGGACACTATAAGCCTACAGGGTAAAAATTGTAAAACCTTGAAAACACAGAGATGGAAGAGAAGATGCATGAACAACAAGAAGAATGTGCCCCAAACAAAGATGCTACATTATTAGAACCCATGGTCAGAACCGCAAGAGAAATAACAGAGAAGGAGTGGAGGAGGTACATAATTTTCTGTGAATTAAAGGATGATATAAGAGCAAATACAGGCAGCAGAGGATTATTTTGATAAAGCAAATACAGAAAGCAAAAGATTCCTTCAATAAGGAGATAGAAATTCTGAAAAACCAAACAAACAGATATTTTTGAAATTAAAGAAACAGTAAATACAATTAAGAACTCAAAAGGAATCATCTCCAACAGAATAGATCACTTGGAAGACAGAACCTCCAACATTGAAGGCAAAATATATAATGTTGAAAAAATGAAGTTGACCCCAGTGAAGATGGTAAGAAACCAGGAGCAGACGATTCAAGAATTGTGAGATAACACGAAAAGACCAAATTTCACAACTATTGGGATAGAGGAAGGCATAGACATCTAAACTACAAAAATGGACAATATATTCAATGAAATAATATCAGAAACATTTCCAAACATGTAGAGTGAATTGGAAAATCAAATACAAGCAGCATACAGGACACCAAATGAACAAAATCACAACAGATACACACCAACGCACATTATAATGAAAACACTTAGCATGCAGGAGAAGCAGAGTACTTTAAAAGCCAAAAGAAAAAGGAATCAGATTATATATGGGGGAAACAAATCAGAATCTTCAATTTCTCAACCAAAACAGTGAAAGCTACAAGATCCTGCAACAACATATCATATACCAAGCTCTAAAAGAAACATATGCCAACCAAGAATCATACCCAGAAAAATTAAATTTTGATGAGCAATTGAATTTTGATATAGATGTTATTTTTCTGACAAAATAAAAACCTTCCATGATACACAAAAGTTGAAAGAATTTAAAACTAGAAGGCCTGCACTACAGCGCATCCTTGGCAAAATATTCCATGAGGAGGAAATGAAAAACAATGAAAATTAGAAAATGGAAGTATCCCTCTAAATGAAAAACCTATCAAAGAGCAAGTTAAATACCAAAAATAAACAAAAAATAACTGGGAATACAAATCATGTCTCAATAATAACCTTGAATGTTAATTTCCAAAACTCAGCAATCAAAAGACTGGCAGATTGGATTTAAAAAGAAGACCCAACAATATGCTGCCTCCAAGAGACTCATCTCATAGGAAGACACCCACAGATTGAAAGTGACAGGTTTGAAGAAATATATACCACTTGGGCTGGCACTGGGGCTCAGTGGTAGAGTGCTCACCTAGTATGTTTTAGGCCCTGGGCTCGATCCTCAGAACCACATAAAAATAGATAGATAAAGTAAAGATATTGTGTCCATCTATAAAAAATAAATATTAAAAAACATACCACTCACATGGACTGTGGAAGCAAGCAGGGGTTTCCATCCTTATATCAAATAATGTGGACTTCAAGTGAAAGTTAATCAGAAAGGATAAAGGAGGACTTTTCATACTGCTTAAGGGAACCATACACCAACAAGACAGAACAATTATAAATATTTATGCCCAAACAATGGAGCATCTATGTTCAAACAGAATCTTCTCAAGTTTAAGGTCCAAGTAGACTACAAGACAATAATTCAGGGTGACTTTAACATACCTTGTTTACCACTGGATAAGTTTTCTAAACAAAAGCCAAACAGAAACTATAGAACTCAATAATACAATTAATAACTTAGATTAAACTGACAAACATAGACCATTTCATCTTTCAACAGGTGAATACACTTTCTTCTCAGTAGCAAATGGATATTTCTCTAAAATAGACCATATATTATGCCAAAAAAGCAACTCTAAGCAAATACAGAAAAGTGAAGATACTACCCTGCATTCTATAAGATAATAATGGAATGAAATTACAAATCAATGATAAAATAGAAGCTACTCCAACATCTGGAGACTAAATAATATTCTAGTGAATGAAAAATGGGTTGCATAAAACATCAAAGTGGAGATTTAAAATTCTTAGAGGTGAATGAGAACACAGATACAACATGTCTAAGTCCCTGGGACACTATGATGGCATTACTAAGAGGAAAGTTCATTGCATGGAGTTCATTCCTTAAAAAAGAAAAAAGTCAAATAAATGACCTAAAATTGCATCTCAAAGCCCTAGAGAAAAAAAAATGAATCAACACCAAAAGCAGTAAAGGACAGAAAATAATTAAAATCAGAGCTGAAAACAATGAAATTGAAGCCAAAGAAGCAATTAAAAATTCACAAAATTACTGGGAATGGAACCACCATTTGACCGAGCTATCCCACTCCCTAATCTATACCCAAAGGACTTAAAAACAGCATACTACAAGGACACAGCCACAATGATTTTAGCAGAACAATTCACAATAGGAAAACTGTGGAGCCAACCTAGATGCCCTTCAATAGATGAATGGATAAAGAAAATGTGGCATTTGTACACAATGAAATATTACTCAGCAGTAAAAGAGAATAAAATCATGGCATTTGCAGGTAAATGGATGGCAATGGAGAAGATAATGGTAAGTGAATTTAGCGAATGCCAAAAAACAAATGCTTTATGTTTTCTCTGATATAAGGGGCCTGACCTTAGTGGGGTGGGAAGGGGGACCACGGGAGGAATAGATGAATTCTATTTAGGGCAGAGGGGTGGGAAAGGAGGGGCCAGTGGATTAGCAAGGATGGTGGAATGTGATGGACAATATTATCCAAAGTACATGTATAAAGAAATGAATTGGTGTCAACATACTTTATATACAGAGATGAAAAATTGTGCTGTACATGTGTAGTAAGAATTGTAATACATTCTGCTGCCATATATTTTTTAATTTTTTTAAATTCAAATTGAAAAGTAGGCCCTTTGAAAAAATAAATACCTTTGATAAACCCTTATGCATGCTAATGTAGAAAAAGAGAAAAACTCCAATTACTAAAATCCATGACAAAAAGGAATATCACCATGAACACTAGAGAAATAAACATAATTAGAAATTATTTTGAAAATTTGTACTCTGATAAAACAGAAAATATTGAAGACATCAACAAATGTCTAGAATCATACAGTTTATCCAAACTGAGTGAGGATGATATATACAAGTTAAACAGAACATTTTCAAGCAATGAATTAGAAGACAACTTCAAAAGCCTACCAACCAAAAAAAAAAATTCCAGGACTTAATGGATATAAGACCTTCAAAGAAAAACTAACACCAACAATCCTCAAATTATTCCATGTAATTGAAAAAGAGGGAACACTTCCAAACTCACTCTATGAGCCCAATATCACCTTTATTCTAAAATCAGACAAAGACACATCAAGAAAGAAAACTTCAGATTAACCTCTATAAAAAACAGATGCAAAAATTCTGAATGAAATTCTGGCAAATGAAATACAAAAACATATCAAAAACATGGTGCATCATGATCAAGTGGAATTCACCACAGGGATGCAAGTTTGTTTAAAACATACAGAAATCAATAAATGTAATTCATCGAATCAGTAGATTTAAACATAAGAATCATATGATCATCTCAATAAATGCAGAAATATCATTTGACAAAATACAGCACCTCTTCATGTTCAAAACACTAGAAAAACTAGGGATAACAGGAACTTACCTCAACATTGTAATGGCTGTCTACACTAAGCCCCAGGCCAACATCATTCTAAATGGAGAAAAACTGAAGGCATTCCCTCTAAAATCTGGAACAACACAGGGATGCCCTCTCTCACCATTTCTATTCAACATAGTTCTTGAAACACTGGCCAGAGCAATTATACAGAGGAAAGAAATTAAAGGAATAAGTATAGGAAAAGAAGAAATTAAATTAGCACTATTTGCTGATGATATGATTCTGTACCTAGAAGACCTAAAAACTCAACTAGAAAACTTCTATAACAAGAATTCAGCATAGTAGCAGGATATAAAATCAACAGCCATAAATCAAAGGCATTTCTGTATATCAGTGACAAATCCTCTTAGAAGGAAATGAGGAAAACTACCGCATTAACAATATCCTCAAAAAAAAAAAAAGATACTTGGGAATCAACAAAAGAGGTGAAGGATCTATACAATGAAAACTATGGAACACTAAAGAGAAATCAAAGACCTTAGAAGATGGAAAGATTTAATTTGATCTTGAATAGGCAGAACAAATATTATCAAAATGCCCATAATACCTAAGCACTATACAGATTTAATGCAATTCTGATCAAAATTCCAATGGCATTCCTCATGGAAATAGAAAAAGAAATCATGAAATTCATCTGGAAAAATAGGAGACACAGAATGGCAAGAGCCATTCTAAGCAGAAAGAGTGAAGCAGGTGATATTGCTATATCAGACCTTAAATTATTCTACAGAGCCATAGTAACAAAAACAGCATGGTATTGGCACCAACACAGGCTGGTAGACCAATGGTACAGAATAGAGGACACATCGACTAACCCATAAAATTACAACTACCTTATATTAGACAAAGGTGCCAAAAACATGCACTGGAGGAAGGATGGCATCTTCAAAAATAGTGCTGGAGAAACTGGAAATCCATATGCAACAAAATGAAATTGAACCCCTATCTCTCACCATGAATAAAAGTTAACTCAAAATGGATCAAGAACCTATGATTTAAACCAGAGACACTGCATCTAACAGAAACAAAAGTAGGCCCTAAACTTCATCATGTGGGATTAGGCCACAACTTTTTTAATAAGACTCCTATAGCACAAGAATTAAAACCAAGAATCAACAAATGGGATGGATTCAAACTAAAAAGTTTTTCTTATCAAAAAAAAAAAAAAAAAGAATAGAGAGTCTACTTCCTGGGAGCAAACTTTTACCCCTCATACATCAGATAGAGCACTAATCTCTAGGGTATATAAAGAACTCAAAAACCTTAACACCAAAAAAAATAATAATCCAATGAATAAATAGGCCAAGGACCTGAACAGACACTTCTCAGAAGAGGATATATAATCACTCAACAAATATATAAAAAAAATGATCATCATCTCTAGCAATCAGAGAAATGCAAATGAAAACCACTCTAAGATACCATCTCACTCCAGTCAGAATGGCAGCTATTATGAAGACAAACAACAATAAGCATTGGCCAGGATGTGGGGGAAAGATACACTCATACGTTGCTGGTGGAACTGCAATTTGGTGCAACCAATACAGAAAGAAGTATGGAGACTCCTTGGAAATCTGGAAATGGAACCAGTATTTTACCAAGCTATTCCTCTTCTAGACTATAACCCAAAGCTTAAAAACAGCATACTACAGGAACACAGCCACAGCAATGTTTATAGCAGCATAATTCACAATAGCTAAACTGTGGAGCCAACCTGTTTGCCCTTCAGTTGATGAATGCATGAAGAAATGTGGCATATATACAAAATGGAATATTATTCAGCACTAAAAGAGAATAAAATCATGGCATTTGCTGGTAAATGGATGGAGTTGGAGAATATTATGTTAAGTGACATTAGCCAATCCCCAAAAAACAAATGCCAAATATTTCCTCTGATATATGGGGGCTGACTCACAGTAGGGTAGGGAGGGAGAGCATGGGAGGATTAGATTAATTCTAGATAGGGAAGAGGAGTGGGAGGGAATTGGAGGGGGAAGGGGATTAGCAAGGATGATGGAATGTGATGGTTATCATTATACAATGATACGATCAACATCATTATTCAAAATACATGTATGAAGACTTGATTTGGGTGTCAACATATCTTATATACAAAGACATGAAAATTGTGATATATTTGCGTATTAAGAATTGTAATGCAGAAAGAAATGAGTTCATATATACTGGTACAAGTTGATGTGAACATACTTTATATACAGATATATGAAAAATTGTGCTCTATATGTGTAATAACGATTATAATGCATTCCACTGTTATCGATTATCTTTAAAAATAATAAAAAATATTAAAAAACATAAAAAATAAAAAAAATTAATCATGACTTTAAAAAATCTAAAAAAAGAGAAAGAAATTGTGAGATGGGATGCATGTGGTGCTACACACCTGATATATCCAGTCTTCTGGAGGCTTAGGCAGACAAAATCACAATTGTGAAGCTGACCCCAGCAACCGAGTGAAACCCTGCCTAAATTTTTAAAAAAGTAATAGTAATTTTTAAAAATTAAATTCAAAAAACATTTAAAAATTAATTTTTAAAACATAAAAATTTAAAAAGGGCTGAGGATATAGTTCAGTAATAGGATACCCTGGAAATTCCATCCAGAAATAACCATTTCTGGAAATCAGCCACATTTTGTTTGCCATATGACATACAGTTGGACAAATACTATGAAACACTGTTTCAGTTTTATATTGGTGTCACATAAATATCACATTTCACACATAAACATATTTTAAAAGGACAACTGCAGAATTTGAAGAAATACAAATACAGATCACCACAAAACAGACTGAATTACACACCCTGTGAATGGATGATAGGACTCCTCATTAGAAAGAGGACAGCTTCCCTCAGGTTCATCTATGATAACACCCCATCAAAGTTTCACCATGATTTCCTTTTCATTGAAGAAGGGAACAAACCAAAAAGCTTGAAAATTCTCCTGGAAGGCTAAATTGATATGAAATTAGACAAGAATTCTGAACTCTAAGAGCAAAAGCAGGAGCTATCATTACCAGGCACTAATGCATATTATAAAATTATCATAATGCAGTGATTTGAGGACCAAGAAAATCACAATGCAGAAATTTCATGGATGACTCCACATGTATGTAAATTTCATTTTTATTGTTAATTGCACTGAAAAGGCCTAGATAAGTGCAACCATCTCCAGCAGAGGATTTGATGTGAATGAACAAGACAACCCAACGTGAAGGGAGGTGTGGGAACTGGAGGCGCAGAGCACTGGTAGGGCTTGGGTGTAGGACGTTCGTGGTACTGGATTATACTCCAGCACCCCAAAGAAGCACATGTTGAGCAGGATTATGTTTCAAAATTATACCAGAATAGGAGGCTCCTGGTATAATTTGGTATAGCTGTTACAATTATCATCAAGGAATCATGACATCAACAAAGTCCACCCACAAACCCACGTGGATGTAAAAATCATACACTTAATTGCAATGGAAAAGTCATTATCAATCAAACCCTAATCAGGCCACCCTCAGCAATGTAGCTAGACCCGCGCTCAGAATAAAAACTAAAAACTTCTGGGGCCAGAGATGAGTGGTAAAGCACCCTTCTGTTAATTACCAAAACACAAAACAAATAAACTCCACAAAACTAGCTCAGGAATAAGCAGTGTCCCTGTACACTGCAGCTCCCCTTCTACAGGAAAAAAGTGTTTGAAGGATTTTGCATTTTATTTAGAGGCAGGGTCTCATCTAGCTGGTCTCTAAGTGCCTTGCCAAGTTGCCAAGGCTGGCCTTGACCTCGCAATCTTCCTGCATCAGCCTCTCCCCGACTCCCCAGCCTCTGTGATGACAGGTGTGTGCCATCGCTGGGCTAGGAGATTTGGATTCTTCTAGTGGTCCCACCTGTCAATCACCACAGCCCGGGAAGACGCCAGGCAACCTCGCTCACCTGCCACTTAGGACTTGAGCAGGGGCTGAGGCTGCCCTGGAGGATGGGGAGGCTGCAAGGGGTTTCCGCCACTGTCACGCTTTCCACCGGGCTGGCCATGGGGACTGAGGGGCGCTGTCCCCAGTGGGCTCAGTCCTTTGGACTCAGAGAGCACCCAGGGTCAGGGTTGGCCAACTCGGGTTCCTGCCACAGCAGGACCCGCAGGACCACCTCCCTGCCCCATCTCCCTCCTGAGCCTCCCGGTCCAGGCACAAGGTGCCACTGCACACTCACCATTTCCTGGTGCCCATCAGCCAAGCCTGCCCTGGAGAGCTTCAGCTGCTGCATGGCAGGCCCACGCGGGATCCCAGACACGGAGGGAAGCCTGAAGTCCAACTGCAGGAATCCTAGAAGTGCAGACCACGGAGAAATAAATCCCATGCAGAGTGCGGAGTCCCGCCCCCTGCTTACTGGCTGCGCTCAGGATTGGACAGCGCTCAGCACGGGGGCTTCTGATTGGACAGGGAGTCAGTCAGTCTCTGCTCCCCCCTCCCCAGCCAGAACCCAGGGAGCCTTCTTTTTGAGTGACAGCGGGTGATATCCACTCCAGGCAAGAAGGAGGCCAGAATGGCAGAGTTTGGGTTCAGCTTTTTTTTCTTTTTTCCTTTCTTTTGGTGTCTGGGCATTGGGTTAGGGTCAAGGTGACCAGAATTCTAAGTTCTGTTGGGTTTTGATGTTAGGAAATTGAAGTCATTTCTTAAAAGTTTCATCACCTGGGTCTCCACCTATAATAAGATGTGCCAGAGCATCTCTGGGGTGCTGATTTATCCTCGGTTCATCTGTGCAAAAATCTACAAGCAGAAGTCCCCTTTTGCCCCTTGGGAACTGCTGGTAGAGGCTCACATGGGGCCTGGTAGGCGCCTTAAAGGAGGCTCCCACCCAGTTGGCAGCATGAGAGTTGATGTTCCTCCAGCTGAGTAGAATCTGTATCTTGAGCCCCCATTGAGCTGGAGGCAGAAAAAGAAGATCAGCACAGAAGAGACACAGGAGAGCACAGAGCTGGGTAAACACCAGCTGCACCCAGGCTCCCTCTCTCTCTGGCCACTGGGGGTTGAATTCAGAAGACTCGACCTCTGAGCACCTTCCCCAGCCCTATTTTGAATTTCATTTAGAGACAGAGTCTCACTGAGTTGCTTAGCACTGTGCTTTAGCTGAGGCTGCCTTTGAATTCGCCATCCTCCTGCCTCAGCCTCCCCAGCCGCTGCAATGACAGGCGTGTGCCACTTTTTTTTATCTTTCTTTCTTTTTGGGAGAAATACCTGTGGTGGCCACAGGATAACAGCCTTGCACAGATCAAGGCCACCCTGGGTGCTCTCCCTGGTTCCCACCAGCCCTCTGGATCCCAGGCAATGGGATGTTGCCTCCTCCAAAAACCAGAGACACCCTGCCCAGGTGCGCATCCTTAGTATGAGCTGAATACTCTGCACTTAACAAGAAAAAAGAAAAAGACAGACCCTACCTGCTTGTCTTGAAGCAAACAAAGCCGATGTGTTTCCAAAGAGAGCTCCACGTCTTGTCCCCCCAATTCAGTGGTGCAAAAAGTAACATAATACAGAGAAGACTTCTCGTTAAGAGGGGCTCAAGGGTCTCTCTCTTTAAGGAAAAACAATTTGTGTTTGATTGAAAGTCCAAGAAAGCCATTTCCAGGTTTTCCTAATTTGGTAAATAACTCCATAGACCCGAATGCACCCTGCTCTTCTCTGCCTTAATTAACCTTGGAGGCCTCGAGATTACCTGTCCCCTGGGACCTCTGCACCTGTAGATGAATGGGGGGGGAGTCCTTTCTACTCATGCAGCGCCCTGTACCTCCATGTTCCCACAGGCTCCAACACCTTTGGCAGCATCCAATGGGGGAGCCGTTTAGAAAATTCTGGAATGTACCTAAAGACATTTCCTCATCCGGCTATGATGCTATCAATTTGGTCCCATGGTCCTTTTCAGTACTTTCTATTTTTTTTCTATTTTATTGGTTCTCCTTAGTTATACATGGCCATAGAATCCATTGTGGTAAACTTATCCAAACATAAAATGTACCTTATTCTCCTTTGGACCCCATTCTTGTGAGTGGGCATGATGGGTAGATTAATTTAGGTATTTTCATATAATTAAATAGAAACATTATGATCACTTCATGTTACTGTCTTTTCTGTTCTTATCTCCCCTCCCTTCCTGTTGCTCCTCTTTGTCTCATCTATAGAACTTCTCTTCTTGCCCCCAACCTTCCTTGTGATATAGATAACGCATGTAATGGAAAACATGTGACATTTGGTTTGGGAGGATTGACTTATTTTACTTTAGGATGATAATCTCCAGATCCATTCACATACTGGCCAATGTTATAAAGTCATCCTTTTTTAAAGATGAGTAATATTTCACCGTGTATACACACCACAATTTCTTTATCTATTCATCTGTTGGTGGGCATTTAGTCTGGATCCATAGCTTAGCTATTGTGAGTTGTTCTCTCATAAACATTGATGTGGCTGTGTCCTTGTAGTATGCTTATTTTATCCTCTTTAGGCTGAAGAGTGGGATAACTGAGTCAGAAGGTGGTTCCAGTCCTAGTTTTTTGAGGAATCTCCATTCTGCTTTCCAGAAGGGTTGCACCAATGTGCAGTTTCTCCAACAAGGTGTGAGCATTCCCTGTCCCCCACATCCTCACCAATTTATTGTTACTGTATTCTTGATAATTGCCATTCTGACTGGAGTGAAAGAAAAGCTCAGTGCAGTTTTAATTTGCATTTCTCTAATTGCTAGAATACATTGCCTTTTCAGTATTTTTTAAAATATTTTTTTTCTAGTTGGAGTCGGACCCAATACCTTTATTCTATCCATTTATTTTTCTGTGATGCTGAGAATGGAACCCTGTGCCTTGCACATGCTAGGCAAGTGCTCTATGGCTGAGCCCCAGCCTCAGCCCCCATTTTCAGTATTTTTTACTTTTGCTTCTCAGTAACAGCAGTCCAGGTATTTGGGGAACCAGTTGTGCTGCATTTGTGAAATGGGAACATTTCTCTTGAAACAAGACTGAGAAGGTCAAGGCACATGCCCAGGATTCCAGGGATGAGGAATACACGGTTGTCTTGCACATGAAGAGAAGAAAATGTATGTGGCTGAGAAGACAGAAAGAGCAGGGGACACCCTGGGGCTAGAACACCACCTACCGCCATGAGGGATATAATTAATTATTCTTGTTGTTAGTTTTCTTAACCCAAATGAGAAATTTTCCTAAGCTACCAGTGCCACTAGATATAGGTCCCTGAATGAAACTCAGATTTGTCATGAGAGGCAAGAAAAAGTGAATAACCAACCCAGTGGTTCCAATAACCAACAAGCTAGACGTTGGGCTCCTTGAGAACAAAACACTAGGTTTTACCCAATAATTAATAATCCAACAGCACCTGAAACCCAATTAATGTGAGATGGAGAATTGGATCAGTGGATGTGGGGTCTGTGGGTGGCCAGCTACAGGATCTTGCCTCTGGGGTGCATTACTTGCATTTGAGAGATTTTTCAACACCAATGAGATAAGCAGAGTGGCGAGAAAACTGGCAAAACCCTCTGCAGTATTCTAGCCAGGAAAATTCATAAGCACTTTAAAAGCATCTTAATGTTTACCCTGAGTCGATTGTGCCTCAATCAGAATGCAACCATTTGAAAAGAGCTGTCAACTTGAAAAGTTTCTGAAATCTGCTGGTTTGTGGACCACATTTGAGGATAACGACAAAAACCATATGAGTCCATGGCTAAATACATAAGTAAAAATAGAAATCGAATAACGAGCATTCTCTTAAGACTTCCTTCCTGAAAACACTGCCCTATTTGCTTTTAATAATTCCTCTAGCAACAATTGAGGTCATAAAGAACCGAGGAACGTGTCTGGTTGGGGCAGAAATGCTGGATACCAAGAAGAAAGTTACACTGAATCTCAAAGGAGAAGGTTCATAAATCACCAGAATGCAGGAATGCCCACAAATTTTGAAATTAATAACAAGGGACTGTGGTTCTGGCTCAGTGACAGAGCACCTGCCTAGCACCTGTGAGGCACTGGATTCAATCCTCAGCACCACATTAGAAAGAAATATATAAAATAAAGTATACTGTCCAACTAAAAACTATTTTTAAAAATAAAGATCAGATTTAAAAATAAAAGTTTAAAAAAAGTCAGAGATGATTTTAGATAATACATAAAATATAATCAAAATAGAGCAAAGTTTATTGGCCCAGAAATCACTAGCAGGAGGGAGGGAGGAAACAGTGAGGCTTCTCTGACATCTCTAGGCCTCACACCCGATTTGCTCCTCAAGGTTATGGGAGATGCTGTGGGTGATACCAGAGGCCTGCCCATGGACCAAGTCCTACTTCTTAACTGGCAGTACGATTGCATCGTATTTGTAGGTTCCTACTCCACATGGTTTTGTCCAGAGATACCCAAGAAAACAGTGTGTGTGTGTGTGTGTGTGTGTGTGTGTGTGTGTGTGTGAATTTACTGTAATAAAACTTTATTATGACAGCTCTTATGAAGACAAACACAATAAGTGTTGGCGAGGATGTGGGGAAAAGGTACACTCATACATTTCTGGTGGGACTGCAAATTGGTGAAGCCAATATGGAAAGCAGTATGGAGATTCCTTGGAAATCTGAGAATGGAACCACCATTTGACCCCAAAGGACATAAAATCAGCACACTACAGGGACACAGCCACATCGATGTTTATAGCAGCACAATTCATAATAGCTAAACTGTGGAGCCAACCTTGATGCCTTTTAGTGGATGCATGGATAAAAAATATGCATTATATATACACAATGGAATTTTACTCAGCAACAAAAGATAATAAAATCATGGCATTTGCAGGTAAATGGATGGCATTGGAGAAGATAATGCTAAGTGAAGTTAGCCAATCCCAAAACAACAAATTCCAAATGCTTTCTCTGATATAAGGAGGCTGACTATAGTGAGGTATGGAGGGGAACCATGGGAGGAATAGATGAATTCTAGATAGAGCAGAGGGGTGAGAGGGAAAGGGAGGGGGCAGGGGATTAGCAAGGATGGTGGAATGTGATGGACATCATTATCCAAGGTACATGTATGAAGACACGAATTGGTGTCAAGAAACTTTATATACAAACAGAAGTATGAATAATTGTGCTGTATATGTGTAATAAAAATTGTAATGCATGCTGCTGTCATTTAGTTTTTAAAAATCAATAGAAAAACTTATTATGAAAAGTTTAAGATGATATTCTAAATATATAAATGCAACTCTCAAGTCACCTTGCTCTGCACTGACCAGTTCTCATTGGAACTTTTCTGGGACCAGTAGGAAAATAGGGGCACAAAATACTATCAGAGAGGATACTCCAGCTTGAGTGTCCCTATTTTCCTTCCCTATGTCTTTAAATAAACTAATACCAGATAGATTGAAGGATGTGTCTGAAATAGTAGTTAGCAGGTGCACACTAGTGACAGCAACAGGAAGTTGACATGCCAAAGATCCAGGACAATTCTAGATCACTTTGGCCTATGCAGGTATGGAATGGTTCTTACATATTTGATGGTTAGGTGCAATCATCCTATCTTCTTGAGTTCTGGAATCTAGTCTGTGAAAGTGTCCCAGAACTTGTCCCCACCAGGGTAATTTGTGTTCTCAGTGGTAGAGAGACCTGTATTGCTCACATAAATCACAGGTTGTTGGCTGAGGAATGGAATCTAGCACATCAACGTGACCCAGGCAGGGCTCTAGGTAAATTACGTTTCTAAAAGAAAAGTGGGGGGCTGCACAGAGGGCAGGTTTATAAAATGACTCGCTGATCTGCATGATCCCATCAATCATGTCTGCATGCTACCTGTCTCTATCAGTATGTAGCAGTGTGGTAGAGCTACCATGAGCACAGAAGATAGATAGATAGATAGATAGATAGATAGATAGATAGATAGATAGATAGATGGATCAATCAAGGCAGGCATGAGCTGCATCTTTGAGAACCAATAATGTATCATTCCATAGAGTTCCCTAATAATTTTGCATTTTAATAATACAATCATTGGCTTATAAAGTGTAGTATCCACTGGTAGGCCAGGTGTTCGATATTCATTGAAAATGGAAAAGAGTAGAGATCAATACTATGTGACCAGAAACTCAAGAAAACCTTATTCGTGGGCCATAAATCATCTTTCAAAACTAGTGAACACTTTTACTAGTTTTCTAAGACAAAAACAAAAATAAAACAAAAAAGCCCACTGTGCATTCTGCTCAGAAAGGGAAATGCAATCTTCTGGAATTGAGGAGGAGTTTGAGGTCAAGACTTCTTGAGCTTCTAAATCTATTCTGTTCCCATTTTTTATTTTATTAACGGTGAAGTCTTTTTTCTCTGTCTGCTTCCCCAAGCATTAAGTGTTTCCCCGTCTAACATCTGCCCTCACCCCTGTGTCCGCAGAGGTTCTGCCTGTCCTCCCTTCCACCCCAACACTCATGGCTCTGCCTGTCACCTGCTGCTTTCCCAGGTGACATCTCTGACACTCCACTTGCTTCTGTCTCTGGTCCAGATGTTATTGGAATTCCTACAACATATTTCTAAGCCTTTTATAGACAATCTGCCCTGCATGTTCTCCAGGGATTGGAAATACCTATGGCCATATGCATGGATTCTGCACCCAAGGTCTCAAACACTGGTGGATGGGAAGGATTTGAAAATGATTTCCCCATGTACCAAATAAATGTACAGACTTTCTCCCAAGTAATGACATGGTATAACGACTTCTTACATAGCAGTTACTTTGTACCAGTTTTTAAAAAATATTTTTAGTTGTAGATGGACACAATACCTTTTTTCTATTTATTTAGTTTCATGAGGATCAAACCCAGTGCCTCACAAGGGTAGTTGAGCATTCTGCCACTGATCCCCAGCCCCAGCCCTGTATCAAATTGTATTAGTAACCAGAGATTATTTAAATTACAGGAGGACGTGAGCAGACTGTCTACAAACTTTATACATAAAGTGATGAATTGTGCTATCCTTTGGGGATTGCTGCCTGGAACCAGTCATCCACCTATGCTGAATAAAAACTGCAAGACATCTCCAGTGCTGGAATCAGTCTTCATTTCTCTCCTCCCACAAACTTGTTTTTTATCTGGATTCTCACATTTTGTCACCAAGAACTTTGAAGTGTCCTTTGACTCCTTGTCCTTGTCAGCTATCCATTCTATTACTTGAAATCAACTTCACCTGGAAGTTTTTCTGTAACTCTCTTCTCATCCATCACTGGTATGGACCCTTACTGGCTCTTGCTTAAACTGGTGGTTGGAGGGGGAACAAAAACAAAACAAAAACAACTCATCTCTGACTTCTTGACTTCAACCCTTATCATTGAAAAGAATCATTGTTTTCATCATTAAGGAAAATTAACTGAGCCAGGCAGAGTGGTGCCTTCCCATGATGCCAGCAACTTGGGAGGCTGAGGCAGAGGATCATGAGTTCAAAGTCAGCCTCAGAAACTTGGGAGTTAGCAACCCAGTGAGACCCTGTCTCTAAATAAAGTATATATTAAAAAGCGGGGAGGCGTGGGGTGTGATTCAGTGGTTAAGTATCTCTGGGTTCAATCCCTGGTGTCAAAAATAAATAAAAAATGAGCATATTTGACCACTGAAATTCTTTCTAAGAAGCTTTCAAACTCTCATAGCCTAGTACTTTTAGAGGTTGAGAAATGTTAGCCCAGGATTATGAGAAATATGTGCTTCTGCATGCATTACATGGTATGAGAATGAGGCTTAAATTCTCCCATGGATGATGACTAGCATTTTCCTTTTGGAGAGAATAAGGACCTCCACTGGCTCCCAGGTACTGATACCTCATACCTCAGATCATGGTGGCATTGTGGCGCGGGTGGGGGGTTACCTTGCATTGACAGATGAAATCAGGTTCAACCCTTGGAGTCAGGTATGCACCGGACTGCCTTGGTTACACATGAGCCATTCTTAAGGACACTTTGGCATACACTTATGTACTATAAAAATGAGGTTTAACTTCCTTCGTGGTGGACATTTTAGCATTATAATGAAGTAAAATTGACTTCCTAGTCACTGGTACTTTCTCTTGAGTTTATTTGTGAAAGAGGTTCCTCCTAAACTTATTAAACACATCTCAAATTCGTGGGTCTTAATCTCATGGGAAATCATATCTTCCATTAGGAGAGGGTCAAGGTGTGTCTTCTAGTCTTAGGCTCCAAGGTGCTAACAATGAAACATGGGCACAAACAGAATGTGGTGCATGAATAATTGGAGAGATGTTCTCTTCTACACAAGTGGAGCACTATCACAACAGTCAGTTTCTCAACAAAGATGGCAACTAGCCACTAACAGGAAGGTATTCCAAAAACAGTGTATCAATTGGGAAACTGCTGGAAATGGCAGAGGCTCATGCCCCTGGAGGGCTGGGGTGGGGGGAGATGAGATTGCATCATGCTACTCAGAACACTTTGCAATTTAAAACACATGAGTTACTCATTTTGGAATTTACTATAACTTACAGTAAGGGAAACCATGGTTTAGAGGAAATATGATAGTTGAATTGCTGTAAAACAAATACCAAGAGGCAATCTCATGAATGGACAGAGAGAAGCAGTTGAGCAGGTACAAGACAGCATTAGTGGGTTTTCCTAGAGAATCCAAGAAGCTGGAAGGCAGTGTGAGGCCATGATGAAACTTGTTTTTTTAATAATCAAATATTTTATACCTTGCAAAACTGTGCTTCAAAAATAAGGGGAGATTTGTGCAAGGAAAAATTTGTGGTGAGTAAAAAACTCTTCAAGAAATGCCCATAGAGCCATCTAGGTTAAAGTAAATGATGAAAGACAGAATGTTGAGCCCACATAAAATAATGAGAAATAATGGTAGATATAGTCAGTAGCTAAATATGGTAGCTAAATATATCCAGTACCATGGACTCTAGAGTTTCTAACTTTTTTCTATTTGTTCTAAAAATATAAGAGTAAAAATTATACTCTATATGTGTAATAAGAATTGCAAAGCATTCTGCTGTTGTCTATTTTGAAAAATAAAATTAAAATAAATAAATATGAGTGCAAAACTAACACTTAAAACACAAAAATAACACTTAGAACCAAACATTGAAGCTTAATGACTACAAGACTCCATTTTTCATTTCTGTCAGAAAATACCTAAGGCTGAGTAGTTTGCAATTAGAAAGTCATTTAGATCAGAATTTTTTGAGTCTGAGAGTCCAAGATAAAGGGATCCCATCCACTTGGCTTCTGGGGAGTATCCAATTTGCTCCATTCCAGCATGGTGGCTGTCATCAGACTGGGGACATGTGGAAGAAGAAAAATCATATGGACCAATACGAGCCACAGAGCAGAGAGGGGCAGTCTTGGTTTTTCATAACAACTCATTTTCTCAAAAACTCCTTCCAAGAGACTAGAGTCCATTCCTCCTGAGGGTGGTGTCCCCAATGACTGAATTAATGCCCAGTAGACAGCACATTCGAAAGGTTCACCTGCCTCACTGCTACCATAATGATGATCAAGTGTCCAAATCCTAAGCTTGTTTGGGGACAAATGATATCCAAGCCATAGAAGACACACGATGCATGAAGTTATAGTCTATGACAAAGGTAAAAACTAGGACAGAGGGACAAATATCTAAGATTAGCAAAACTGTTCAATACTATTGAAACTAATTTGGCATGAATAAAAACTGATTGTCAATGAATGTAAGATGTTAGAGCTCCCCGAAAAATCACTAAGGAAAAACTAAAACATGTGCCAAAAGAAGAAAATAAAATGAAAATGGCACACAAGAAAAATGAATCATTAACAGGCAATAACGGGAAAATTGATGTTCCAAAAACATGTAGGTAGAAAACAAGTGGCAACATAGAAGAAGCATTTTGTTCATTACTATTACTTTTTTTCTGCAAATAGATGCAATTTGTTCCAATTTTAGAAAGTATATTGATAAAGTTGGGCATGCAGCACACCTCCGTGACTCTAGAAACTCAGGAGGCTGAGGTAAGAGGACTGCAAGTTGGAGGTCAAACTCGGTGACTTATGGAGAGCCTGTCTAAGTTATCATCATCTGGGCACAGTAGTGCAATGCTATCACTAAGCTACTTGTGAGACTGAGGCTTCGGTATCACAAGTTTTATGCTGACATCAGCAATGTAGTGTAACACTGTCTGAAAATAAAATATAAATTTTTAAAAAGTGGCTGAGGATGTAGCCCAGTGTTACACCCTTGTGTATAAGACCTAGAACCAAACAAAATTATTCTGCTGTCTATATCAGATTCACTTTAGATTCAAAAACAAAGATGGGATAAGAATAAAAAGTGCTATATAAAAATAGCAATCAAGAGCCCACCCCAGTGGTTCAGGTCTATAATCCCAGTGACTCGGGTGGCTGAGGCAAAAAAATCATGAATTCAAAACTGCAGGTGGTAAAAATAGAGTTCCTCTTGGTGGAATGATCTGACTGAAAAATAAAAGCTAAGAATGGTAAAGCAGAAAAAAACAGAACATGATTAAGGTTATTTTGTGGTGCCTTATCCCCCTCTTTGTTATAATTGTAGCTTAATAGATAAATGAGCTCATTCAACAATGGCAGGACCTTGAGGCTTCTATGAAATACCTGTTTTATGATCAATACAAAATTGATGGCAAAACTACTGAAAAGAAAAATTAGTATAAGCTGGACTATTCTCAATTTCAATTGGTAAAAGACATCCTAATGCAGCAAAAGTAGCTAGACAGTGAGAAATAATATGCTGAATATTTTATTTTACACAGTCAGTGGCAAAAATAAATCTAGAGTAAGTATCAACAATAACATGAGCTTAATTAACACTGTTTGCCAAATTGAGGGATGTGAATTGCATCCATTTGCCATAACTGAGTTGGTCATAAACCATGGGATTAACCCCAGTTGGTGAATATAAAATATATATAAAACATTGTGAGATTTGTTGAAGAATTTGACAAGTTTTCCCCAGAAATATTAAATTTTTTATATAAAGTAGAAGCATTCTGATGATGTAAAGAATGTGAGGCTTATTCACAATCATATAAAAATATTTATTCACAAACAGCAACAAGTTTATCAATCTTATCATTACCTGATGCTAAAGGACCTGAAGATTAGAATGTGCCCTTATATGGCTAATAAAATATGGATGGTGACACATTTGAATTGTCTTTTGTAAGATCTGGAACAAATTAAATAACTCTTGCAATTGTGTGTTCCCAGTAGTTGATGTTTCAATATTTTTTGTAACTCTAACTGCAACATAAACTATCAGAATTAATTTTTATTGTCTCTTTTGCAAAATGAATTAAAGCACAAATGAGAGCTTGAAGTTCTGCTCATTATCTCCATATAAGTATGGCTATAGAAACCTGCTTTTCCTGAACTCAATTCATCAGTAAATACTGTTAGTCCTCCAACTATTGGTTAAGCACATACAATTTTGGGAAAAATAAATATAGTCACAAGAAGAAACTGAATAATTTTATCATGAAGGTAATGGCTTTCCATTTGACCAGGGAAATTAGCAAAAACTATCTGCCAAGTATTAGAAGATGTCAAAAGCCAATCATGCTCTTCAGTAGAAAAGGGGGTAGCAATAATATTAGGCTATGACCCAACTATCTGAAAAACTCATGTTCTTCCTTTAATAACTAACTAAGCAATAAAGTCATGGAATGGAGTCAATGAATTTTGAGGAGAATGAGGTAGGCAAGGCCACTCAATAATTCCCAATTATTGCCACATTGCTCCTGTAGGAGTATGAACATTGGAAAATATTAATCAATATATAGGCTTTTGTGGATTAATTCTAGTAAGCTGTGCAGTCTTCATGGCAGATTCAACCTTTGTTATGGCAATCCTTTCTTCTACCAATAGTTGATGAGAAGGTAGAGAAGTATCTCCCTGTACAATCTGAAACAAACGACACAAATCTGCAATGGCTAGTTTTAAACTTAATCACAGCCAATGAATATCACCTAGTAACTTTTAGAGATCATGTGCCTTGGGCAATTTAATGTGTTTGAGGGAGCTGCAATAGTTCCCAAAGTTAAACCTAAATCTCCACGGCTCCATACTGAGAGAAGGCTCCCAAGTAATTCATGGGTGGCTCCTTGGAACTTAGTGAGGCCCTACCTCAAAATAAAACATAAAAGTGGCTGGAGATAGATCTTAGTGGTAAAGTGCTCCTGGGTAAATCCCCCAGTACAAGACAAAGCAAATAAAAAAAAAAAAACAAATAAAACAGCTGGAGGGCTATGCACATGTCAGACAAAATCAGCTGTATCAGAAACTGTCATATAGAGGCAAGAACATTATATATACTTCCAATTACATATATTAAATTATATATATATATAACATAAATGCATTTTTATGATAAAAATTAAAATACATAATACATATCAATAGAGTGGACATTCTCACAAGCTAAGTTATAAATGTATACCTGTCAAAAAAAAAAAAAAAAACAGTGTACATGAAGTGAAAACTATCAGGATTAAAGGAAGAACAATTTCTCCAAAAAGGGGTGAATAATTTGTGATATCCCATTTTCAAGAATGAATGAAATGTCTAGCAAAAAGTCCATGTAAAACAAAATGACTTGAACAATAATATAACTACACTAGGTCTAGACGAATATATAGAATATTCTGCTCCAAAGAGTAGAATACAGGCGGGCGGCGGCAACCAGCTGGAGAAGAAAGAACATGGCAGGTGCAGCGGGGCCCGGGACCGGCCTAGGGGCAGCGGGCGGAGATGGAGATGATTCGCTATACCCGATCGCAGTTTTAATCGACGAGCTCCGCAATGAGGATGTGCAGCTCCGTCTCAACAGTATTAAGAAATTATCAACAATTGCTCTAGCACTTGGAGTAGAAAGGACCCGAACTGAACTGCTGCCATTCCTTACAGATACAATTTATGATGAAGATGAGGTACTGTTAGCTCTTGCTGAGCAGCTGGGAAATTTTACTGGCCTAGTGGGAGGTCCTGACTTTGCCCATTGTCTGCTGCCTCCTTTGGAAAGTCTGGCGACTGTGGAAGAGACTGTTGTTCGAGACAAGGCTGTGGAGTCCCTGAGGCAGATCTCCCAGGAGCATACTCCTGTTGCTCTGGAAGCTCATTTTGTGCCTCTGGTAAAACGCCTAGCAAGTGGGGATTGGTTTACTTCTCTAACATCTGCTTGTGGTTTGTTCAGCGTTTGCTATCCCAGGGCTTCAAATGTTGTCAAGGCGGAAATTAGACAGCATTTCCGTTCCTTGTGCTCAGATGACACACCAATGGTACGACAGCTGCTGCTTCCAAATTGGGTGAATTTGCAAACGTTTTGGAATTAGACAGTGTGAAAACTGAAATTGTTCCATTGTTCACTAATCTAGCTTCAGATGAACAGGGTTCAGTGCACCTCCTAGCTGTGGAAGCTTGTGTTAGTATTGCCCAGTTATTGTCTCAGGATGACCTTGAGGCCTTGGTAATGCCTACACTTCAACAAGCAGCAAAAGATAAATCCTGGCAAGTGCGCTATATGGTAGCTGACAAATTTTCAGAGCTCCAGAAAGCAGTGGGTCCCAAAATCACCTTAAATGACCTCATCCCCGCCTTTCAGAACCTACTTGAAGACTGTGAAGCTGAAGTCCGAGCAGCTGCTGCCCACAAAGTAAAAGAACTTTGTGAGAACTTGCCCATTGAAGGTAGAGAGACCATAATTATGAATCAAGTTCTACCCTATATAAAGGAATTAGTATCTGATACCAATCAACATGTCAAATCAGCTCTAGCTTCTGTAATTATGGGATTGTCTACCATTTTGGGCAAAGAAAATACAATTGAACATCTTCTACCTCTTTTTTTAGCTCAGTTAAAGGATGAGTGTCCTGAAGTTCGTTTGAATATCATCTCCAATTTGGATTGTGTAAATGAAGTGATTGGAATCCGTCAGCTCTCTCAGTCTCTCCTTCCTGCCATAGTGGAACTGGCTGAAGATGCCAAATGGCGGGTCCGGTTGGCCATCATTGAGTATATGCCACTGCTGGCAGGCCAGCTGGGTGTGGAATTTTTTGATGAGAAGCTGAATTCTTTATGTATGGCCTGGCTTGTGGATCATGTATATGCCATTTGAGAAGCTGCTACCAACAACCTCATGAAGTTAGTTCAGAAGTTTGGTACAGAATGGGCCCAAAATACCATCGTTCCTAAACTGTTAGTAATGGCGAATGATCCTAATTACTTGCATAGAATGACCACTTTATTCTGCATTAATGCACTGTCTGAAGCATGTGGTCAGGAAATAACCACTAAGCAAATGCTGCCCATTGTATTAAAAATGGCAGGAGATCAAGTAGCAAATGTTCGTTTCAATGTGGCCAAATCGCTACAAAAAATTGGACCAATTCTTGATACCAATGCTTTGCAGGGAGAAGTTAAGCCAGTATTACAGAAGTTAGGTCAGGATGAAGACATAGATGTCAAATATTTTGCACAGGAAGCTATAAGTGTTCTTGCATTGGCATAATGAGGAACAGGAGGGAAAAGCCTTTACTAAATTCTTATCACATATTTCTAGTCAATGTGTCCTTAAACTGGGTGGAGAAAAAAATGGAAAACCTTCAAGATCTCATCCAAGCAAATGGCAGCAACTTAGAAGAAATCAAATTTCAGTGACTTTTTTCTAAAGATGAATGGGATTGTTTTTTCACTCATCTCTTTGTTGAGATAATTATTTAAGCCATTCTTATTGACCAATTCCTGATACTCTGTATAGTCATCTCTTGATTGTCTACTGTTGTTGTGTCCCTGTCTCCCCCCTCCCCCCAAATCTGGGCTTCTGCATCTCATGTTGAATCAGGCCCCAGCCACTTTAAATATTCTGGAAAAAGGCTGGATGGGTTTGGATTCAGACATGAAGTGGAGTGATTCTTTTAGTGTTTACATATATGTGTATACCCTCCACCTTTCTAATTTAAATGTACATGGTTTAGAATAATTTACAAACTCTCTATTGGGAGATAGATTGAAATTTGAATGTAGTAAAAGCCACATTTTCCTAGATTATGATGGTCTGCATCAATGTCTTACATGAAAGGGGAATGTGGAGGCTCAGGGTTAATGTATTTGGTTGTTTTGATTTTTATTTCCTTGATTTTGACTGTAATCATGTCATTTAGAAACCTAGTGTAGATGAATCTTGCTGCTAACGTGATGTTGAAACTTAACAATTTCAACAGCTCACCACTGTGACTGCCTTGAAAGATTTTTCTCTTTCCTGAGAAACTAACTTTAGTGCCTCCTAATAAGCAGTAGTTCTACTGTTTGATTTTAAGATTACAGTTTTGTCTTTCAAATTAGTGTAGGAACCACTACTATGATACTGTGTGGATTTCCTGCTGTTTACCTGGTTCTGCTTCCAGCAGTATTAGCATCCCATTCTTTGTCTATAGTAGCTTTCCAAACTGAAGTTTCATTGCTAATTTTTTTGGTGTGGGTGATGCTAGAATCTTTTTTGAAATGTTTGTTTTTCTACTTTTACAGTAAAGCCTTATTAATTCATTCTAGAGTTGAAGATAATGGGTTAAGCTGAAGAAGTATTTGCTGAACAAATTCATAGTATGGAAGGAAACTTGTTTGAACTACTTAAACAGTTTTAAAGCTCTCTTTAGAAAACACCCATTTACCAATTGACATGCCAGTTACCAACAAGTCACTCTTTTCAGTTATATCACATACCTTCCATAGGATCTCTGATAGGTCACACACAGATAAATTCAATATACTTTTTGTCCTTGAAATATATACATTTGTGTTTCATGGAGAATTTAAATATTTTTCTAGTAAATTTATTTACATTTTTCACCTAATCAAACTTACTTTGTCTCTAATAAGTTTTAGTTACTGAGGTTTTACTGTAACTTATTTTTCTCTGAGTGCATCTTGCTAAAGTAGTTTGGTATTTCTAGTTTTCCTTTTTGAATTGTTGATTTCATTCACAAGCTCTTTTAAATCTTGTGAGCCCTGTTCTGTTTTGTGAAGACCCAAGAACTATAAAATTTTGTACTTTATAACTATTACATGAAACCAATTTTGACTGAATATTTTCAAATTATCTTACCTTAGGAAAACAGAACAGAATTTATATCAGAAATTATCTGTCTGCATTTTATACTGCCAAGTGACCTTATAACAAGATTCCATTTTATGTGTTCTTGTGTCATGGATTAAATATTTTCCTAAGCAAAAATCTTTTTCTGCATTCACATTTTAATATTGTAAACTATTACGTTATAAACATTTTAATAAAAAAAAGAAAAAAAAACAAAGAGTAGAATACACATTTTACTCCAGTGTGTAGGAAACATAGTGCAGAACTTGCCATTTTAAAGCCATAAAAATGTCAATAAATTTAAAAGCATTGAAATCAGGACAAGTATCTTTTGTAACTACAATGAAATTAAGTTAAATAAACAGAAAACTTAAATATTTGCAAACATGTAGCAATTAGACAGTGTACTCTTTAGGAAGAAGAAAAAGAAAAAAATAGAAAAGAGTTTAGGTGCATAAAAATGAAAAGCCAACATAAAAATGAAAGCAAACATCCCAAAACTGATGAGATGCAGCTAAAGTAACCATCAGAAGAAAATTCATAACCACAAAGGCCTACATTATTAAAAAAAAATTGCCCAAACAAAAACATAAATTTACACAGTAACTAGACAAAGAGAAGCAATCTGTAATCAAATTGCACAGAGGATACATTTTAATAAAGAATACAGTAAGAATAAAACAAATAGACAAAAGAATTAAGAAAACAAACTTAATTGTTCAGAAGATTTACAAAATTGATTGTTCAATTAACCAGAGAAAAGAGAGAGTACTCAAATTAATAAATATCAAAAATAAAAGTGAGACCTTCAAACAGACTCCACAAAAAATTTAGAGAATTTTAAGGGTATATTATGAACAACTGAATGTGAACAAATTCCTATAAAACATCCATCAAAACTAACTTAAACATAGAAAATTTAAAAAGACTTAATAAGAGATTGAAACAGCAAAAACCACAATAAAAACATCCATATCAGAGCTGAGTATGGTTGGCACACACCTGTATCCCAGTGACTTGGGAGGCTGAGGCAGGAGGATCCTGTGTTCAAAGCCAGCCTCACCAAAAGCAAGGCACTGAGCAGCTCAGAGAGACCCTGTCTATAAATAAAATACAAAATATGGCTGAGGATGTGGCTCTGGAATCAAGGGCCCCTGAGTTCAATCCCTGGTACCCAACAACAACAACAAAACTCCATATTAGAAATGTGAAGTAAAACTATCAAACTGTATCTAACTGTAAAAACAGATAGATGGCTTTGTGTGAATTAAATCCTAAGGTCTCTATGAAAGAACTATTTAAATAAAAAAGTTCAGCATTTGTGCAGGATATAGCACCAATCAATGAATACAGTTTTTGTAGCTGAACAATAAATATTCATAGCAAAATTACTTCAAAAAAATCCATTTATGGTAGTATCAAACATTAAATACATAGCAAAAAATTGCAAACAAATATGTCTTTATAAGCAGAAAATATTATAGAAAATGTTTAAAACATTAAGTGGGCATCAACTATTTATTGATAAGATTTAATGTTGCTGAAATGGAAAATGCAAGTTGATTTACATACCAATGTAAACCTTACCAAAATTCCCACATGCCATTTTTGAAAAAAAGATGTAATGGTAAGCCTAAAGTGAATATGAAAGGTCAGTCAACCTCAAATACCAAATACACATTTTTTGTCAAGAAAAATATAAAGAACAAAATTGGAAGACTCACACATCCCAATTTTAAAGCTGTGTATAAAGTTTCAGTACTCAAAGAAACTGGATCCCTATTTCTCACCCTGTTCAAAATCAATTCAAAAGAGGTAAAAGACCTCACTGTGAAACTATAAAATGAACAAGGGAAAGCAATTTAAGACTCTGGTAAGGACAACAAATGTTTTGGAAATAATTTCAAAATCATAAAAAACAAAAATATAAATAACATTAAGCTAAAAACCTGATTTACAAGCAAAGAAACAAAAGTGGAATCCCTATAAATTGAAAGAAAATTTTGACCAGTATGCATTTGATACAAGCTTCACATTTAGAATATAGAAAGAACAAAAAAATCATAACAACAAACAATCAAAAACTAAGTAATGCCATTCAAGTGGGCAAATGAAGGAGACAGTATTCAAAAGAAGAAACAAAATGTTCTAGCAAACATAAAGAAAAATGTTCAATATAATTAGCGTTCAGGAAAATGAAAATAAAAAATATAATGAAAAGGGCTGGGGAAATACCTCAGTTGGTAGAGTGCTTGCCTTGCATCCACAAGGCCCTATGTTCAGTCCCCAGCACCTCAAGAAAAAAAATACATGAGGTATCATCTCATCCAAGTCAAAATGGATAACTTATAAAAGTGACAACCACCGATGTGGATGTGGAGAAAAATCAATACTTATACATGGTGTGTGCAAGTAAATTGGGTAGCTGATACAAAAAACTGAGCATATTACTCAAAAAGCTAACAATAACTGGGATCATAGCACACAATTAATCCCATATATTTAAGAAGCTAAAGGAGGATGATTATAAGTTTAAGGCCAGCTTGTGCAAGTTCAGGGTCAAACAATGCAAAACCCTGTCTCCAATAAAAAAGAAATATGCTGAAGGCCAGGAATGGTGATAAATACCTGTAAAGCAGGCAACTTGAGAGACCACAGTAGGAGGATCCTGAATTTGCTCTGAGGATAGAAAACTTAATGTAACACTCTCAAGATGATGATGATGATGATGATGATGATGATGATGATAATGATAATAATAATAATAATAATAATAATAATAATAATAATGCACTGTGATGCAGTCTAATGGTCAAATGTTTGCCAAGAACATGAAGGCTTTGGCTAAGTCTTCTGTATCTCCACTAAATAATACTAAAATAGAATTACATTGTGATTCAGGAATCCCACTTGGGGGTATGTAATGAAAAACAATGAAGCCCACATCTGATACCTGGATGCCCATGTTTATTGAGGCACATCCCAATTGAAAAGATATGGAATCAACTAGGAATTCTGGGACAGATGGATAAAGAAAATATGGCATATATGTAGACATACATGCATAAAAATCAAATCCTGCCACCTGCCACCAGTTGGGTGAAATTGGTGGGTAGTGTGGTAAAATGAAATAAAACCAGACACAGAACTACAAACACTGCATGCTATCCCTCATGTGGGGAAGCTAAATCTGAATTTAGGTTGGTGAGTTTTAAAAGTTAAAGAGTGGAGGTGGGAAACGAGAATGGGATTTCATCAGTGGATATTGCATATGTGTTAAAATACCATGCAGAGACTCTTTATTATGTATATTTAGTACATCTTCATCAAAGATATTTTTAAAATGTTACTGTAATCAGTACTGAGTCATACATACAAAATGATTAAATGGAATAATATTGCCAGGCATGGTTGTGGATGCCTATAGTACCTGCAACTGAGGTGACTGAGGCAGGAGAATTGACACTTTGAGGTCATCCTTGAGAACATAGCAAGATCTTGTCTCAAAACCAAAGAAATAATGAACTGGGGATAAATCTCAGTGGTAGAGTGTTTCTAGATTCAAACTCATTACTGCAAAAAGAAATAAGTAAATGGAATAGAACTTAGAAATAGATCCTTATATTTATGGTCAATTATTTGTCAAGGAGAATGCAAAGATGTTATAGGAAAAATGTTTTCAAATCATTTGGAACAACTATCCATCTAAAACTTGGAACACATTCTCAAACACTATCTCACACTTAACACAATTAATTTTAAATGAAAGAAAAGTGTAAATATGAGAATTGGAACTATAAGATTCTTAGCAGAAAACATGTAAACCTCTTGACCCTGCATTGGACAATATATTCTTAGAAAAGACTATATTCTTGTTTCTTTTTGGTACAAGGGATTGAACCCAGGGGAGCTTAACCACTGAGAAACACTCCCAGCCATTTTAAAATTTTACTTAGAGACCAATTGCTAAGTCTGGCTTTGAACATGTGATCCTCCTGCCTCAGCCTCCCAAACTGCTGAGATTATGGGCATATGCCAAAAGATACTGCTTATAATGCCATATATTTAGAAAGTATCTACAGGATTTTAGATATGAGGTTTATGATGTGGCATAATAAATTGTGAAGGGTAAAGAAAAATATATTTATAATTTAGTCACTATATTTCTTTTTGTAACTATCGACTTCATCTAGGCTTCCGTATATACTATTTGAATATTCACTGTTCTCAATGGGGACTTCTATCTGAAAAACTCCAACCACATTTATCTTGTATAAGTCAAACCTGGGCATCCATTTGTCTTAATCTATAGACTTAAATAAAATTGAAATTTCTCAAGACTAAAGATTATTACTCTGGAGTATTGTGTGGAATCATATTAGCTGAAGGGCTGTCAAGCAAATAATATTGACTAATTAACTTCTGACCCCAAACTTACAGCTATATACTTGTGGCTTCTTCATGTATTCATGAATGTATTGTTGAGTCACAAAAAAGAGAAATCTTATAATTTGGTGGGCAAATGTTTTAACAAATTATGAATTATTATTAAAATGGTTCTCATTTTCACTGAACTCACAGAAATGTCAACAGAGACAGGATTAAACCTATTGCATTCAGAAATGTCTTTGTTCCTTTAATAATTATTTGTTGGTACTAAAAATTGAACTCAGGGGTGCTTTACTTCTGAGCTACATCTCAAGTGCCTTTGTTCATTTTTCAATTTTATTTTTTATTAGTGAATTTCAGTTACACGTAACATTAAGGTTTATTTTGACATGAAATCATACCACTTTTAAATGGGGATTATTCTAATTGAGTGTCGTGATTAAAATAAATACAAAATATTAAATAGCCATCACCACACCCAAAGTAACCAAAATTTCCTCAACTGTTTTTTTTTGTAAGTTTTATGCTTCTAGCTATTACACAAAGGCCTTTGATTCTTTTTAAAAATTTTACTTTTGTATATTATGTGAGGTATGTATGCAAATACATTTTTTCTTCTTGTGGATATCTAGTCATCCCAGGGCAATTTTTGGTTTTTGCTTTTAGTCTTGAAAAACATATGCCGTGTGTGTGTGTGTGTGTGTGTGTGTGTGTGTGTGTGTGTGTGTGTGTGTGTAATCCCTCTGAACACCAGTTAAAAATTGCTGCCCATGCAGGTCAGGTAAATTGCCGCCCCTGACCTGCACAGTCAGCTAAATTTAAGGTCACTCATGTGAATTTACAGGGACACTAAATAAAACACAGACATACTTTACCTTTACAAAAGCTTCAGGACTGCTTCTACACTCTTGACCTCGGGCTCCCCAAAAGGGAGGCCAAGAGAAAGTCACAAGAGCCTGGTGAGAAAGTGACCACATTCAGAAGAGAGCTTTTATTGGAGAACTCTTGTTCTTAGAAAGTTCTATTCAAAAAAGGCCAGAGGGGGCAGGGTTACAAGGGGCACATGAGGGTTAAGTCAACCCTCATGGGTAATGCCTACATCTGAAGACCTTCCTCTCTATCTGAGCTGGGACAATGCCCAAGTCACCACAAATGTAGTGACTGGTCAGAGCCTCCTGCTTCAGGACAGGAAGGCATGGGTCACTCAGAGGGGGTTCCCACATATCCATCCTTCTTTCTTTGAAAAATCAGGTGATGGGTCATTATTTAGAGTCCCACATTTCTTCTTCTGGGGGCACAATACCCTACAATTACAAC
The DNA here is from genome assembly GCF_964194105.1 of Spermophilus citellus. Lineage (NCBI taxonomy): Eukaryota > Metazoa > Chordata > Mammalia > Rodentia > Sciuridae > Spermophilus > Spermophilus citellus. The sequence goes on along the minus strand of NW_027672862.1, from coordinate 346,373 downwards.
ACAAGAGAGAATTAGTAGCAATGAGAACAATACAAGGATATACCATGCAGAGTGATTAAGAATGTTTCCAGGGTTAAAGCTGTTTAATTCTTCAAGTATTTCATCAGCTAAAGAAGTAGGATCTGAAAAATCAATCTTACTTTTTTGTATATCTTGAATCTAATGATGCAGCTCTAAAAGATCCAAGCTGTTATCATTATTCTGTCAAATACCCAACAAATGGTTTTGAACCTTCTCCAAATACCATTAAGAAGCATTGCATTTGCCAGCAATAACACAAACATACTTATAGCTAGCATGGCATTTAAGTCCTTCCTTGAATTTCAAAGTGGAAAGTTCATTATCTATATTCATGACAGCAGCCTCTATGGCATTTAGCTTGGTCTCAATCATTTCATCAACATGTATTTGATTGTGAAGAGCCTTGGAAGTATTCTGAGCCAAATTATTAAGAAAATTTGCATGTTATATATTTTATATATGGCCACCAAAGCTGTGACCATGGAAGCAATAAAAGAAACCAAGGGAAATACCCCCACTATTATAAGTCCAAGAGCACATTTAGGTTTCACTAGCTGGGCATGTATTTCTTGTAAGACTTGAAAACCAGCATCAGCCTGCCATGGCTCTGAAATATTTCCTGGTACTAAGACAAAAGAGGGCTGATGAAGTTTCAATGTTACTTTTTCTCTATTATTTCTGGTGAAACAATTAACTAAATTACATTTACTACATGTAACAAGATATCTATCATCTTCCCTTTTAACTTTTACATTTCCTGTAATTAAAACATAAGGAGATTGAACAGAGGCCCATAAGCCATAGCAAGAACCTTCCTGTTGCAGTTCTTGCCTACAAGTCTGGTAAAGATTTGTCAGTAAAATGTAAGAATTCAGAGACAGCAATTAAGTGCCAAACATCTTTCTGAATGCCACCCTCGCTGCAGGTCAGGATGCTACTAACAAATCCTCCAGGATTCATGGCATTACCCTTGCATAACTGCCTATTGTCAATTTTAGGAGACCATTTCAAAATATACCCACCATTTCTACACACCTTATGGTGTACTGGAAAAGTATTTATACATTCCATCCACTTAGGAAAGGTGCCAATTTCTATTGCCAAATTGTTAGTAGAAGGAGGTATTCGTGGATGTTCTGCTGAGATGACTGGTTATGAGAAATTTGCATTTTAATAACTGATCTGATCTAAGGCTTTTAGTCTCCAGGACCAGTATAATTAGTTGGTTCCCCAACTGCTGTCTTTTCCCCAAATACACTTTTGGACAGGCAGCATATTTATTGTGGGACCAACACTAGAGTAGTTGGGCAGTATAGCCAGAATAATTAAATCCAGTCACATGGTTGAGAGTAAGAGGGGTGTCTGTAAATCCTCCATCATGAATGAGTCATTAGCAAACACTGTGATGGATTCTCTAGTCAACACTGCTAGGTGTACTAGAGCTGGATCTGAAAAATATGTCCAGTAAGTATATCCCTGATTCCCTTTTACCTGATGGCTCAATAGAGCTATTACATCATAGTTGGAGATTTACCTTTTCCATGCTGTCTAATCATTTGTTTGCCTGAAGTGTCAAATTCTTCACGTCCTTCCATGAGGGTGGCCTCACCATTGGGTCTCTCAGGGCCATCTTTCTTCCTCTCTTCTTTTGAGAGTTCCTCTTGTTGGAGAGAGTTAGGTCTGGCATCTCTGGGTCACTCTTCAGTTGTTTGAATCTTGATTCTAGGTCCTCCATGCCTGATGGCAGGTTCAGGAACCCAAATAGGATGAAAAGCACCTTCTGGGAAAATACAAGCATGACCTCTGCCCCACATGATATTTGGATCTGGTTCTCTCCATTGGCCAGTCTGCAAGTCCTTCCATCAAACTCGGCTTAAAGGGCCTGTTGCTGTGGAAGACATGTCACTCGGCTGCAGTGTGTCTTTCTGAGTCACAACGTAAAAAAAAAATTAAAAAACAGAGCATGATTGAGGTTATTTTGGGGAGTCCTAGTCCTATCTCCCCTTTTAGCTTTTGTAATTGTAGCTTAATAGATAAATGATCTCATTCTCCAAGAGATTGACCTTTCTCATAATCAGTCCTCAAAACTTACAAATATGTCCTCTAATCACATGACCTAGATATTGAAAAGGAGATGTCTTTAACACCTTTGGAGGTGCAATGAACAAACACATTGCTGTGAGTGACATCCCTTATTGGGCAAAAAGTTTTAAAAGTACATCTGGATTATCATGAGCTAAAAGTATGTCTTTCATAAAATGAATAATATATGCACAGGCGTGATAGCCTGTGTCACAACATTTTGATATAGGGTTGGACTGTTACACATTCCCTGAGGCAACACTTTCCAGCAATACCTTTTAACTGGTTCTTTAAAATTAATTGCTGGAGCACTGAAGGCAATTTCTTTACAGTCATCTGGGTGCAAAGGTATAGAGAAGAAGGAATCTTTCAGCTCTATTATTATCAAATAATAATCTAAAAGAATAGCTGTAGGAGAAGGAAGCCCAGATTTTAATGCTCCCATGGGCTCTATAACACAATTAATAAATCTTAGGTCTTGTAATAATCTCCAGTTACCAGACTTTTTCCTAATTACAAAGATGGGTGTGTTCCAAGAGCTTAGTGTAGGGGCTCTAAATGACCAGCCTGAAGTAGTTCCTCAACTAGTATGTGGGCTACTTTAACTTTTCCCCTGTAAGAGGCCACTGGTAAACCCAGATTGGCTCTTCTGTGAGCCAATTAATTTTTTTTATGGCCAGAGCCTCTTCTAATTTTTTTTATGGCCAGGGTATCTTCTAAAAATTTGATTCATAGATTAAATATCTCAGAATCCCAGCAGGCTGTTTTGTATGAACAGGTAAGCTGATTATAAACTTCCAATGCATATACAAAGGACCCAGAGCAGTCCAAAAAACTTTGCAAAAGAAAAAATCTGGAATAAAAACACTATTACAAAGATAAAGTAATTCTGACAATATGGTACTGATATAAAGATAAACAAGTAGATCATGATACAAAATAGAGGCCAAAATAGACCCATGTACACAAAAAAAAACTGATTTTGGGCAATGGTACAAAGGCAATTCAGCAAAGATACAATGTTCATTTTTAACAAATGGTGCTGGATCTAAATACCCATATACAAAAACTTATGAATTTTGACCCCTGACTTGCACCACATACAAAAATTAACTCAAAATGGGTCATATACTTAAGTGTAAAACCGAAAACAATAAACCTTCTCAAGGAAACAGGAGCTAACTTCTGTGACTTGGGGTTAGGCAAAAATTTCTTAGATATGATACAAAAGTGCATTAAAGAACAATTCATAAATTTAATTTCATCAAAATTAAGAACATCTGTTCTTTAGAAGACACTGCTAGTGGAATGTAAAACATGTCAGACTGGGACAAAATATCATAAATTTAATAAAGAATTTTTATCTAGAATATATAAAGAACTCTTAAACCTTAATAAGAAAATCAAATACCTCAATAAATAATAACATAAAAGATTTGATACTTTACAAAGGAATGGCAAATAAGCACATGAAAATATGCTCAACATCATAATCAGCCAATAGGAAAATGCAAATTAAAATCACAATGAGAGGCTGGGGTTGTGACTCAGTGGCATAGCACTTGCCTTGCACATATAAGTAACTGGGTTCAATCCTTAGAACTGTGTAAAGATAAATAAATAAAATAAAGGCATCGTGTATATATACAACTAAAAAAATTTTTTAAAAATCACATTGAGGTAACAATATGTATCTTTTAAAGGACTAAAATTTAAACAGACTACCACAGTAATATTTAAGATAGAGACTTGGAGCAACTGATTCCTCATTCACTGCTGGTAGGAATATAAAAGGAAACAACAACTTGGAATACAGTTTGGCAGTTTAAAAAATTAAAAATACACCTAGCACATGATCTACTCATTTCACTTCTGGGTATTTACCAAAGAGAAAAGAGAGCCTAAGTCCACACAAAGATCTGTAATACAGTTGTTCAGATGGGTTTTAGTTGTAAGAGCCAAATGCTGGAAACACCCAAATGGCTGTCAGTGGTGAACAGGCACATCCATACAATGGAATAGTTTGAGCACTTAAAGGAACAAACTACTGATATAATCAGAAACAGAGACAAATGTCAAAATAATTACACTGAGTGAAAGAGCAAGAGAGAGAGAGAGAGAGAGAGAGAGAGAGAGAGAGAGAACATGTTTTATAATTCCATTTACTTAAAACCCTAGAATAAGCAAATTAACCTACAGTGATAGCAGATCAATAGGTTGGTGGTTGCCTTGAGAAATGGAAAGAGGACCTTGAGGATAGAAGAACAAAGAAATTTGGGGTGGTGATGGATCTGTTCATTCTCCTTATTGGTTTCTTGGGTGTGCACATATGTCAGAACTGATTAAATCATACACTTTAAACATGAAGTTTATTGGATGTCAATTAGCCTTCAATGAAACTGTCTTTAAAAAGAGCTACCTGAAGTCCATCTGGGATTCCAACATGGCGGCGGGCGCGGAAATAACAAGTCTCTGACCTCTTCAGCTGTGTAGGCATAGGGAGTCGTAAACAACCTAAATCTGTTTGCTCAGGGCCACTAGGCAATGCTGAGCTGACGTGGATCTGGGGTGAACAGTCTGGGCCTCTCAGAACACACACTGAGCCCGGATCAGCTGAATTCAAGCGCCCGTTCGCCTGCTTCCTGCAGACAAACAGCTGTGACTCAGCACTAATCCATCCAGCTGAAACAACTGGTCAGCCCTTCTCATCCTATGGAGGTAAATGCCTACCGAGCCTTCATAGGTAGTGGCCACAGGTTTGAAACGGGGCTTGGGAGAGACAGTAAGGACCCACCCGTTGCATTGGTGGCCCGGCAAAGGGAAACGAACTGTCGCCATTTGCAAGAGACACCACTATGGCAGAGAACTGATGTCATCAGACTGCGGCGGAGGAGATAACTTCATTGTAACTTCATTGAAACCTGCAGCTACAGGTGTGTAATCCCCTAGCCTTCCCTCTCCACACATTGGGGAAACCTTAAGGGCCCCTCCCAGCTCTCCCATAAGGGCCCCTCCCAGCTCTCCCGTGAGCGTGACAGCCAGCCCGAGGGAATCAGAGGTGGCACGGGACCCGTGGCGCGGAACTACCGCTCCCACCAGGGCTGACTGCTGAGGTCTCTTGCACCAGCTACCGGGGGAATGGCTACCGGAGGGCAAGTAAAATTCGCTGAGGATTCTCAGCCTGAAGCTCTACAAACTTAGGGTCTGGGGGAATGGCAAACTGGAAGAGTGTGCCCAGTCATTCATGAAAACAGGGCTCCTGGGAGCAGCAGACCTGGCGTGTAGCCAGTATTGTGATGAGCGGCACCCGTGAGAGGGGCCTGGCTAGAGGAAAAGTGGGAAGTGACTAGACACAAGAGGAGGCCCTAGACACTCAGGTTTGGAGACTCGCCCAGTCTGGGAGGAGCTGCTGCACAGTGATTGGTTCCCGCGTATTGACAGGAGAAACTTGGCCTGGTGGGCACAGCACCACCTACTGGAAGAGAAGTTAATCAAACTCTAAGACTGCATTTATTAGTTTTTTTTTCTTTTTTTCTTTTCTCTCTTTTTTTTGATTTGGGTTTTTCTTTCATTTTCATTTTTCTTTCTTGTTGTTTTTTTAATTTTTTTTACAATTTTTTTTAATTTTTTTTTATAATTTTAATTTTCATTTTTTTTTATTATTTTTTTATTTATTTTTCTTTTTTTATTTCCTATTTTTTCTTCTTTTGTCTTTTCATTTCTCTTATCCCCCCTTCCTTGAATTCTACCTGGTTACTCTCATTCTCTTTAGTGACTTCTTCCCTTCCCTTCTAATACCTTTCCTCCCAAGCATCAAATAAATTTATAGGAGTAAACAGTAACTCAGAAGTCAAACAGAACAAGAAGTAACATGAGCAGCTTCAAAAAGCAAGGAAGAAAAGGAGTAAAAACAATGCAGGACAGCCTAAATATTCAGGAGGACCTAGAGTCATCAGAAAAATGGTCATATAAAGAACTCAAGGAACACCTTAGACAGATGGAATGGAATCTTAAAGAGGATACAAGACAGCAAATTCAAGCAGCAAAAGAACACATTGAGAATGAATTACATAAACAGATAAAAGAAGAAGTTAAGCATCTTTATCAGGAGATAGAGATTATAAAAAATAATAAAAACAATAATTCTAGAAATGAAGGAAACGATAAACCAAATTAAAAACTCAATTGAGAGTATCACTAACAGAGTGGAGCAAGTAGAAGCCAGAACGTCAGATAATGAAGACAAAATATATCATCTTGAAAAGAGTCTAGCCAACTCAGAAAGGCTGGTAAAAAATCACGAGAAAAACATCCAAGAGTTATGGGATAACATAAAAAAACCAAACTAACGAGTCATTGGGATAGAAGAAGGTACAGAGATTCAAACCAAGGGAATGAGTAACCTGCTGAATGAAATAATTACAGAAAACTTTCCAGAAATAAAAAAAGGAAACAGATATACAAATTGAAGATGCATACAGGACACCGAGCACACAAAATCACAGTAGACCAATGCCAAGACACATTGTTATGAAGATATCCAATATACAGAACAAAGAGAAAATATTAAAAGCTACAAGAGAAAGGAGACAGATTACATTCAGGGGTAAACCAATAAGGTTAACCACGGATTTTTTATCACAGACACTGAAAGCAAGAAGGTCATGGAACAATGCATTTCAAACACTGAAAGACAATGGATGCCAACCAAGAATTCTGTATCCAGCAAAATTAAGCTTCAGGTATGACAACGAAATAAAAATCTTTCATGATAAACAAAAGTTAAAAGAATTTGCAGCCAGAAAACCAGCATTGCAAAGCATTTTGAGCAAAACACTACATGAGGAAGAAATGAAAAACAATAACCAAAACCATCAGTAGGAAGTGCCTCAGTAAAGATATAGGTCGAGGGGAAAGATAATCATGGAGAAACAAACTAATTTTTTTTAAAAAAAGGATAAACAATCAAACATGCATGGAAGTACAAACCATATATCAATAGTAACTCTGAATGTTAATGGCTTAAACTCTCAAATAAAGCGACATAGGCTGGTATCATGGATTAAAAAAACAAATCCAACAATATGCTGCCTCCAGGAGACACATCTTATTGGAAAAGACATACACAGGTTGAAGGTGAAAGGATGGGAAAAAATATACCACGCACACGGTCCTCGTAAGCAAGCAGGGGTGGCCATCCTCATATCAAATAAAATCGACTTCAAGACTAAGTTAATCAAAAGGGATAAAGAAGGTCATTATATACTGTTAAAAGGAACCATTCACCAACAAGACATAAAAATTATCAATATTTATGCACCAAATAATGGTGCTGCGACATTCATAAAACAAATTCTCCTCAAGTTCAAGAATCAAATATACCACAACACAATAATTATAGGTGACTTCAACACACCTCTCTCACCATTGGACAGATCCTCCAAACAAAAGTTGAATAAAGAAACTATAGAACTCAATATCACAATCAATAACCTAGACTTAACTGACATATATAGAATATATCAACCATCATCAAATGGATATACTTTTTTCTCAGCAGCAGATGGATCCTTCTCAAAAATAGACCATATATTATGCCATAGGGCAACCCTCAGTAAATATAAAGGGGTGGAGATAATACCATGCATTTTATCTGATCATAATGGAATGAAACTGGAAATCAATGATAAAAGAAGGAAGGAAAAATCCTACATCACATGGAAAATGAACAATATGTTACTGAACGATCAATGGGTTACAGAAGACATAAAGGAGGAAATCATAAAATTCTTAGAGATTAATGAAAATACAGACACAACATATCGGAATCTATGGGACACAATGAAAGCAGTTTTAAGAGGAAAATTCATCGCCTGGTGGTCATTCCTCAAAAAAAGAAAAAACCAACAAATAAATGAGCACACACTTCATCTCAAAGCCCTAGAAAAGGAAGAGCAAAACAACAGCAAATGCAGCAGAAGGCAAGAAATAATTAAAATCAGAGTGGAAATCAATGAAATAGAAACAAAAGAAACTATTGAAAAAATTAACAAAACTAAACGTTGGTTCTTCGAAAAAATAAATAAGATCGACAGACCTTTAGCCATGCTAACGAAGAGAAGAAGAGATAGAACTCAAATTACTAACATACGGGATGAAAAAGGCAATATCACAACAGATGCTACAGAAATACAGAAGACAATTAAAAATTATTTTGAAAACCTATATTCCAATAAAATAGAAGATAGTGAAGACATCGATAAATTTCTTAAGTCATATGATTTGCCCAGACTGAGTCAGGAGGATACACACAATTTGAACAGACCAATATCAATGGATGAAATTGAAGAAGCCATCAAAAGACTAACAACCAAGAAAAGCCCAGGACCGGATGGGTATACAGCAGAGTTTTACAAAACCTTTAAAGAAGAATTAATACCAATACTTTTCAAGTTATTTCAGGAAATAGAAAAAGAGGGAGCTCTGCCAAATTCATTCTATGAGGCCAACATCACCCTGATTCCAAAACCAGACAAAGACACCTCAAAGAAAGAAAACTACAGACCAATATCTCTAATGAACCTAGATGCAAAAATCCTCAATAAAATTCTGGCGAATAGAATACAAAAACATATCCAAAAAATTCTGCACCACGATCAAGTAGGATTCATCCCTGGGATGCAAGGATGGTTCAATATATGGAAATCAATAAGTGTTATTCACCACATCAATAGACTTAAAGATAAGAACCATATGATCATCTCGATAGAGAAAGCATTCGACAAAGTACAGCATCCCTTTATGTTCAAAACATTAGAAAAACTAGGGATAACAGGAACTTACCTTGACATTGTAAAAGCTATCTATGCTAAGCCTCAGGCTAGCATCATTCTGAATGGACAAAAGTTGAAGGCATTCCCTCTAAAATCTGGAACAAGACAGGGATGCCCTCTATCACCACTTCTATTCAATATAGTTCTCGAAACACTGGCCAGAGCAATTAGACAGACGAAAGAAATTAAAGGCATAAAAATTGGAAAAGAAGAACTTAAATTATCACTATTTGCAGATGACATGATTCTATACCTAGAAGACCCAAAAGGGTCTACAAATAAACTACTAGAACTAATAAATGAATTCAGCAAAGTGGCAGGATATAAAATCAACACGCATAAATCAAAGGCATTTCTGTATATCAGCGACAAAACTTCTGAAACGGAAATGAGGAAAAACACTCCATTCACAATATCCTCAAAAAAAAATAAAATACTTGTGAATCAACCTAAGAAAAGAGGTGAAAGACCTATACAATGAAAACTACAGAACCCTAAAGAGAGAAGTAGAAGAAGATCTTAGAAGATGGAAAAATATACCCTGTTCATGGATAGGCAGAACTAACATCATCAAAATGGCGATATTACCAAAAGTTCTCTATAGGTTTAATGCAATGCCAATCAGAATCCCAACGGCATTTCTTTTAGAAATAGATAAAGCAATCATGAAATTCATATGGAAAAATAAAAGACCCAGAATAGCAAAAGCAATTCTAAGCAGGAAGTGTGAATCAGGCGGTATAGCAATACCAGATTTCAAACTATATTACAGAGCAATAGTGACAAAAACAGCATGGTACTGGTACCAAAACAGGCGGGTGGATCAATGGTATAGAATAGAGGACACAGAGACTAATCCACAAAGTTACAACTATCTTATATTTGATAAAGGGGCTAAAACCACGCAATGGAGGAAGGATAGCATCTTCAACAAATGGTGTTGGGAAAACTGGAAATCCATATGCAACAAAATGAAACTGAATCCCTTTCTCTCACCATGCACAAAAGTTAACTCAAAATGGATCAAGGAGCTTGATATCAAATCAGAGACTCTGCGTCTGATAGAAGAAAGAGTTGGCTCCGATCTACATATTGTGGGGTCGGGCTCCAAATTCCTTAATAGGACACCCACAGCACAAGAGTTAATAACAAGAATCAACAAATGGGACTTAATTAAACTTAAAAGTTTTTTCTCAGCAAGAGAAACAATAAGAGAAGTAAATAGGGAGCCTACATCCTGGGAACAAATTTTTACTCCTCACACTTCAGATAGAGCCCTAATATCCAGAGTATACAAAGAACTCAAAAAATTAGACAATAAGATAACAAATAACCCAATCAACAAATTGGCCAAGGACCTGAACAGACACTTCTCAGAGGAGGACATACAATCAATCAACAAGTACATGAAAAAATGCTCACCATCTCTAGCAGTCAGAGAAATGCAAATCAAAACCACCCTAAGATACCATCTCACTCCAGTAAGATTGGCAGCCACTATGAAGTCAAACAACAACAAGTGCTGGCGAGGATGTGGAGAAAAGGGTACACTTGTACATTGCTGGTGGGACTGCAAATTGGTGCAGCCAATTTGGAAAGCAGTTTGGAGATTCCTGGGAAAGATGGGAATGGAACCACCATTTGACCCTGCTATTGCCCTTCTCGGACTATTCCCTGAAGAACTTAAAAGAGCATGCTACAGGGATACAGCCACATCGATGTTCAGAGCAGCACAATTCACAATGGCTAGACTGTGGAACCAACCCAGATGACCTTCATTAAATGAATGGATAAAAAAAAAATGTGGCATCTATACACAATGGAGTACTATGCAGCACTAAAAAATGACAAAATCATACAATTTGCAGGGAAATGGATGGCACTAGGGAAGATTATGCTTAGTGAAGCTAGCCAATCCCTAAAAAACAAACACCAAATGTCTTCTTTGATATAATGGGAGCAACTATGAACACAGCAGGGAGGAATAGTAGGAAGAAAAGAGTAACATTAAACAGAGACATGAGATGGGAGGGAAAGGGAGAGAAAAGGGAAATAGCATGGAAATGAAGGGAGACCCTCATTTCTATACAAATTACATATAAGAGGTTGTGGGGGAAATGGGAAAATAAACAAGGAGAGAAATGAATTACAGTAGATGGGGTAGAGAGAGAAAATGGGAGGGGAGGGGAGGGGGGATAGTAGGGGATAGGAAAAGTAGCAGAATACAACAATTACTAATAGGGCATTATGTAAAATTGTGGATGTGTAACCGACGTGATTCTGCAATCTGCATCTGGGGTAAAATTGGGGGTTCATAACCCACTTCAATCTAATGTATGAAATATGATATGTCAAGAGCTTTGTAATGTTGTGAACAACCAATAAAAAATAAATAAAAGAAAAAAAAGAGCTACCTGAATTTTATAATATCAATTTTAAATTGTACCTTTTCCATCAGCATACCAAAAATCTTTCACTGTAGCAAACTTACTCATGTAGCAGCTTCAAATACACCTTTTCCTTTGACATTTACTCTACAGAAACACGATTGTAAAAGTAAATTACTGGCTGGGGATGTGGCTCAAAAGGTAACGCGCTTGCCTGGCATGTGCAGGGCACTGGGTTCAATCCTCAGCACCACATAAAAATAAAATAAAGATATTGTGTCCACTAAAAACTAAAAAATAAATATTAAAAAATTCTCTCTCTCTCTTTCTCTCTCTCTCTCTCTCTCTCTCTCTCTCTCTCTGTGTGTGTGTGTGTCTCTTTCTCTCTCTCCCTCTCTCTTAAAAAAAAGTAAATTACTATTAGATAGAAAAGTTAACAAATTGGTCTCCCTGGATTGCACAGTGGTCTGTTTACTGGCTTCAAACGAAGTCTGAATGTTTAGCTGAACTACCAGTACTAAAGGCTCAGTTACTGAATACTGAAAACATTACTTTTGCAAGCTGCCATGAAACAATTCATTAATTCAAATAAATGTTTACTGCACATGTGCCCTTTGTATGCCACTGTTGAAAGGGCTGGATTTCATGCAGAATGGACAGTACCGATCTACAAAGTTATTCCATGTCTTCTTTTGGAATAATTTGTAAGATTTAGAAACACTTAAATCACATGATGAAAAAATAGCAATGGAAACAGGCCACAGACAGCCAAGAACAGTGACTCTCCTAATTAAAGGTTAAAATAATAAATTTCAATGCTAATATGACTGAATAACTGTATCCTAACAGCTTAATTCCAACATTACAAGTATTTCTCATATCTTAAGAGAACTCAGAACATAGATTACAAATTACTTCCTCACACAGTGAGTATGAAGTCTGCCAGCTCTAAGAGGTCATTCTGGCTTAGAAATAAGAAAGGATGTGAAAAGACAGACCCCAAATGATTTTTTTAATACCAATAACAAATAGAAAAATTTAAGTGAATTCTCTAACAGCTGGTATCAAAGATAATACACTGTAGCAGCATATTCTTCATTACTGAGTTCAGTTAACTGGACCAAAAATGGAAATTACTATATCATATAGAAGATACAAGCTTAATTACTCATCACAAATAAAATCATCCATAGCTCTGCCACAATATACAAGACATTTTACAGCTTAGCAAGGGAATCCATTTGTAAACCTTCCACTATCATTTTCCCTTGAAATGATACTATCCTTTAAGGTTTTTTCTCTAAAGAACTCAACATCTGCTCCATTTGTATACAATGAATTTAAGCATTTTCTACTGTCATGTATAACTGATCATAACTAATGAATAATTTTAAAAAAAGGAATCCAAGGAACCCATGCCAGGTACACAAAAATCTATAAAAATCACTTGTTAGCAATAACTATGGATGGCATGTGCTTCTGATTTGCTTAGAAAGTCACTCTTTTTCTAAATTTCTTCACGTTTTTTAGAACTGTCATGTTTTGTGTTCTCAAAGATAGAGTTTTGCTAAACAATAAGCTTTTAGTAAATTTTGACTGACATGATTCCTCTGCATGTGTTCTAAACACATCATACCCAAATTCATATCTACATTAAACATTACTAATCCTGAGTGTTCAGTAACCATGGAATGCAGAACACGAGTTCTGAAAGCACAATATCCAAGTATTCTCATTTGCATGGAGAAGCAATATCCACTAAACAAAAGATGAAACAAACCATAGTATTCAGTTATTGCATCTTCTATTTATTGATTTTTGGAGTTTGACAAATGCAAATGGTTTGCTTCAGGTAAATTGGTGAAAAAAGCAAAGACATTTAACCACTTTTAATTAAAATTATGAAACTTTACATGTCACCTCTGATACTTATTTTAATTAAAATTGTGAAATAATACCTGCTACAGCTTGAATTCCATTGAAGCTAAGAGCCAATTTGTGGTTCCTCATGATACATCCAATGTCAATTACTGCCCTCCTGTTGCATTTTACCTTGAAGAAAAACACTGTTTCATGGAGTAAGATCTACTTGTAATTTGTAATGTGCTTGGCACTGTGCTTACCAGTTTATATGCAACAGCTGTGCTCATCCTCAAAACAATGCTACAATGGAGAATATTTTAGAAAGGTAGAGTGTAAGTGACCTTAAATAACTTGTCCAAGGTCACTGAGCTACTTCCCATTACTGACAACACAGAGTATATCTTAAACCTTTTAACAAGAGGGCCCCAAATTGGACCAAACCTGCCAGAGAAATTGGATTCATCCCATCATGAGTAACTCCCATTTAATCTCAGTAAAATTATTTTTCTCTAATTCACCTTAATCTGACCATCTGCCTTGGCATGGAGGAGAAACAACATAGTGGCAGAGCTGGGTGTGTGCAACAATTTATCTTCCAAGTTTTGCCTTTCAGCTAGCCTTTATTGTTATATCTTGGAAAGTTAGGCAAGATCAAGATCCTTAGTAAAATGACATCTGTAGAGTGGCCTTACCAGCAGTATTATTATTAATCCTGACCATGTTTAAAGCGACAGTAAATATTCAAGACAATTCTGATCTTAACTATAGAAGTGTTTATCACATAATCAAATGATTCATGCCATGTTATAACAAATAAAATACATAAATGAATAATTTATACTTCATTCCTCCAAAAATGACTTTGTATTTCATTAATGAAAACATAGAACAGTGAAGCCACATCCCAAGCCAAGAATGCTTGTTTTTGAATGATGCTGTTGGTGTAAGAGTGTAGTGCCAGTCCAGCCTTCCACTGTCCTCTGACAAAAATTTCTATTTAACTGCTAAACACACTGATGTTTCATGGATAACATCAAGAAAAGTAGTTTACAAAAACCACATAACTTCCACCCTTTTAGAATTGCTGTACAATATTGTGTTCTCTTTGAGATGCATAAAGAAATTTAAATTCACACTTCACTAGCATAGGAGCAAGAACCAGTTAAACAGCATCTATTGTTCTTTGTCCATTAAGAAATATTGTTCAACCAGGTTGGTGGAACACACCTGTAATCCCAATGGCTTGTAAACCTGAAGCAGGAGGACTGCAAGTTCATACCCAGCCTTAGCAATTTAGTGTGGCTCTAAGCAGTTTAACAAAATTCTGTCTCAAGAAAAAAGAAAAAAAAAGTTGGGGATGTGGCTCAGTGGTTTAGCACTGTGGGCTCAATTGCTACTACAAAAAAAGCAGAAAACAAAAAAACTCAATAAGCTGCACTATATAAAATGAATTTTAATTACTTTTTCTGGGAGCTGATAAGGGTACCTCTGAAAATCCATGCTGGAAAGTCATAGCAAAGAAAATAACCAGTCTCTAGAGGGGAATAGTCACAAAAACATAACATCTGGACAGTCACATCACAAACAAAGCTGGTCTAAAGGTTAACTCTGTTTACTTTCTGCATTCTAGTGTACTCACTTGTGAACCTTGTTCTTGCACAGAAATGCTATCATCATGGGCTATCCACGTCACAAACTTCTGAAGTATTCTCAACTTTCCTCTTCAGATCTCAACAATTGCCCAAGCCAGCTTGAATTACCAAAGAGAAACAGATGGTTCTGCTTCACAATCCTTCCCCTCTTTTTGGAATGCTAGTGATGATGGCAGGAACTCCCAGCAAACATTCTGCCTGAGCAGGGGCCACCATACCCAAGGCTAAGAGTGCTCTTGAGTGCTGTTGTTTTGGTTCAGTGTTAGAGCACATGCCTAGCATGTATAAGGCACTGGGTTTGATTCTCAGCATCACATAAAAGTCAAAAAAAATACAGTTCATCAACAAGTAAAGAAAATAATATAATTTTTTTTTAAAAAAAGAGTGCTCTTGGGATTTTAAAAAGCACAGCTGGGAGGAGACTCCCTTTCCTCCCTCTTGTGGGAGAGCCTAAAAATGGCCCCCTGCCCTGTCACATTTTACCCCCAAGGGCCTAAATCATGCTGGCTTCTGTGGCACTTCATTCCTTTAATTCTTCTTCAGATATCTTCCTTCTTCAATAATCCTCCTTTTAATTTACGATGGTTGATTGCAGCAAAGCATCCCAACTTGCACCTTCTAAACATTTCCAGTCTGTGTATCCACCTCTATCATCAGTGCCTTATCTCAGGTCCTCATTGGCTCTCATCTGGACTAGTCCAACAACCCCACAAGTCTCCTATCTCTAGTCCTCACAACCATCATCTGTGGTACAGTTAACAGGAGAGACCATGTTCCCCACATACACCCAAACTCATCAATGGCTCTCCATTATTAAAGGAAGATCTAAACTCCTTAACAGTACTCACCCAACTCTCTATACACAATCTTCTCTCCATCCAAATAGCTGTTCCTCCTTGACTCACATTTTAGCTCTGATTACCCAGAACTACTTGGGTTTGGGCTGGAACTCAGACACACACACACACCATACTGAATTAATTAGTAAGTATGAAGTTCCCATTCTTGAAAACCTAGAGAACTCAAAGAAAAGTGGCTTTCTTCAGGTTTGCTTCTATGTATCAAAGTCATCACATTGATATTTACATTTCATTACATCAATATCCCTAAATATTGCTGTTATAGGTAACTGGCGCCAAGGTACACAACACACACAACAGCAAGTGTCTGAAAGAAAGAATCATATACTATAACTAAAGGTTCTGATCACCCACACATCTCTGCAGACAGAATACCAGCACTGACTCCCTGTGAGGCTTTCTCACCCAGAAAACAGTGCCCCTCTTCCTCCACTGGTTCCACTACACTCTGTAGAAATCTGTAGCCTGGCACATGGCCTCTTGTTTTTTAAGGGCAGAACCATATTCCCAGCATCCCTGGATCTCCAAGCCCAGTCAAGTCCTCAGAATACATTAGACATTTATAAATGTTTACAGAATAATATGTGCATTCTGAGCTAAGCAGAACACTCAAAGACATTTTCTGATTTAAAAAAAAAGTACACTGGATATAAGGTTTGAAAACTTGGGCTTTACCCATTAAATTTGAAGAAAATATTTGAAAACACAAAATATTTTCTAATATCTCTAACCCATTTTGTAGTTAAAGGAATGATCATTGTTTCTGTAGAAAAAAATTTAATAGGAGATGTTGAGAAATAAGTTCTGGTTTTTTAATTTATACAAAATGTCAGAGAAAACTGCATAAGCAGTCAAAAAAACTGGTAAATTGGACTCCAACAAAAAATCTATTTGCTTCATAAGAAGTGAAAAGACTATAGAATAAGAAAAATTTTATACTTCTCATATCTCATAAGAGTACATTTGTGTATATCCAGAATACATAAGAACTATTACAAATGAACAAGAAAAGGACAGCTCAGTTTTAAAATGGGCAAAGAATCTGAAAAGGCATTTCTCTAACAAAGATAAATAATGACTAAAAAGTACATGAAGATATTCAATATCATTAGTTATTAGGGAAATGTAAATCCAAACCACAATGAGATGCCACTTCATACCCGTTAGGATGACTACTATGAAAAAAAATACCATGGCAAACTGTTGGCAAGAATGTGGAGAAATGAAATCTTCAAACATTGTTGATGGGAATTTAAAATGGTAGAGTCACTTTATAAAACAGTCTGGCAGAGTTACTTATGGTCCATTAATTTCACTCCTAAATATCTACCCAAAGAAAACATAAGTCAACTAAAATACACAAATATTCACAGTGGCATGATCATAATAACCACAAAGTGGAAGTCATCCAAACATCCATTGACTGATAAATGGATAAACAAACTATAGTGTATCCATATAACAGAACACTATTTAGCAATAAAAAAGGAATAAAATTCTGATATGTGCTACCTCAAAAATAGGCTAAGAAGCCAGACACAAAGGGCCACATATTGAATGATTACATTTATATAACATATCCAGAACAAGTAAATCCACAAAGAAAAATGAGATTCATAGATACATGAAGCAAGAGTGAGTGGAGAGTGATGACTAAAGGGTATGGGTCTTCTTTGGAGATGACAAAAGTGTTTCAGAATTAGACAGCAAAATAGGCACACAACTATGTGAATATACTAAAACTCAGTGAATTGCACTTTCCAGGAGTGATCTTGATGGTAATGTAAATTATATATCAATAAAACTGTTATTTTTAAAATGGTTGCACAAAATCATAGAGTAACACCTCTGCATAAGGGTCTGGTTGAATCACTCTGCCTGTGACAGAATATTCTGTCATAAAAACACACAATCTGTTCAAATGGGGGAATAATCTATGTTCCTACCAATAAATTCCTATTGAAACCAACCAGAAAACCAGATCCAAAATAAAAAGAGCAAAGAACAAAAGAGCATGCAATTCACAATTAGCTGGCAGGTTACAGAATGAAACTAACCAAACACTACAAAAGAAAAAAATGTTTATTAGGACTGCCCATTTCTTTTCAATTACATGGATTTAAACAAGTCAAAATCCATTACATTTATAAGAAAATCTTCCAGATTCTTTATTAGCACATAGCAAGGAAAAACAAGCATTCTCTCCTATAACCAAATTAACAATCCACAGAATGTATGTGTTTGTACTTGGCAGCATGAAACTTTCATTTTGGAGTGCTGCTAAATTATACAAGCCTATGAGCCAGACACCCTGGCATGCTCCTAGACTTCACTAGTTGATGCTGAAGAACATTAAAAATAAAGAGGATAGTATTAATAATGGCAGTGGTGATGACAGAATAGTTATTGTCAGTCTTTTCAACACTTCCATTATCTAGACTACAACCATGGAAATATTCAAACAACTTTCTCCTTTTTTTTTTTTCTTTTTTGTGGAACTGAGGATTGAACCACACAAAGATGTACTACCTCTGGGCTACATCCCCAGACCTTTTTATTTTAATAAGGGTCTCACGAAATATTTTAATTTCATTGTCAAATTTGAAGCTCAATTTTGCTGGATATAGTATTCTTGGTTGGAATCCATTATTTTTCAGCGTTTGAAATACATTATTCCAGGATCTTCTCGCTTTCAATGTTTGTGCTGAGAAATCGGTCGTTAACCTAATTGGTTTACCCCTGAAAGTAATCTGCCTCTTTTCTCTCGTAGCTTTTAATATTCTCTTCTTGTTCTGTACGTTGGCTATCTTCATAATTATATGTCTTGGGGTTGGTCTATTATGGTTTTGAATGTTTGGGGTCCTGTAGGCTTCCAGGATTTGGCAATCCATTCCATCTTTCATCTCTGGGAAGTTTTCTAGAATTATTTCATTTAATATGCTCTCCATTCCTTTGGTTTGAATCTCTGTGCCTTCTTCTATCCCTATGACTCTCAGATTTGGTTTTTTTTATGACATCCCATAACTCTTGAATAGATTGCTCATGGGATTTAAGCATCTTTTCTGTGTTGACTATATTCTTTCAAGTTGATAAACCTTGTCTTCATTATCTGATGTTCTGACTTCTACTTGATCAAGTCTATTTGTAATATTCTCGTTTGAGTTTTTAATTTGGTTTATAGTTTCCTGCAATTCTAGGATTATTGTTTGATTTTTTTTTAAGATCTCTATCTCCTGGTAGATCTCGTTCTTTGCCATTTGAATTTGTTTGTTTGTTTTTATTTTTTTAAACATGCTTGCTACATGCCCAAGGACAAACTTCACAATTTTAGTGAGTCCTTGTTGTATTGAGAACCAAATGAAGTAATGCACACAAAGAGCACAGTGCAATGCTCAATCCACAGCCCACCACAAAAACCCTCACTGTTCACAACTATTCACAGCAAACACTCATTTCAGAACTTACATAAGAGTAGGGAGGATTAACATTGGCCATCCTTCTCTCTTGTGGACATCTAAAGTCCTATGAAGATTTCACATTGAATGAATAATATTTCTCCTTCATCCACCTCCCACATAGGTTTTTGAAAAAGCTATCAATAAAGTCTCTTTTAAACATATTGAATCAGGGCAAGACACAAAGCATTCATTCACCTAAGAGGTATTTTTTCAGAGCACTGAACTGAGAGAGAGAACGAGAGACATGGAGAGAAACACTCTCTATTAGAAAGAATTGACTATTATGCAGTGCAATAATTGCTAACATTTCCATAAAAATGATACAATCTGATTATAATTCCCAAGAGTCTCTTATCTGTTCTTAAAGTAAAAGAAAAAGGAAGTGGGATGGTTTCAAGCACCAAGAGAATATGTGGGAAGATATCCTTTCCCATTGACAGCAATTAATGTTTGAGTGATGGCTGCTAGAATGTTCAGACTGAAAAATTTTCAAATATTAGAACAGACTGAAATATATCTAAAACAAAACACAGGGGGTTAAACATATACAAACACAAGCTTCACCAAGGTGTCCTCTCTATACAAACCAAAGAAGGAAAAGCTTTTGTGAAATTTCAATTTCACTGCTATAGATAAGATGTGGGGAAGAGGATAGTGGTTTTCAGCCATACTCCCATGCTGGATGTCTATTTAAAGACACCATCTAGACTCTGTAGTAATAGACTCACTCTGCGTAGCTCCACACAAATTTGCATCATGCCACACACTGGAATAAACTTTCAGTGTTAGAAGAGAGGAAATTCCTCAGAGGGATGGGGATTTTTCAGAACTTTGGAATATCCCTAAGGAGTTTCACTAAACTCTGAGCTCATTATGGACCTTGTGCCACAAAGCTACTGCTCTTCCCTCCCTTTTCTAAAACTCCACCCATAAGACTTTGAGTTAATAGTTCCCCTGGGGGAGACCTGGTCAGTTGCAGAGTTTACAGAAGGAAACCCTGAGCGGCTCTCATCTACACTGTACATCAGCACTTGGCACCTCTCCTCTCTGTACTACCACCCTGACTGCATAGCTGTTCCATCTCAAAGGGTACAAAGTCTTAAATTGTGCACAGGAAGACTGAACTTCTCTGTCTACCCAACTTTCTAATTTAATGATCACTTACTATGCCAGTTAAACTAAGCTTTATGCCTAATATAGGAAGAAACTGTTTCAAATGCACAAAATCCAACCCATTTAATATGTAATAAAGTATTTTTTGGTAGTTATAGATCGACATAATAGCTTTATTGATTGATTGATTGATTGATTGTGGTGTTGAGGATCAAACACAGTGCCTCACACATGCCAAGCACTGAGCCATAATCCCAGCCATGTAAATTATGTCTTAATATCTATTTAAATGTGGTATAAAATTTTTTAACAAATGCAGGTAACAGAAGAAATAAAGGATAAAGGATTAAGGTGGACACAATACCTTTATTTTATTTTTATGTGGTGCTGAGGATCAAACCCAGTGCCTCATACATGCCAGGCTTGTGTGATATGACTTGAGCAACATCCCCAACCATCAAGTTTTCAAATATTAATAATAAGTTAAAATCAAG
The DNA here is from genome assembly GCF_964194105.1 of Spermophilus citellus. Taxonomy (NCBI): domain Eukaryota; kingdom Metazoa; phylum Chordata; class Mammalia; order Rodentia; family Sciuridae; genus Spermophilus; species Spermophilus citellus. The sequence goes on along the minus strand of NW_027672862.1, from coordinate 325,610 downwards.
GTAAAAGACCAAAAAAAAAACAACTCAATATGTTTAAATATTTTCATTACATTTAATGCCTAAGAATATCTCACAAATAAGAATCACAAGTATGTTCTTAAGGAAGAGAATCCTTTATGTTAATAAGAATATTGAATATAAGAAGTCTTTGAATAACACAATGTTTTCTTCAATAATTGGGTACAGTGGAACACACCTGTAATCCCAGCAACTCAGGAGACTGAGGCAGGAGGATCAAAAGTTCAATGACAGCCTCAACAACTTAGCAAGGCCCTGTCTCAAAATAAAATAAAACAAACGGTTCTGGGGATCTAATTTACTGGGGAAGTGCCACTGGGTTCAATCTCCAGTACCAATAAAAAACATGTTACCAAAAAAAAAAAAACATGTTACCTCAAAAATGTTATTTTTTTTTTCCTATTGGATTAGCAAAGAATAAAAAGATTAACAAAACTTGGTATGAGCAAGGGTTTTGAAAATAGTATTCTCATGAAAATTGAGCGGGGATAGATTTACAGATAACAGCTTAGACATATTTATCAATATTTAACATGTATAATGTTTGAACTGGCAGTTATACCTCTAAGAAGATAAATGAATAAGTATACTATCATCAACATACCATTATTCACAAGAAAGAAAAACAAGTAACAATCTAAATTGTTATCAAATGAGTAGATACATAAAGTATGATGTGTCTAAATGATGGACAGCCAGAAATAGGGTTGTAGCTCAGTGGTAGAGCACTTTCCTGGCATATGTGAAGCACAGGGTTTAATTCTCAGCACCATATATGTAAATGAAGATCCATTGACAACTAAAAAAAAATTTTAAAAAAACTAGGCAGCCAGTAAAATGATCACAGATGATTATGCACATCAGTTTCAACTCACGAATAGAGATATATAAAACACATTAAAAATGACTACATTGCTACATATATAGAGAGAGACTGATTTTTATTTAAAGTCCTATATATACTTTCATATACATCAATAAGTTTCCAAAAGTGTGTTAATGGTGGCCATTTCTTTGTGTAGGAGATGAGGACTTACTTTTGTCATTATGTTGTTTTATATGGGTAGAAATATTTCTAATTATTATAATAATAAATCACAACAAACTTTTAAGATAAAGAAGTGCCTCTATATCACCAAAATTACTTCAAATACTTTCAACTTCCTATTTAAAAGAAAAGAATTCATTGAATGTTGCAAGTAGATGTAATACAAGATCTCCTTCTCAAATCCACTTTAAAATGACAAGATAATAGAAATTAAAATATTAGAGTCAAAGAGATAGAGAAAGGCAAACATCATTATTCAAACAGCCCATATTCCTGGCATTCACCTTATCACCCATAGGTTCTATGAACTCAAACACTCCTAAAACAATATCCCTTTTACACCTTAATGAACCAGAAAAAAAAATAATTAAATAATTTTTAAAATGTAAAATCATAAAATACTTACCACAGTAAAAATATTTAAATATTTTCCTGCCTTACATTCTTTCTTATCACCTTCATTAGGAACCTGAAAATAGAAAAGTAAACATTATTTTATATCAAAAACATGCCAGCATCAAAGGCAGTTAGAGAAAGCCTCCTGGACAATGTGAACATCTGAGATCAATGAGAACAAAACAGAAGTTAACAGAATAGGACAATTGGGAAGTAAAGTTGGGCACTATTACAAATCTAACCTATGTAAATGATTGCATTCAGTGCATATGTCTGGGGCACCATGGCACGCTCATCTCCTGCACCTGGACCCTGCCTCTCCCACTTGCCTGTGACCAAGGGCAAGTCATGTCAGCCCCCCCTCTTTGAATCTGTTCCTTATATGTATAATAACAATGCCAATAAGGAAGATTTCTAAGGAATATGAGGGATAATCCACATCAGAGGCTCTAAAATAGTTCTTAGAACAAACTTTCAATGTTTTAATATTATAGCCTCTCACATAATTAAAAAATCTGCCACTCACCACATCCACCCCTATTATTTATTGTATTTCTTATAACTCTTATTGAAAAGAGGCATAGTCTTTGTATTCTACAAAGACTAATGTGTAATGGGTGAGAGGAGCTACCCAGACATGTAAGGCAAAAGTCCAAAGTGAATTCTTCATTTGTTTGTTAAACAAACATCTCAATGTGAACATTGTCAGGTGTTTTGCTGGGTTCTGGCATTCTCTCCTATACAGAACAGACAACAGTTTCTCTCAAGGAGTTTCCTGTCTACCAAGGCTCACACCACAACACAGGAAAGCTGCTTGAAGTGACAGACACTGGTTTTTACTGGGCTGGGGATATAACATATCTTAAGTGGAAGAATTAGGTGTGGAAGATTCTGGGTGGAAAGGATTGCATCATAGGACACATGGAGCCTTTGGGGAATGCTGAGTAGCACTGTTATTATGGTGCACACAAGAGAGCAATAAACAGGAGGGCCTTGAAGAGAAGACTGTTTGTTTCCTTTCTGAAAAGCAAGAAGGAAAAAACTAGTTAGTTTTAAAAGATATTAAAACTTTTATAAAACCAATAATGTGATACTGGTACATGAAGAAAAAGACTAATAGCATACAAACTCAGAGACACTTCAGGACATCCAAAAGTTAAAAATACAATAACAGTGTTCAAATAAGGGCTCTAAAATCAATAGATGAAAATAACAGGCACACAAAAAAAGGTAAAGTTGAACCTACACATCATTCTGAACACCAGAATAAATCCTAGTTTGAACATTTAAATGTAAAACTGATGCCATAAAAGTACTAAAAGAAACCATGGGCAAATTCTAAAAAACTTGGAAGTCAAATGTAGTGGCACATGCCTATAATTCCAACATATCTGGAGGTTGAGACACGAGGATCTCAAATTCAAAGCCAGCCTCAGCAACAGTGAGGCACTAAGCAACTCAGTGAGACCCTATCTCTAAATAAAATATAAAATAATGCTGGGTATGGCTCTGTGCCCCTGATTTCAATTCCTGGTACTCACCAACCCCCCCCCAAAAAAAAAAGGATAAAGAAATGTGCATCTTTATTTTGCAAGTCACCTTTGAATAGTTTTTGGTGCTAAAAATTAACCAATGAATTGATGTTTTTATATATTTCCTATTTCATTGCCTCTGAGATGCCATCACTTTTAAGACACTTGAACATTCTTATTCTATGTACCACTCAGAAGAAAAACTGCCATGTGGTTACAACATGCAAATTTTAAGATTCCATCAATCTCAGATGTGCGTCTTAAAAATCAATGAAATGCCTTAATTATAAACCACAGAATTGCATGGTAAATTATTTGTTTTCCTCCTAGCTAACTCTTATGTCTCTCAAATGTAAAACACCAATAATGGCATGTGTGTTTTGTCCATTGAAAACATATCTTCTCTGCTTAGAAACTGAAACATTTTCAAAATCATTGTAATTTGCTATATATTTAGTTTACTTAGGGACATGTGAACATGAAAAAAAAGTAATGATTTTTAACAGTATTTTTAACAGTACTGACCTCTTTTACTCTGGAACATTTTACTTGCTCAAAATAATAAAAATTAATTATTTTCAACTTGGCTGACTTCTCATGTCAAAGAGATTCAATATATCGCTAAAGAATTGAAGATATATCCTTTTCCAAGACGTCTTTACTTACATGTTTGTTTTCACAGCATGTTTGAAAAGTAATAAGCAACAAACACCATACAAGATTTTTTAAAAATCAAAATAAATATCCTTTTTAGAGTTAAACAAGTTGAAGTACTTTTTGTTACACTGTAGCTGGTTTAAGCTAAACTTTATTTTATTTTTTCTCTATCATAACTAACAGTGTTTCAAATGAAAAGATAAATTTTAATGAGTCATACCATGAAGACTGATATATGTACATTTATCTACATTTTCCAAATTTGCTAATATGAACACCAGTAAGTAAAAAGGTTATTTTAAAAGTGATTACAGCTGGGCATGGTGCTGCTTGCTTATAATCCCAACAATTTGAAAGGCTGAAGCAGGAGAATCCCAAGTTTGAGATTACTTCAACAGCTTCAGAAGACCCCATTTCAAGAAGGGGAAAAAGGGCTGGAACTCAGTGGGAAAGTGCCTATGGGTTCAATCCAATCCCTATAAGTAACCCAACCCCTAAGTGATAACATGAATGTATATTCTACTCAACTCAGACCTGCTATAGTACACACTGCTGTCATTTCCCAACTCTTTTCTCACATGAAACTGCTAAAATGATTCTAGTGTTTAGTTGTCAACATTTCTAATGTGAATTCCCAAACACAGACAAAATTTTGTGACAAGAAATAATCTTGCCTCCCAGGTTTCTAGAATAATTGACAAAAGTGTCACTAACCAAGACCATGCCTTTGTTATATGTCAGACACTTTAGAAAAAAAATAATTTTCCCATAAAAAAAGTTGTTTGTCACCCCTTTCTTGTTGAAATTAAGTAGATAATGGATATGTTCTTAATAGTATTCTCAAAGAGGCAGAAATGTCCTTAAAAATTTTTTAGTTATCAAAGAGCTTAGGGGACACCCTGGGGCATTTAGTGTTTAGGGGCCAGGATCTAGGCTTCACACAATGAATGTGGGATGAATCTGTATCATCAAGATTCATCCTGGTCACAAGAATTTTGATCTTAAAATGATTTAATCAAGCCCACTTTAAATGAGCATTTCTATAAGACACAATATTTGAAAGTTTTTATAGGAAACCCCACAGCTTGCCTCTAATTATGTAAATCAAAGTAATAATGGATGCTTCAGGAGAATAAGGAAACTGAAAATTAGTGCTCATTTCTTCACATTACACATTAACTCAACATAAATTTAAAATTATAACGAGTATACATAGATTAGTATATTTCCTAACACTATGAGATGGCATATACATCTCACCGTAATGAATCCAAAAATTTCAATCTTGTTAATATTTTACTGTTATTACTAGCAACTGAAGGAATTCATTACTGTTCCTTCAAGTAGCAGTACCTCAAAGCACAAGACACAAAGGATTTGCTGCAACATGGTGTGAAAAGGGATCCATGGAAGGGCCATAGTATGACCTGTGGGTAGACTGAGGCAGCCTGTAACTTACCTTGGCATGTCATCCCTATTATGTCGGTGGTGGTGACTTAGTAGCGACTTAGAACAAAGCAGCCCATGCGGGAAAGGAACATCAATCAGGCTAAGGCAAACAGCGGCCACCATCTTGGAGAGCTGAAGTATCCACCGCCACTCTCCGACAGATTGCAGCAACAAAACAGGTGTGTGTCACCCAGCTCAGCCCCCATACATAGGGGGATTTCGCATAAAATCTCTCCTAGACTTTCAGGGGGAGGCAGTATCAGAGTGAGCCTGCATAAAGACTAAAGGGGAGCTAGAGGCACCTGACCCTCAACCCCCCCTCCCATCAGCGGCCAAAACAAAACCTGTCTAGCCAGCGCTGGGGGAGGGGCAAGCAGAAAAAATCAAAACCATAGAGTGCTGGGGATCCCAAAAGCCAACAGTGTGATCCCGGAGATCCAGGCTGTCTGATACGCGCGGCCTGCCCCGAGGCTACAGAAGGCGTGGCGCCGCAGAGAAGGGGTTAACCAGTCAGCAGGGAATTAAGTGGCTGTGACACGGTGGTATCCCACCAGCCAAGCCCAAGCCCGCACTGACCCCCGGGCTGAGTGCGGGATTGCAGTCAGGGAAGGAAGCCAGTACGGGCCCATCCCCCACAAGGGACACTCTGCTAAGGCAACCAGCAACCACCATCTTGGAGAGCTGAAGTATCCACCGCCACTCTCCGACAGATTGCAACAACAAAACAGGCCCAGAGTACAGTTTGAACTGCCGAGAACCATCACTGAGGGGAAATCTGGTCTAGCAGGAGAAACCAAGCCTAGCAGGAGAAAACAGGAGACTAGAGGCAAGGCCCTCGTGACTGGACAGCTGTAAACTGCAGGCCCGCCGGCGACAGTTCATCCACTGCCCGCGTAACTGGGCGGTAGGAGAACGCCCTCCCACTGGCGATGGATCACCTGCCCGCGGCCTGAGATACTGGGCGGCGGGAGTCTGCCCGCCTGCCACGACCGGGTGCTGAAACCAAACAGAGACAGTCCAGTCACACCCCCCCATTAGGGCACCCCGGCAAGGAGACTGGGGCCCGGCATAGCAGAGTAGTGTCGTCACTGGAGCTCGGACGTCGGAATTCCTTCCCAGCAGAATCCACGTTAGCAGGCATAGTTCAACAACACAAAGGAGAGACATCAGAGTAATACAGAAACAAAACTAATCTATAGAAGAGAGCAGAAACATGACAATCAAAAAGAGCTGGAAAGTAACGTGGACAACATGAGAAAACAAGGGAAAAAAGGATTTCAAACAATGCAAGACAACTCTATTCTACAGGAGGACATAGAAACTTCAGAAACAGGGATATGGAAAGAACTCAAGGGATACCTAACTCGAATGGAAAGGAATATTAGAGAAGACATGAGACAGCAAGTCCAAGAAATAAAAGTATATTTTGAAAATGAATTAAACAAACAAATTCAAATGGCAAAGAACGAGATCTACCAGGAGATAGAGATCTTAAAAAAAAAATCAAACAATAATCCTAGAATTGCAGGAAACTATAAACCAAATTAAAAACTCAAACGAGAATATTACAAATAGACTTGATCAAGTAGAAGTCAGAACATCAGATAATGAAGACAAGGTTTATCAACTTGAAAAGAATATAGTCAACACAGAAAAGATGCTTAAATCCCACGAGCAATCTATTCAAGAGTTATGGGATGTCATAAAAAAACAAATCTGAGAGTCATAGGGATAGAAGAAGGCACAGAGATTCAAACCAAAGGAATGGACAGCATATTAAATGAAATAATTCTAGAAAACTTCCAAGAGATGAAAGATGGAATGGATTGCCAAATCCTGGAAGCCTACAGGACCCCAAACATTCAAAACCATAATAGACCAACCCCAAGACATATAATTATGAAGATAGCCAACGTACAGAACAAGGAGAGAATATTAAAAGCTACGAGAGAAAAGAGGCAGATTACTTTCAGGGGTAAACCAATTAGGTTAACGACCGATTTCTCATCACAAACTTTGAAAGCGAGAAGATCCTGGAATAATGTATTTCAAACGCTGAAAAATAATGGATTCCAACCAAGAATACTATATCCAGCAAAATTGAGCTTCAAATTTGACAATGAAATTAAAATCTTTCACGATAAACAAAAGCTAAAAGAATTTGCAGCAAGAAAACCAGCTCTGCAAAGCATTTTGAACACAACACTACAAGAAGAGGATTTGAAAAATAGTGCCCAAAACTAACAGCAGAAGGTATCTCAGTAAAGGGGGAGGAAAATAACCAAAAAGCAAAACTAGGCAAACTAAAATAAATAAATAAAGAAGCATGACTGGAAATACAAATCATATCTCAATTGTAACCTTAAATGTTAATGGCCTAAATTCACCAATCAAGAGACATAGGCTAGTAACCTGGATCAAAAAAACAAATCCAACAATGTGCTGCCTTCAGGAGACTCATATGATAGGAAAAGACATACACAGGCTGAAGGTAAAAAGTTGGGAAAAATCATACCACTCACATGGCCCTCAGAAGCAAGCAGGAGTGGCCATACTCATATCGAATAAAATCAACTTCAAACCTAAGTTAATCAAGAAGGATAAAGGAGGTCACTATATACTTTTAAAAGGAACCATCCACCAACAAGACATAACAATCATCAATTTGTATGCACCCAACAATGGAGCTGCAACGTTCATAAAACAAATTCTCCTCAAGTTCCAGAGTCAAATAGACCACAACACAATAATTATGGGTGACTTCAAAACACCACTCTCGCCATTAGACAGATCCTCTAGACAAAAGCTGAATAAAGAAACTATAGAACTCAACAGCACAATCAATAACCTAGACTTAACCGACATATATAGAATATATCAACCATCATCAAGTGAATACACGTTCTTCTCAGCAGTACATGGATCCTACTCAAAGATAGACCATATATTATGCCATAAGGCAACTCTTAGTAATTATAAAGGCGTGGAGATAATACCATGCACCATATCTGACCATAATGGAATGAAATTGGAAATCAATGATAAAAGAAGGAAGAAAAAATCCTACATCACATGGAAAATGAACAATATGTTATTGAATGATCAATGCGTTATAGAAGACATAAAGGAGGAGATGAAAAAATTCTTAGAGTCAAATGATAACACAGACACAACATACCGGAATCTATGGGACACAATGAAAGCAGTTTTAAGAGGGAAATTCATTTCTTGGAGTTCTTACCTCAAAAAAAGAAAAAAACAACAAATAAATGAACTCACACAACACCTCAAAAACCTAGAAAAGGAAGAGCAACACAACAGCAAATGTAGTAGAAGACAAGAAATAATTAAAATTAGAGCAGAAATCAACGAAATTGAAACAAAAGAAACCATTGAAAAAATAGATAAAACTAAAAGTTGGTTCTTTGAAAAAATAAATAAGATAGACAAGCCCTTAGCCATGCTAACGAAAAGAAGAAGAGAGAGAACTCAAATTACTAACATACAGGATGAAAAAGGCAATATCACAACAGACACTACAGAAATACAGAAGATAATTAGAAAGTATTTTGAAACCCTGTATTCCAATAAAATAGAAGATAATGAAGATATCGATAAATTTCTTAAGGCATATGATTTGCCCAGATTGAGACAGGAAGACACACACAATTTAAACAGACCAATAACAAAAGAAGAAATAGAAGAAGCCATCAAAAGACTACCAACTAAGAAAAGCCCTGGACCAGATGGCTATACAGCAGAGTTCTACAAAACCTTCAAAGAAGAATTAATACCAATACTTTTCAAGCTATTTCAAGAAATAGAAAAAGAAGGAGCTCTTCCAAATTCATTCTATGAGGCCAACATCACTTTGATCCCAAAACCAGACAAAGATACTTCAAAGAAAGAAAACTACAGACCAATATCTCTAATGAACTTGGATGCAAAAATTCTCAATAAAATTCTGGCGAATCGAATACAAAAACATATCAGAAAACTTGTGCACCATGATCAAGTAGGATTCATTCCTGGAATGCAAGGATGGTTCAATATATGGAAATCAATAAATGCTATTCACCACATCAATACACTTAAAGACAAGAACCACATGATCATCTCGATGGATGCAGAAAAAGCATTTGACAAAGTACAGCATCCCTTTATGTTCAAAACACTAGAAAAACTAGGGATAACAGGAACTTACCTCAACATTGTAAAAGCTATATATGCTAAACCTCAGGCTAGCATCATCCTAAACGGAGAAAAACTGAAGGCATTTCCTCTAAAATCTGGAACAAGACAGGGATGCCCTCTATCACCACTTCTATTCAATTTAGTTCTCGAAGTACTAGCCAGAGCAATTAGACAGACAAAAGAAATTAAAGGCATTAAAATAGGAAAAGAAGAAATTAAACTATCGCTATTTGCGGATGACATGATAATATACTTAACAGACCCAAAAGAGTCTACAAAGAAGCTGCTAGAGTTAATAAATGAATTCAGCAAAGTGGCAGGTTATAAAATCAACACGCATAAATCAAAGGCATTCCTGTATATCAGAAACAAAACCTCTGAAATGGAAATAAGGAAAACCACTCCATTCACAATATCCTCAAAGAAAATAAGATACTTGGGAATCAACCTAACAAAAGAGGTGAAAGATTTATACAATGAAAACTACAGAACCCTAAAGAGAGAGATAGAAGAAGATCTCAGAAGATGGAAAAATGTACCCTGTTCATGGATAGGCAGAACTAACATCATCAAAATGGCGATATTACCCAAACTTCTCTACAGGTTTAATGCGATGCCAATCAAAATCCCAATGGCATTTCTTGTAGAAATAGACAAAGCAATCATGAAATTCATATGGAAAAACAAAAGACCCAGAATAGCAAAAGCAATTCTAAGCAGGAAGTGTGAATCTGGAGGCATAGCGATACCAGAGGTCAAACTGTACTACAAAGCAATAGTAACAAAAACAGCATGGTACTGGTACCAAAACAGGCGGGTAGACCAATGGTACAGAATAGAAGACACAGAGACTAATCCACAAAGTTACAACTATCTTATATTTGATAAAGGGGCTAAAAGCATGCAATGGAGGAAGGATAGCATCTTCAACAAATGGTGCTGGGAAAATTGGAAATCCATATGCAACAAAATGAAATTGAATCCCTTTCTCTCGCCATCCACAAAAATTAACTCAAAATGGATCAGGGAGCTAGATATCAAATCAGAGACACTGCGTCTGATAGAAGAAAAAGTTGGCTACGATCTACAAATTGTGGGGTCGGGCTCCAAATTCCTTAATAGGACACCCATAGCCCAAGTGTTAACAACAAGAATAAACAAATGGGACTTACTTAAACTAAAAAGTTTTTTCTCAGCAAGAGAAACAATAAAAGAGGTAAATAGAGAGCCTACATCCTGGGAACAAATCTTTACCCCCCACACCTCCGATAGAGCCCTAATATCCAGAATGTACAAAGAACTCAAAAAATTAAACAATAAGATAACAAATAACCCAATTAACAAATGGGCCAAGGACCTCAACAGACACTTCTCAGAGGAAGACATACAATCAATCAACAAGTACATGAAAAAATGCTCACCATCTCTAGCAATCAGAGAAATGCAAATCAAAACCACCCTAAGATACCATCTCACTCCAGTAAGATTGTCAGCCATTATGAAGTCAAACAACAACAAGTGTTGGCGGGGATGTGGGGAAAAGGGTACACTTGTACACTGCTGGTGGGGCTGCAAAATGATGAGGCCAATTTGGAAAGCAGTATGGAGATTCCTGGGAAAGCTGGGAATGGAACCACCATTTGACCCAGCTATCGCACTTCTTGGACTATTCCCTGAGGACCTTAAAAGAGTGCACTATATGGATACGGCTGCATCAATGATTATAGCGGCACAATTCACAATAGCTAGACTGTGGAACCAACCTAGATGCCCTTCAATTGATGAATGGATAAAAAAATGTGGCATCTATACACAATGGAGTATTATGCAGCACTAAGAAATGACAAAATCATAGAATTTGCAGGGAAATGGATGGCATTAGAGCAGATTATGCTAAGTGAAGCTAGCCAAGCCCTAAAAAACAAATGCCAAATGTCTGCTTTGATATAAATAGAACAACTAAGAACAGAACAGGAAGAAAGAGCATGAGGAAAAGACTACAGTAAACAAAGACGAATGGGGGGAGAGAAACGGAGAGAGAAGGGAAAGCATATGGAAATGGTAGGAGACCTTCAAGGATACATAAAATTATAAGAGGTTATGAGGGGCAAGGGGGAGGGAAAAAAAGGGAGAGAATTGAACAATAGCAGGGGAGGTAGAGAGGGAAGATGGGAGGGGAGGGGAGGGGGGATAGTAGGGGATAGGAAAGGTAGCAGAATACAACAGTCACTAATATGGCATTATGTAAAAATGTGAATATGTAACAGATGTGATTCTGCAATCTGTATTTGGGGTGAAAATGGGAGTTCAAAACACAATTTGAGTCTAATGTATGAAAGATGATATATCATGAGCTATGTAATGCGTTAAATAATCAATAAAAAATTAAAAAAAAAGAAGGCCCTAAGCTCTCACCTTTGCTGACCTTGAAGCTCTGCACACACAAGAAGTGAAAAACAAAGGCAGGATCTCAAGTTGAAAAAATGTTCTGATATACACACAGAGTCCCTTGACAAAGACTAGGAGATTTATTGGTTGTGGACATTCAAGAAAACCTCTGTTCATTAACTGGCCACTAGGCTAACTGAGCAGAGTTTAATGGTTAAATGTGACAAAGACTATAGGCTTTATTTAATTAATTCAGAAAAGTCACTAAATGAAACAGTAACAGCAACAATAACAAACCTCAGAGACAGGGCAGAATCTGATTTCCAGAGTTTTCAATAAAATACTGTTTTCAATAAAAAAATTGATTTCCAGAGTTTTCAATAAAATACTGTTTTAATAAAGAATTGAGAGACATTCAAAGAAAAAAATGAAAGAAAATATGATTTGAACACCAGAATTAAGGGGAAAAATGGTGAACAGAAACTTTGCCTGAAAAAGCCCAGACACTGGACTTATTAGACAAAGTCTTTAAATCAATTATTTCAAGTGTGTTAAAGACATGAAGGAAATCATCTCTATAAAACTAAAGAAAAGTAAGAGAATGATGTCTCACCAAATAGAGAATATGAATAAAGAGATAGCTATTTCTGGGAGGGAAAGACAAACAGAAATTCTGGAGTTGAAAAATATAATGACTGAAATGAAAATTACACTAGAGAGGCTCAACAGATTTGAGCAGGCAGGAAAAAGAATGAGTGAACTTGAAGACTGGCCAATTAAGATTACTCAGTCAGAGAAACCAAAAGAAGAAAAGAGAGAAAAGTGAACAAAGTCCCAGAGATCTGTGGGGCACAATCATGTGTATCAATGTATATTTAATAAAAATCACAAAATGAAAGGAGATAGAAGCCAAAACCTCCCCATATTAGATGAAAAACATTAATCTCTACATTCAAGAAAGTCAAGGGACTCCAGGTAGCATGAACTCAAAGAGATCCATGATGGATACTCTTTCAGTCAGCCATTTCACTGCTAAGAGCCATAGCTGAGTAGGAATGACACATGGCATTTTTGGTTGAAAGGTGACTCCAGCAAGCCATTGAGATGATAATGATTGTTAAGATGTGCATTCAATTGGAGATTAGACCCCTGCTGTCCACCTTAGCCTGCTACTTTGGAGCTCTTGCAGGACTCCCGGAGAGTTCCCATTGGTTGGGGAAGTGCTGTAGGAGGGAATTCCGAAGGAGGGATTTCCTGTTGGTGTAGTGTGTCCTGGGAGAAGGCCGCATGCGTGGCATTCGCGGGAGTTTTGGAAATAAAGTTTGTTCCTGCTTGGAAAAAAAAAAAAAAAGAAAGGAACATCAATCAGATGCCAGTGGAAATGCCTGTCAAGCAGCCAGATCTTCTGACTAATGTCTGTCAATCAGCAGGACTCCCTGGCCAATCCTGGAGTTCAGCCAACTCCCCTGACCAACTCCAAAGGGGCAAGGGCCCTAAAAACACCTTTTCCTGTCCCAAGCCTTTCCCTTCCTGCTGTAAGCCCCATAAAAGTCCAGTCCATTTGAGCTTCCACAAGGTTTCTCCTCAGACCCTTCTCCTGTCCAGTCTGTGGGTCTTACCGAGTTCTGTGTGGGAGTGATATCTCAATAAAGCCTCGTTCAGTGGTCCTTTTAAATCTGCCTCCTTTGTTTGCTGCCCACCTCACCTGATCTGATAAGCCCTACTTCAATCTAACCTCTCCTTTTTATTAGCTTAAATAAGGTTATCCCAACACTGTTTTCTCCCTAGTTTCCATCTTCCTCTCCCTCTTTGTTTTTCTTGTTTAAAGTAGATTCTAATACTTTTTTTTTAAACCAACTCAAACTCCTTCATTAGCAGTGGGTGCAAGCACTTGAATGCATGCTTTCTTCCACCACAGCGGAAAGTTCTGGTTATAAGTGAGACAGCACTGCATATCATACATTGGTCTCCCTTTATTTTTCTTTTACATGTAAGTGAAAGTATCATACCCACTTTCACTTATGTGTGTAGGCAGGCTCTGTTATTTACCAACCCACTGCTCAGTACTAAAGTGGGCTTGACAAACGCTCAACAACAAAGAGAGGGGCCTTGGTTCTGTGGGTGATAACCAACTGTTCCAGGCTAGAATAACGTGCTTCAATGGGAATCAAACTTTCCTTTGCATGAGGCAAGCCATGGGCTACTGACCCCACCCCAAGTGTACAAAGGTCACTCTAAGCCCACCTCTACTCTCTCACTCAGGGCCAAATGATAGTTAAGGGGTGGAAAGTCCTTCCAGGAATCAGACAAAAAGCATGAAAAAGCCTGTCCCAAAGAACTCACATACCATGCTGCATCCAATTTCAGAGTGGGTCTCAGACACACCCTCTGAAGTCCCACCAGGACCCCAGGAAACCAACTACAAGCTCTGGGAGAAGGACCGGAGGCAAGAAAGGGGCACAGGCCTGGGCGGGCGTTGGAAGCCCCATCCCACCAGGTCCCAGCAGTGCAATTTTGGGCAGGGCACTGCACCTCTCTGTGCAGCCAGAGCATGAAGTGCACAAGTTAAGCACCTGGCAAACAGCAAAGTGGAGCAGCCATGTCCAGCAGTGCCAACACTGCAGCCTTGGGAGATTGAGGCAGGACCGGGGTGCACTGAGGCCGAGGTCTGGCCTACAGTCCAGCCACCCTGAGCAATCCTTGGTGGCTCGGGCTGGTGGCAACGCTGCAGCCGTGAGGCATGCTGGACTGCCTCCAACGACACTGGCCTCCCCTCTCACCACCCCCGCCTCCCTGGCGCAGGCCTTGGTCTCTGCCTTCTCTCACCCTTCTCAGCCCCCAGGGGCCAACGCCAAGCCCACAGCCCACTGTGCACCTCACATGCTGCCTCCGGTGCCTTCACTACCGCTGGCTGGAGAGACTTTGGTCCTCCCCTCACTACTCCGCCCTCACCTCTTCCCAAACTTGGCCTGGAACTAGCTTGGCCCCTCCCTTTACACCCCCCACCACGCCTGACAGTGAGGACTAGTCATTCCTGCGACCTTCTATTCATATCTCCGCCCCTAAATCCACTCCACCCACTCTGTGACCCCAAAGGATTAAAACCCAGGTGCTAGGCAACACCTCGGTCTCTTGTGACCCTCAGGGTGTTTTTGCGCATGCGCCTGCCCAGGCCCTGGACTTGGGAGCCTCAGCCCCGACTTGGACCACAGTAAAAGTAGTAATCATAGCAGCTGAGAACTTTAAGGACACCCCTTGTGTCCTCACAACTGCCCTAAGAGAGTATTACCATCCTCCCTATTTCACAGAGAAAAAAAAAAGTGGCATGGCAAGATAAAGCAACATGCTCCAAGTCACACAGCTAGGAAGTGGCCAGAGCCCACATTGGAATCTGGGCTCCTCTGATGCCCAAAACAGTGCCCTCCATGACAACCCCCAGGGCCTGTCCCTGCTTGCACCAAGGGCACTTCCTCTTAGCCTCAGTCTTCACTCCCCACCCCATCCCTGGCCCCAATATTCACCAAGGTGAAAAGAGTCATGCCCAGGAGGTCATCTGCTACAATACCGCTGGTCTTGATAAAAGTTTTATGAATAAAATGTTTCAACTTCATTGCATGAATTTCCTAAGAGCTCACTGTGACATTTCTTGGGCAGGACCTAGAAAATGATGAGACTGTATTGAGTTCTGTAGTCCTCTTGGGTGTCGTTTTGCTGAAATAAAGTATGATGGAATGGCATACAGAACATAGAATATATACATGATATTAGGGAGAAGACACATGGAACTTCTTCCCAGGGGAAATCATAATAATTGTTTCTAAAGAAGAGGAGCTAACATTTATTGAAGGCATACATTCTTCCAGTCCTGAAAATGAAAAAAAAAATAGCATAAGTGTTCATAGTTAGTCAGAATTTGAATCTAAGTCTGAGTTTGATCCTGTTCCACAAGACAGCATAGTCTACTTCTTCTGGGTCAGGTTCTGTAAAATCATGAGCCTCTAAGGTCAGTTTACCCCTTTGTTGGGGTCTTCCTGGGCTACAGAATCTTACATGATAGTTATGTCTGTTAGAAAATGCAGGTCCACTCACCCTCCAAGATTGCACAATTCCTGTGCAACCTCCTAAAGTAGCCCTCTCCCCATCAGTCCTACTCCAAGATTGTCCACTTTCCAGGAAATAATTCTGCTCTATGATCCAGAGCATATGAATCCCCTTCTACCTATCAACCTGGCCCAATCCACCAGCTGAAGGAGTGGGTAAGGAGGCAAAATCACATCAAAGGGGCAGCTACAAGGTGCCTAGAACAGCTCCAAGTGCTGTCCACTGACTAACTCATTTAGTCTGATAATATTGTATCAGTTATCACATGCAACACTGGGCTGACAGCAGAAGGAGTTGAAGCAAGGGTAGGATCTTGGCACCTGGCACTCCAGGGAAGCAAGGGAGAAGTAGTTGTTAGCTCATCTGGCAAAGCCTGCATGTTGTTTGGGGCATTTTTCTTTGAAGCTTAGCCTCAAGTTCTTTTCTCCAGCCCTACCAATGATTCTTTGGGATGCCTGACATCCTCTAGTGAACTACCCTTTCCACTTATAGCAGCTAGTATTTCTACCCAAGAACACTGGCCTCTGAAAAGCCAAAGCCCATTAGAGCACAGAATATTTTGGGGAAGCTTGCTAGAGACAGTGGTAAGAGAATCTTTATCTGCTTTAAGAGAGAGCCCTGGGCAGATGAGGTGGCACATGTCTGTATTCCCAGCTACTTGGAAGGCTGGGCTAGGAGGATGGCAAGTTTAAAGTTAGCCTATGCAACTTAGTGAGACCATATCTCAATATAAATTCTTTTCAAAAGGGCTGCAAATGTAGCCTAATGGTAGAGTGCACATACAAGATCCTGGTTCAATCCCCATACTGCAAAATGAAGATAGATAGATAGATATATAGATAGATAGATAGATAGATAGAGAGAGAGAGAAAGAAACTGCAGGAAGCCTGTACATCCCTTTTCCTTAGCTAATTCATGTGGTTAAACCAACTCTACTTGGCTTCTCTGTTTCTTACAGCCTAAATATTCACACTGGGTCAGGCAGGAAGGCAGCAATTTATGGGGGATAAACATGCATCCTCCCTGCCACCTGGAGCCACCAAATTTCCTGTGCAACCTCCTAAAGTAGCCCTCTCCCCATCAGTCCTACTCAAGTAAGTGCTGTCTGGTTCTAAGCACTGGATTTGAGAAAAATCCTCCTTCCTTGGTCTCTCAAATCCTTTGATTATCTTTTTGATGGGTATAAATGGTCTTTTACTTGCCCAGCTCACACATCAGGTTAGTGGCAGAGCTGAAGGTCTGGTCACCATCCAGATTCCAGGCTTTTAACCACCAAGTTTAAATCCATATGCCATCTAGCCTCATTAAATTAAAAAAAAAAAGTAAAACAAGAACAACAGAAAAATAGTGCTCTGAGCCAAACCAAAAAAAAAATCTCAAATTCCACTCCATATTTTCTTTTTTTTAAAGAGAGAGTGAGAGAGGAGAGAGGGAGAGAATTTTTAATATTTATTTTTTAGTTCTCGGCGGACACAACATCTTTGTTGGTATGTGGTGCTGAGGATCGAACCCGGGCCGCATGCATGCCAGGCGAGTGCGCTACCGCTTGAGCCACATCCCCAGCCCAACTCCATATTTTCTATTTGGCCATGAACACACCTCATAAGTATGGCTGTGAAATAAATTTGATGATGCCAATTTTGCAGAGCCTGGTAGTCTTTTGCACTGCTCACCAATAACTTCTGGCTTTCCACCTTCTCGAAACCTGCAGGATTGCACTTCCATGTCATGTGACTAGCCCGGACCAAAGAGTGTGCACAGAAGGTGTTTGTGCCATTTCTGGGTGGAGCATTTAATGCTAGTGAGAGATGAGCCTGAGGTATGTCTCTCTGATAGGAAAAATCATAATGCCCATGACAGTGTTTTCTCCATTGAACAGAGCCCTCAACCAAAGTATCATGGTTGCATAATGTGAGCAAAACACAGACCTTTTTGATTTTAAGCCATTGAAATTTGGGGGTTAATAACTATCATGGCATGCTGTAGTCTATCCTGACTGATTCAGCTGGCCTCCTATATCCATAGTTGAACCAGTTGAGGATCAAAAACTTTCTTTAAAAAAAACTGCTTTGAGGGCTGGGGCTATAGCTCAGTGGCAGAGTGCTTGCCTACCATGTGTGAGGCACAGGGTTTGATCCTTATACTGCATAAAATAAACAAATACAATAAAGGCATGCTGTTCATCAACAACTATAAAAATAAAAAAAAATATTTAAAAAAAACTACATTTATGGGATGGAGTGGTGGCTCAGTGGTAGAGCACTTGCTGATCATATGTGAGGCACTGCATGTGATCCTCAGTTCCACATTTAAAAAAAATTAGATAAAACAAACAAAATAAAGGTATTGTGTCCATATGTAACTAAAAATATTTTAAAAACTGCATTTATACTGAACATGTATAGACATTTCTTCGTGTCATTATTTCCTAAACAATACAGTATAACAACTATTTTCAAAGTATTTACATTGTACTATGTTTATAAGTAATTTAGAGGTGATTAAAAATGTACCAAAATATGTATAGGTTATACAAATATTATGCCACTTTGTATCAAGAGTTGAACATCCATGGATTTTGAAGTCCAGGAGAGGTCCTGAAACCAGGCTTTCAAGGATACCGAGGGACAACTGTACATAAATTATGATTGTTTACTCATTGATTCAAACACTTTTCTGCCCAGCTGGTCGAGAGTAAAAGCTCAAGCCACATTCCTGAAGGTCCTAGTTTAATACATCTGGGATGGGGAACACACCTGTGCAGCTGTCTGGTACTCCCAAGTGATTCTAATGGTCTATCAACACTGAGATTTCTGCATGGCTACATCTTGTGATGATAGATTAAAATATGGTGCCTACCCTTTAGGGCTACCTGGATTGGGAAAACAAGCCCAGAGTCAGAAAAATTACACTACTAACAGGGTAAATGATCTGAAATATGTAAAAATAAGTAAGAATATATAAGCAACTTATGAACAATAAAGCTTTACATGTAATAGAAAGTAGATATCCTTCATGGCAAATCCATTCATCACATGTAATAGAAAGTAGATATGCTTCTAGGGAAATCCATTCATCAACTCTGTGACCCTAGACCAAGAACCCAAGCAGTCAGTTAAACATGTAGACTATTATCTGTCACTATGCTTCCAGTTATGTAAAACAAAGCTTAGAAAACCTCTAAAGATGTGGCCCAGGGTCAAAATAGTTAGCACATGGCTGAATTGGACTCCATATCCAGGCTTTTATCTATCTAGGGTCCAAGGCCTTGGCTGATTCATTTAAGGGCCCTGATTCTCTTCCAGTTTTCTTTCTTTTTTCCCCTTTACCTTGAACCATGTATTCTGGCCACATTAACTGCCTATCACTGCAGGCCCACACCATGCTACTTACTGCACACTACAGTGCTTTGGCTCCTGCTGTCATGTCTGTCTGGAGTGCCTTACTTCAATCCTCACAACTTTGTTTCTGAACCCCAGCCATGTCATTGAATACTTGGTTGGGTGGCCCCATCCTTGGTGCTATGACTGCCCCCGACAGCACATTCCTTTACTGGCTGACTGAACACCTCCATCATTAGAATGCAGTTGGGTCTCAGTTTCCTTTCCACTGGGGACACTGTGTTAAAGCACCAGCCATGGCCCCATCAATGCTTACCTCAGCTAAATCAAATCCCTACAACCCACAAGACAGATCCTTCCAACAAGACCACATAGTGAAATATTTATGATAGGCCTTTGTTTTCTTGTAGTTTTGTGACTGCTGTACAATTCTCCACCTTTGTGAATCTCAGTTGTCAGGTGTAAAATGAACTAAAGGGAGTACCTGCCTCATGGTTGTGAGAATTTATTAAGATGTAAACTTACATGCCTTGCCTGGTTCATAAGGGAGACATGAACTAAATCCCAACTACCTTGGTTGTTATGAGTATCTTCTTATTAAACCACTGCTATTATCCCTACTCAACATGCCCCAAAGACATCATCATTAATATTATCACTCATACATCCCACCAAGTCTAAGTGACTGTGCTAAACTTTCCTTCCTAGAATGTATAGTATTCTCAGAATCCTCAAAATGAGTTCTTCACAGTCTTGTGATGGTTCGGTGTCCCAATCATGAATTATCTCCCTGGTACCTCCAGGAAGCTTCCCAGTGCATCCTCAGGAAGTCTGTTGCTGCTAAACAGTTCCATTCAGGCTCTTTGGATATGGCTAAGAAAACATAGGTTCTCCTTAGGCTCCCACTTTCACTGACATTCTCCTCACTATGGGTGTTTCCAATTCACTTATGGTCAGTCCAGGACACTGTGGAGGTGACCCCTACTTCTCCCTATGGGAGGGTCAGGATGGCAGTCCAACAGGCCTGTGGGCTTCTGGAATCATTGAACTCTAAAAGGAACAATACCTACACCAAGCTTATTTTCTTTCTTACTAGAAGGAACTCAAAGAATGGGATTTCAGTTGGGAATAATAATGCCCTCAGAGTGATCTAATCTTGTTTCCCTTCCCTCCTCATCTTTCACATATCTGAAACACAATAGGCAAAATTGGGGTTTTGGTGAGGCATTCCAGTTGAGGTTGCCTGTTGAACGAGTCTGGCCTATTATAAAAGGACAGAAAAACAGACTATCTCCCCACACCCCAATTGTCATCAGAACAGGCAACCTATGAGGGAAACCAAAGCTCAAGCCACAAAATAGAAAATGTAAGTTTAGCTTTTCTGATTAAAAAGATTCTGATGACCCAAGTTTGTTGAGCAGTGTTTGCTGAGACCCCACACTGAGATGAACACTCAGGGGGTCTGTGGAAAAGGAAATAGACTCCCATTTGTAGGAAGAAAAGGAAGCAGCAGGTATGTTGAGATTGTTGGAATGAGAAAAGACTAGAAATAAATGAAGAGATAAATTGATGGCCCAAGAGGCACATTGCCTCCAGGGAAGCCAGTGGCAAAAGTAAGAGGACATCAGAGTGGGAAGTTTCCCCAGAGAGCTGGAGCAAGAAATAGCCTTTCTTTTTTTTCCAGAACCATGTAGACACACAACTACTTAAATACTATTCAGCACTAAAAAATGACAAAATCATGGCATTTGCAGGGAAATGGATGGCACTAGAGCAGATAATGCTAAGTGAAGCTATCCAATCCCTAAAAATAAATGCCAAATGTCATCTTTGATATAAGGAGAGTAACTAAGAACAGAATAGGGAGGAAGAGCATGAGAAGAAGATCACCATTAAACAGGGTCAAGAGGAGGGAGGGAAAGAGAGGGAGAAGGGAAATTGCATGGTAAAGGAAGGAGACCCTCATTGTTATACAAAATTACATATAAGAGGAAGTGAGGGGAAAGGGGAAAAAACAAGAGAGAGAAATGAATTACAGTAGATGGTGTAAAGAGAGAAGATGGGAGGGGAGGGGAGGAGAGTGGAGGGGAGGGGGGATAATAGTGGATATGAATGGGAGCAGAATACAACAGACACTAGCATGGCAGTATGTAAAAAAGTGGATGTGGAACCGATGTGAATCTGCAATATGTATACAAGGAGAAATGGGAGTTCATAATCTGCTTCAATAAAATGTATGAAATATGATATGTCAAGAGCTTTGTAATATTTTGAACTAATAATAAAAAAAGAATCGAAAAAAATTTAAAAAAGTCACAGGAAGAAATTTAATAAATAAATAAATTTTTATTCGCATCTGATCTGACTCATTTGGCTGGAACAATAAGCTTACATTCTACAGCCTGGGCTGACCCTCCTACACCCCACTGCCAATAAAACATAAAGAGTGTGATTACTTCTTTTTGCATAAAGAAGGACCATTAAATCAGTTGGCTTCTCTTTTGTGTAGCTTCTGACAGCAATATCTAGCAACCTATCTTGTGTTCTCATATCAGCCATTTCTAGGGGAGAAAAAAAGTTTGGGAGGCATGATCAAGGAACATTTTTCACAATTTAGCAATATCTAAGCAACAGCCTTTCAATTAACAAAAAAAAAAAAGGTAAAAGAAAAGGAAGAACAAATTCCACCATTACAAGTAAGGAAAGAGGACATTAGCTGGGTGTGGAAGTGCAGGCCTGTGATTCTAACTACTCAGGAAGCTGAGGCAGCAAGATAGAAAGTCTGAGGCAACTTAGAGAGACCCTGTCCCAAAATAAAATAAAAAGGGCTGGCGATGTAGCCAAGTGGTAGAGTACCTCTGAATATAATCCCCTGTACAAAAAAAAAAAAAAAAGAAAAGAAAAAAAAACCAAAAAAAGATGGCATTAGGATGAACACTGTGGTGATGAATTGAAATCAGTAGTATTATTATGAACTAAAGATTTTTGATGAAAGGAAAAAGAAAATAAAGAAGAAGAGATGTACGTGTATACATGCATTTATAGACATAACATAGTTCCAAATTCTGAACACTAAGAGGACTTAGAACTCTTATTCCCTAGAAATCAGCAGGACAGATCTCCACCCAGATCTGGCTTCTAAATACCATTCTCCAATAAGAGACCAGGGCTCTTGAAGAAATGGTTGCTCCCAGAGCCAGAACAGGAAAAATGTAAAATAATCCTGGAACACCTTGTGGTGCCAGAAGATAGAGAGCTGCTTAATAAGGGGTAGGGGCTTATTTTTTAAAATAATCAATACAGTATAATTATATATCTCAGGAGGATTCATTGAAACATATTTGTAATGCATGCAGCATAACTTGGTCAATATGATAGGGGCTTACTGAAAGGATACAGGATCCAATCTGAAAGAGTTTCCAACAGCCAAAGTTGGAACAGTTTGAGCAACTAAATAATGATAGTATTGGATTAAAAGTGATAGAATTAAATATAAAACCATGAGCCTATGTAAATAGAAAAAAATAAAAAAGGAAAGAATAAAGAGAGATTTTTTTTTCTTAAAGAGAATTACAGTTTATAAAGAAAGAAAGAATGAGGAAAATGAAAACAAAACCACCTTTAGGAGACATAATAATAATATTTATGGGTAAGACCTATGAATGGATGCCAATATTTAAGTGAGCAAAAGCAAAGTTTTTTTTTCCTCTAGTATGGGAAATTAAACCAGGGCCTCACCCATGACAGGCCAGTGTTCTACCACTGAGCCACATCTGCTAAGTGAGTAAAAATTCTGAGAGAAATAAGATATTCTCAAAATATCTCCCCCAAGATATTTATTAATCACAAAGGGAGAGATAGTAAGTTTATTGTAAGTAATCCAAGAAGCATCACATTAATCAAATGATTGGAATTAACATCACTCCTTACCAGCCATGTCGGTGTATCCCCCTTCCTACCAAATAATCCCATAAGGACCTCTCACCTCTGTGGCATCTCCCTACAAAATCCATAACCTGGCCCAGTCATAAGGAAACACCAAAACCAAGAGGAGAGACCTTGGGTTTGGTATTTACTCATGGTGAAAATTGGTAAAATTCAAATAAAGTCTATAGGT
Organism: Spermophilus citellus; assembly: GCF_964194105.1. Taxonomy (NCBI): domain Eukaryota; kingdom Metazoa; phylum Chordata; class Mammalia; order Rodentia; family Sciuridae; genus Spermophilus; species Spermophilus citellus. The sequence goes on along the minus strand of NW_027672862.1, from coordinate 302,369 downwards.
TAGTTGATTGTTTTGTACCCAGGTTGATGTCTTTGTTTTAATCATTCTACTATAGTTATTTGTTTATGTATTTATATTGGGGATTGAAGCCAGGGGTGCATGGCCACTGAGAGACATCCCAATTTTTTTTTTTTAATTATGAGACAGGGTCTTGCTAAGTTGTTTAGGGCCTTGTTTACTTGCTGAGGCTGGCCTTAAGCTTGCAATCCTCCTGCCTTAGCCTCCTGAGTTGATGGGATTACAGGCATGCGCCATTGTACCAATGCTATTTAATTGTTTTAAGAGTCAATATTAGAGGAAACTGGGTAAAAGAAATATGGGAATATTCTGTGGTTTTGGAGAGGGGGAAGGAAAATTCCAACAGCACCAGGACAAACAAAACCCTTCATTAATAAGTGTAGTAACCAAGTGGTGAGCTCCCCACCAGCAATTTATGTTAGGTCTGTGTGAGGGTGTGTGACATACTTCACATCAGTGGACAAATAAATCTCTCTGCTGCGCTTTTACCCTTGTAAAATCTGATGTGAGCCCAGGAGACCAAATCAGAGGGTATTTCTCAGCAGAGCTAGATCATCAGAAGAGTAAGGTGCAAAGGGAAGTCCACAGCAGCCTTTGAAATTAGGGAGTTGAAAATAAACGAATTGTTCTGATAAGGGACAAAGTGGAGGAGAATATTGGGGAGGGGAAGGTAATATAAAAGTTAGAAAGGGACAAATGTTAAGGGAGCTTTGAAGGAATATTCCTAACATTTATATAAGTTTTTTGCATTGAAAACTTCTCCCAGATTCCCAGACCCTTTTAAAGTCTGCTCCACACACATGCCTGGTTTGAGTGTCCATGGGACTCTGTGTGTCTATCAATTTGTATATGTATGTATGTCTAAGTATTTGAATGTCTACAAGTATATATGTCTATATTTCTATGCTTTTGTGTGTCTGTGAGACAGTCCATGTCTGTGTGTGTGCATTTGTGTATCTTTATTTTTATGCATTTGGGTCCACCTATAAGAGTGCATCTGTGAGTGCATATGTTGTTCTGAGCCTGTATGTCTTGTGTGTGTGTGTGTGTGTGTGTGTGTGTGTGTGTGTGTGTGTGTGTTGGAGATCCAAACAAAGAACAGATGGACATGACACAGTTGAGTTCTTTAGGAGCTGCCCTGAATTAAGCAGAAAGCAGAAGGTGTGCAAGAGGCAGAAAAAAAAATAAACTAAGTGGAAGGAGCTGTGAAAAAATATACCCTAACCTGAAATTAGGTCTCCTTATATTCACATAAAAAGTCACAGGACTCAAAGGATCAACAAGACATCAGCCAAGACAAATTGAACCCTAGGTGTCATAAGAATGTAAGGTCCTAGGAATTCCATGACATCTTTGTACAGGCATTGGAATTTCCCCAGGCAGTTGGAATGCCAGTGGAGGTGGAGTTCCAAGTAAGTAGTAGCTAAAGACTTCAGAGGGCAGGAAGACCCACCTCCTGTTTTAGGGACAAAGGAGGCAAGGCACAAAAATAGCAGGAAACAGTTTTATTTGGCTGCAGCCAGGTTCAGAGGGCACAGGTTTTACTGTAATCAATTAATCCCCTGAACCCCAAGTTGAGGGAGTTTCAGAGTTTTATACCCAGCATGTAATGGCAGTGGCTCAGAATTTCACAGTCTGCAGAAGTTCACATAAAAGCAGCTTTATTCTTTCACTAGTATGAGCATGTTACCTCTTCAAAGACAACACCTGAGAAAGGGAGAACTTCTCCCTTTTCTTTCCTCCCCCTGCCTACTAATACAATGAAGTAAAGTTGGTAACTTGGGCTCTTGATATAGTTCAATTGATATAGTGCTTGGCTTGAATGCAAAAGACCCTGGGATGAATCCCCAGCACCAAAAAAAAAATCATATTTTTTTTTTTTTTTAGGAATTTAGGAACTGAAGAATTACACCTCTGCTATAGAAGCATATTTTTAAGCTTCATATCATTTACTAGTTTTTACTATTCAAATACTTTCAAGAACACTCAAGTTTTTTTTAATAGGGTATAATTGGGGTAAATCAATTTGGACTATGTTTGAAAATAAAGCTAAAGGATTCGTTTTTTTATTTCTCACCATGAGATAATTTTAAGAATATGCTTAACACACAGTATATCTTCAACTTAGTTTATGTTTTTCTTTGGTGTTTGTAGTCTACTTATGATTTTTGACCTAGACTAAACCTAGACATTCTTTTCATAAAATAGTTTCTTGGTATGAAAGCAAGAGAAGAAGATACATCTACTGAAAAAGTACTTCTTCCACCAGCAGTTTGACTAAACACTTGAAGATTTAAGAAAATCATTTTATTTTCTTCATCATGGCAAATCTGTCCTCTATAAACCCACACATGAAAGGCTTAAGTGGACAAATCCACACAGCACACAAGGAAACCACATGAGCTAATGCATTTTCAACTGTGATTCAATGGTTCCCAGTTCTGACTAAAGGGTATGGTAACCTGAAGGGCTCTTTAATTTTAAAAATATAAATTGCATTAAAACAATATTGCAGTGATTTTAGGACCAAAAAAAATCACAATGCAGAAATTTCATAGATGACTCCATATGTATGTAAGTGTCATTATTAAGTGCAATGAAAAAGCCTAGATAAATGCAACAATATGCAGCAGATGATTTGATATGAATGAACAAGACAAACCAGCATGAAGGGAGGTGTGGGAACTGGAGGCACAGAGCAGTGGTAGGCCTTGGGTGCAAGATGTGCGTGGTACTGTATTACATTCCAGCACCCCAAAGAAGCACATATCGAGTAGGATTATGTTTCAAAATTATACCAGAATAGGAGGCTACTGGATTCTCTCTACACATGGATACACCAAATAAATACCTACTTCTGTTTTGAGTCCCTCTTAAATAAAGTTATACATGGATTGAGAGACCTATGCATTGGACCACTGAGAAAATATCTACCATCCGAAGGGCAGTCAAAGTTGGGGTACACTTGGGCATTAGTCCTGCCTTGAGCAATGTGCCACATAATTGGGACAGACTACCCAAATCCAGTGTCACCCAGAGTAGAGGAAGACTGATTGGAGTCACAAATGGAGCACATGGGACATGAAATGACTTGTAGCTGGAAACACAATTTGTCTGGTGCTCATAGAAGAAGGATCTGGATATACACAAGTATCAGGATGAGAGGAAAGGGGTGGTTTTCTATGGCTGTGGTGGGTCATGAGCTTTATCCATGGGACTAGGACAGAAGGGGAGTGAGGTCTCAAGGGTCCCAGTTTATCCCTACAAGGGATTTGCCAGCATGATCTGCAAACTGTGGTTGCTAACAGTTGAGCTTCTCCCTAGCCAGTCCCTAAGGGTAGACAGGACAAATGCAGTCCACCCAGCAGCCCTGCCTGAGCCCTCTCCCCACTACCTCAGTAATAACTCCAGGCCTGAATGGTTCTTTCTGAAAGGAGTATGTCCAGGCACTCAGGGTCCCAACATTTTTCCCCATCTCATGGACTCCATCCTAACCCACCAAGATTTGGGAGCAATGGCAACTATGCATGTGCATATCTCCCTGGAACACAAAGTAGGGGCTTCACATTGATGTCTGAGTATTTCCCTGTGCTACAATCCACACCAGGAGTGAAGCAAAAGGGGTCAAAACCCTGTTTCTTTCTAGAATAGGCTCACACCACCTTCCTGCAGTTAGCACAGGAAGCCTGGTGTCTAACCAACAGGAATTCAGTCACCAGCTAAGTAGGAGAGCTTCTGCAGCCTGAGTCCAGCTGTGGGAAAGGCTCCTATCAAATAGGCGAAGGAACCAGTCCTTCAACGACGTGGGTATGGAGAAAGAGACCCGCTCATATGGGGCTAGAATATCAGTTTAGTGCAACCATTTTTAAAAATAGCATGGATGGGCTGGGGATGTGGCTCAAGCGGTAGCGCGCTCGCCTGGCATGCGTGCAGCCCGGGTTCGATCCTCAGCACCACATACCAACAAAGATGTTGTGTCCATCGAGAACTAAAACATAAATATTAAAAATTAAAAAAAATAGCATGGAGTTCTTTAAAATCTAACAACCACTCTGGATGCATTTCCTAAGGAACATGAACCAGTGTGTTAATAAATGGCTGCATGCCCAATGATGTTCAAGTATCCACAGGAACAAGGATGAGGGAACATCTGAAGTGGCTTCTGGATAAGGAGACTCCTCCCAGCCACAGGGCCATCACCTACTCCCCTGAGAAACTACTAACTCTAAATGCACCTGCTCATAAGTCCACAGGTGGCTCATATTTACCAGATGCTCAGGAGACCTCAGATGAGCCAGGTGTGGGATCCTCATATCAGGCAGAGCCAAACCAGGACCAGGAAAATATCACAGAGGGCATGAGACCCCTAGTAAATGCAGTCCACAGGGGGGACCCTCAGCCCAGACATTCTGACAAGGTGTCTGGCCTGGGAGAGAAAGAGGGAGTACACATGCATGCATACACAGACACACAGACACACACACACACACACACATTTTTACTGGAAATGGGGACAGGGTACTTGAATTTTAGGAATTCATTGATACTTGTGTACAGCTTTCGTCTGGGAGATGGAGTTCTGGATCTGACATTTTGTTTCCCTTACATTTAGAAGTTTCAGGGGGACCCAGGTAGGAGAGCACACACCTGGAATCCCATCCACTCAGGAGGCTGAGGCACATGTTCAAGGCCAGACTCAGCCTCTGTCTCAAGATAAATGATAAAAAGTAGGAGGGATGTAGCTCAGTGGGAGAGGAGCTCTGCATTCAATCCACTATGACCCCCCTGCCCCCCAAAAAAGAAAAGCTCAGGAGGAAGAAAAACCTCAGACCCCTGCAGATCCCAGCCCCCTTGGGTAGGAAAAGGGCCCACGGAGTGGTGATTCTCAAGGTCCCAACACTCTGAAATGCACCACAGAAGAAATTCAGGGAGGAGACTTGAGCTGCCAATTTGCACAGGAGATACCCATGTGTTCAATAATAAAAATAAAAAGAATCCAACATCATTAGAAACCCGAGAAACGTCAACTAAAACCCTATCAGAGAGAAAAATAAAGATATCAATGAAGATAGGAAACAAAAGAATTCTACTAAACTCAAGGAGTTTAAGTGCTTCTTAATTATTTGTGGAACCTGTTTTGCTATTAAAGACACATGATAGTCCCCCACTGCAGGGACTTGCTGCAATCAGTTCATAGGACCGGGAAAATACATTAATAGTCATGGTACATTCAGCTTAAAAATAGTATAAAATACCATGGGTAAGTTTTACACAGGTGCCATATGCATGTGGTATTATGTATAACTATGATGCACTAAGAAACAATCTAGCATGCTTTACTCTTAATGGAAGCCTCCAGTCCTAAAATTCATCCACAAAGTTAAATATATGTAAACTTAACCAAGAAACTTTTGAATTATAACAGCAAAAAATTATAAAAGAAAAAAATTAATAATAAGAAGAAGTTATTACCCAACATGTGCATCGGGAAGCTGTACTGTTCCAATTGCCATCGAGGAATCACGACGTCAACAGAGTCCACCCACGAAACCACGTGGTTGTAAAAATCATACACTTAATTGCAACGAAAAAGTCATTATAAATCAAACCCTAACCAGGCCAACCTCAGCAACTTAGCTAGACCAGTGGGCAGAATAAAAACTAAAAACTACCAGGGAGAGAGCTCAGTGGTAAAGCACCCTTCTGTAACTACAAAAGAAAAAAAAAAAACAATAAACTCCACAAAACTAGCTTAAGAATAGGCAAGGTCCCTATTCACCGCAGCTTCCCTCCTGAAGGAAAATGGTGTTTGGAAATTTGATTTTTTTTTGGGGGGGAGGGGGGTGCTGGGCATTGAACTCAGGGGCACTCCACCACTGAGCTCCATCCCCAGCCCTATTTTGCATTTTATTTCCAGGCAGGGTCTCCCTGAGTCTCTAAGTGCCTCACCCACTTGCGGAGGCTGGCCTTGACCTCACAATCCTCCTGCATCAGCCCCCACCCCCAGCCGCTGGGAATGACAGGTGTGTGCCATTGCCTGGCTTGGAGATTGGATTTTTCTCGTGGTCCCACCTGTCAATCACCACAGCCCGGGAAGATGCCAGGCTGCCTCGCTCACCTGCCAGATAGATAGGACTTGAGCAGGGGCTGAGGCTGCCCCCGGGGATGCGGAGGCTGCCCCCGGGGATGCGGAGGCTGCCAGGAGTCTCCATCACTGTCAAGCTCCCCACCTGGTTGGCCAGGGGGACAGAGGGGCACTGTCCCCAATGGGCTCAGGCCTGTGGTTGCAGAGAGCCCCAGAGTCAGGGTCGGCCAAGTCGGGTTCCCCCCACAGCCGGTCCCACCAGACAGACTCCCTGTCCCGCCTCCCTCCAAGCCTCCCTGTCCAGGGACCAGGTGCCACTGCACACTCACCATCTCCTGGTGCCCAGCAGCCAAGCCTGCCCTGGGGAGCTTCGGCTCCTGCATGGCAGGGCCAACCGGGAGCCTAGGCACAAAAGAAGCCTGGAGTCCAACTGCAGGAATCTGAGGGGAACCTCGGACAGCAGAGATATAAATCCCACTCCAAACGCGGAGGCCCGCCCCCTGCTCGTTGGCTACGCTCAGGATTGGACAGCGCTCAGCACGGGGGCTTCTGATTGGACAGGGCGTCAGTCAGTCTCTGCTCTCCCCAGTCTGAGCCCAGCGTGCCTTCTTTTTGAGTGACAGGGGGATGATATCTGCTCCAGGTGAGGAGGCCAGAATGGCAGGGTTTGGGTGCAGCTTGTTTTCTTTTCCTTTTGAGGTCTGGGCATGGAGTCAGGGTTAGGGTGACCAGAATTCTAAGTTCTGTTGGGTTTTGATGTTAGGAAATTGAAGTCATCTCTTGAAAGTTTCATCACCTGGACCCCCTCCTATAATAAGACCACCCAGAGCATCTTCGGGGTGCTGACTTATCCTCTGTTCATCTGTGCAAAATTCTCCAAGCAGAATTGGCCTTTCCCCCATGGGAACTGCCCAGTGCATCACAACCAGTGCTGGTGGAGGCTCACTGGGGGCCTGGCAGGTGCCCTGGAGGAGTTAACCACCCAGTTGGCAGCAAGAGAGCTGATGTTCCTCCAGCTGAGTTGAATCTATCTGGAGCCCACATTGAGGCTGGAGTCAGAGTAAGGAGATCAGCACAGAAGAGACCCCCAGAACGCAGACCTGGTAAACCCCAGCTGCACCAGGGCTCCTGCACTCTCTGATGAACTGGGGGTTGAATTCAGAGGCCTCTACCTCTGAGCCCCTTTCCCAGCCCTAGTTTGAATTTTATTTAGAGAAAGGGTCTCACTGAGTTGCTTACACCTTGCTTTTGCTGAGACTAGCTTTAAATTTGCCATCCTCCTGCCTCAGCCTCCTCAGCCACTAGAATGACAGGCTTGTGCCACTTTTTTTTTAACCTGTGGTGGCCACAGTATAACAGCCTTGCACAGATCAAGGCCACTCTGGTTCCTGACAGTCCCCTGGATCCCAGGCAATGGGATCCTGCCTCCTCCTAAAACCAAAGACCCCCTGCCCAGGTGTGCATCCTTAGTATCAGCTGAATACTCTGCACTTGACAAGAAAAAAGAAACAACAACAAAAGAGAGACCCTACCTGCTTGTCTTGATGCAAACAAAGTCAATGTGTTGCCAAAGAGAGCTCTAGTCTTGTCGCCCCAATTTAGTGGTGCAAAAAGTCACATAATACAGAGAAGACTTCTCATTAAGAGGGGCTCCAGGGTCTCTCTTTAAGGAAAAACAATTTGCATTTGATTGGGAGTCTAGGAAATCCAATTCCAGGTTTTCCTGATTTGGTAAATAACTCCTTAGACTCCAATGCACCCTGCTCTTCTCTGCCTTTGTTAACCATAGAGGCCTGGAGATTACTTGCCCCCTGGGACCCCGACACTTGCAGATGAATGGGGGGGGTCCTATCTTCTCCATGCAGTGCCCTGAACCTCCACCTTCCCACAGGCTCCAACACCTTTGGCAGCATCCAATGGGGGAGTGGTTCAGAAAATTCTGGAATGTACCTAAAGACATTTCCTTATCCGGCTATGATGCTATCAAGTTGGACCCATGGTCCTTTTAAGTATTCTTTCTTTTTTCTGTTTTATTCATTTTTTTAGTTATACATGAATATAGAGTCCATTTTGATAAACTTATCCAAACATAAAATATACCTTATTCTCCTTAGTACCCTATTCGTGTGGGTGGGCATGATGGACTGATTCACTTAGTTATTTTCATATATTTAAATAGGAACATTATGGTCACTTCATGCTACTGTCTTTCCTGTTCTTATCTCACCTCCCTTCCTGTTGTTCCCCTTTGTCTAATCTACTGAACTTCTCTCTGTGCCCCACCTTCCTTGTGATGTAGATATCATGTATCAGGAAAAACATGTGACTTTTGGTTTTGGGGGATTCCCTAATTTTACTTTAGCATGATAATCCCCAGATGGAGAATTGAATCATTGGGTATGGGGGTCTGTGGGTGGCCAGGTGCAGGAGCTTGCCTCTGGGTTGCATTCCTTGCATCTGAGAGGATTTTCAACACCAATGAGGTAAATAATGTGGCAAGAAAACTGGCAAAAACTTCTGTAATATTCCAGCCAGTAAAATTCATAAGCACTTTAAAAACATCTTAATGTTTACACTCAGTCAAATGTGCCTCAATCCAAATGAAACCATTTGAAAATAGTTATCAACATGAAAAGTTTCTGAAATCGGCTTGTTTGTGGATCACTGCAAATCCATGAGTCCATGGCTAAATACATAAGTAAAACTAGAAATCTAATAATGAGCATTCTCTTAAGACTTCTGTCCTGAAAATACTGCCCTGTGTGCTTTGATAGCTAAATGATCATTAATCATTCCTCTAGCAACACTTGAGGTTCATAAAGAACTGTGGAACATGTCTGGTTGGGACAGAAATGCTGGGATACCAAGAAGAAAGTTACTCTGAACCTCAAAGGAAAAGATTCATAAATCACCAGAATGCAGGAATACCCACAAAATATTTGAAATTAAAAACAAGGGGCTGGGGTTTTGGCTCAGTGACAGAGCACCTGCCTAGTACCTGTGAGGCACTGGGTTCAATCCTCAGTACCACATTAAATAGAAATATATAAAATAAAGGTATACTATCACATATTAGGCTACATAAAATGATAATTTAGCTTTTCTGCTTTATTTGTCTCACAGGATTAGGGTGTACACTCTCCATCCTTCACAGGACATCTTGAGATCAATTAGCAAAATGCCAGGTTCTCATTTTCCCACATTATAATTCCTCAATATTCCATCTTAATTGCCAAGAAAATATCTAGCCTGGAAAACAACAAAATATAGATAAATTGCTAGATAATCATCAACTTTGAAAATTATTTCAGAAATCAATTAATACATTAGTAGACCCAGATGTGAAGAAATATAAAATAGACCTACAAATTAACATTTAACTTTACAACTGCTCAAAAAATACTTGCAGTTATGCTGATATGGGAGCACATGCCACTAGTCTTCACTACCTCGAGGCCACAGCAAGAGGAGGATTTAGGCTACAAGACAATAATTCTGGGTAACTTTAACACACCTCTTTTACCACTGGATAGATCTTCCAAACAAAAGCCAAACAGAAATTATAGAACTCAATAATACAATCAATAACTTAGATTTAACTGACATACATAGACTATTTCATCTTTCAACAGGTGAAGACACTTTCTTCTCAGCAGCAAATGGATATTTCTCTAAAATAGACCATATATTATGCCACAAAGCAACTCTAAGCAAATACAGAAAAGTAAGGATACTAAAATGCATTCTATAAGATCATAATGGATTGAAATTACAAATCAATGATAAAAATAGAAGATTCTCCAACAACTGGAGACTAAATTATATGCTAGTGAATGAAAAATGGGTTGCAGAAAACATCAAAGTGGAGATTTAAAAATTCTTAGAAGTGAATGAGAATACAAATACAACATATCAAAGTCTCTGGGACACTATGATGGCATTACTAAGAGGAAAGTTCATTGCATGAAGTTCATTCCTTAAAAAAAAGAAAAAAGTCATGTAAATGACCTAAAATTGCATCTCAAAGCCCTAGAGAAAAAAAATGAATCAATACCAAAAGCAGTAAATGACAGAAAATAATTAAAATGAGAGCTGAAATCAATGAAATTGAAACCAAAGAAGCAATTAAAAATTGACAAAATGACTGGGAATGGAACCACCATTTGACCGAGCTATCCCACTCCCAAGTCTATACCCAAAGGACTTAAAAACAGCATGCTACAAGGACATAGCCACAATTATTTTAGCAGAACAATTCACAATAGCCAAACTGTGGAGCCAACCTAGATGTCCTTCAATAGATGAATGGATAAAGAAAATGTGGCATTTGTACACAATGAAATATCACTCAGTAGTAAAAGAGAATAAAATCATGGCATTTGCAGATAAATGGATGGCAATGAGAAGATAATGCTAAGCGAAGTTATTCAATCCCCAAAAACAAATGCCCAATGTTTTCTTTGATATATGGAGGCTGACTATAGTGGGGAAGGGAGGGAGAGCATGGGAGGAATAGATGAATTCTATTTAGGGCAGAGGGGTGGGAAGGGAGGGGCCAGGGGATTAGCAAGGGTGCTGGAATATGATGGACACCATTATCCAAAGTACATGTATGAAGAAATGAATTGGTGTCAACATACTTTATATACAGAGATGAAAAATTGTGCTGTACAAGTGTAGTAAGAATTGTGATACAGATATTTTTTTTAAATTAATTATTTTTTAAAAAAATTTTCAAAATGAAAAGTTGGCCCTTTGAAAAAATAAATACATTTGATAAACCCTTATCCATGTTAATGTAGAGAAAGAAAAAAACTCCAATTACTAAAATCCATGAAAAAAAGGAATATCAAGATGAACACTAGATAAATAAACATAATTTGAAATTATTTTGAAAATTTGTACTCTGATAAAATAGAAAATATTGAAGACATCAACAAATTTCTAGAATCATATAGTTTATCCAAACTGAGTGAGGATGATATATACAAGTTAAACAGATCATTTTCAAGCAATGAATTAGAAGACACCTTCAAAAGCCTACCAAAAAAAAAAAAGCCCAGGACTTAATGCATACAAGACCTTCAAAGAAAAACTAACACCAACAATCCTCAAATTATTCCATGTAATTGAAAAAGAGGGAACACTTCCAAACTCACTCTATGAGGCCAATATCATGTTTATTCTAAAATCAAAGACACATCAAGAAAGACAACTTCAGACCAACCTCTCTAAAACAGAGATGCAAAAATTCTCAATGAAATTCTGGCAAATAAAATACAAAAACATATCAAAAAGATGGTGCATCATGATCAAGTGGAATTCACCCCAGGGATGCAAGTTTGGTTAAACATACAGAAATCAATAAATGTAATTCATTGCATCAGTAGATTTAAACATAAGAATCATATGATCATATCAATAAATACAGAAAAAGCATTTGACAAAATACAGCACCCCTTCATGTTCAAAACACTAGAAAAACTAGGGATAACAGGAACTTACCTCAACATTGTAAAGGCTGTCTACACTAAGCGCCAGGCCAATATCATTCTAAATGGAGAACAACTGAAGGAATTCCCTCTAAAATCTGGAACAATACAGGGATGCCCTCTCTCACCATTTCTATTCAACATAGTTCTTGAAACACTGGCCAGAGCAATTAGACAGAGGAAAGAAATTAAAGGAATAAGTATAGGAAAAGAAGAAATTAAATCAGCACTATTTGCTGATGATATAATTCTGTACCTAGAAGACCTAAAAAAGTCAACTAGAAAACTTCTATAACAAAAATTCAGCAAAGTAGCAGGATATACAATCAACATCCATAAATCAAAGGCATTTCTGTATATCAGTGACAAATCCTCTTAGAAGGAAATGAGGAAAACTAACCCATTAACAATATCCTCAAATAAAAGATACTTGGGAATCATCAAAAGAGGTGAAGGATCTATACAATGAAAACTATGGAACACTAAAGAGAAATCAAAGACATTAGAAGATGGAAAGATTTAATTTGATCTTGAATAGGCAGAATTAATATTATCAAAATGCCCAGAATACCTAAGCACTATACAGATTTAATGCAATTCTGATCAAAATCCCAATGGCATTCCTCATGGAAATAGAAAAAGAAATCATGAAATTCATCTGGAAAAATAGGAGACGCAGAATGGCTAGAGCTTTCTAAGCAGAAAGAGTGAAGCAGGTGATATTGCTATATCAGACCTTAAATTATTCTACAGAGCCATAGTAACAAAAACAGCATGGTATTGGCACCAACACAGGCTGGTAGACCAATGGTACAGAATAGAGGACACATCAACTAACCCATAAAATTACAACTATCTTATATTAGACAAAGGTGCCTAAAACATGCACTGGAGAAAGGATAGCATCTTCAAAAAATAGTGCTGGGGAAACTGAAAATCCATATGCAACAAAATGAAATTGAACCCCTATCTCTCATCATGAACAAAAGTTAACTCAAAATGGATCAAGGACCTAAAAATTAAACCAGACACACTGCATCTAACAGAAGCAAAGGTAGGCCCTAAACTTCATCATGTGGGATTAGGCCACAACTTTCCTAATAAGACTCCTATAGCACAAGAATTAAAACCAAGAATCAACAAATGGGATGGATTCAAACTAAAAAGTTTTTTATCAAAAAAAAAAAAATACAGAATAGAGAATCTACTCCCTGGGAGCAAATTTTTACCACTCATACATCAGATAGAGCACTAATCTCTAGGGTATATAAAGAACCCCAAAATCTTAACACCAAAAAATAATAATCCAATCAATAAATAGGCCAAGGACCTGAACAGACACTTCTCAGAAGAGGATATACAATCAACAAATATATGAAAAAAATGGTCATCATCTCTAGCAATCAGAAAAATTCAAATCAAAACCACTCTAAGATACCATCTCACTCTAGTCAGAATGGCAGCTATTATGAAGACAAACAACAATAAGCATTGGCCAGGATGTGGGGGAAAGGATACACTCATACACTGCTGGTGGAACTGGAATTTGGTGCAACCAATACAGAAAGAAGTATGGAGACTCCTTGGAAATCTGGAAATGGAACCACCATTTGACCCAGCTATTCCTCTTCTCAACTATACCCCAAAATTTAAAAACAACATACTACAGGGACACAGCCATAGCAATGTTTATAGCAGCATAATTCACAATAGCTACACTGTGGAGCCAACCTCTTTGCCCTTCAGTTGATGAATGCATAAAGAAATGTGGCATAGATACACAATGGAATATTACTCAGTACTAAAAGAGAATAAAATCATGGCATTTGCCAGTAAATGGATGGAGTTGGAGAATATTATGTTAAGTGAAGTTAGCCAATCCCCAAAAAACAAATGGCAAATATTTTCTCTGATATATGGGGGGTGACTCACAGTAGGGTAGGGAGGGAGAGCATGGGAGGATTAGATTAATTCTAGATAGGGAAGAGGAGTGGGAGGGAATTGGAGGGGGAAGGGGATTATCAAGGATGGTGGAGTGTGATGGTTTTCATTATACAATGATATGATCAACATCATTATTCAAGATACATGTATGAAGACTTGATTTGGGTGTCAACATATCTTATATACAAAGACATGAAAATTGTGATATATTTGTGCATTAATAATTGTAATGCAGAAAGAAATGAGTTCATATATACTGGTACAAGTTGATGTGAACATACATTGTATACAGAGATATGAAAAATTGTGCTACATATGTGTAATAGGGATCATGATGCATTCCACTGTTATCGTTTATCTTTAAAAATAATAAAAAATATTTAAAAACATAAAATAAAAAAAATAAATCATGACTTTTAAAAATCTGAAAAAAAGAAAGAAATTGTGAGATGGGATGCATGTGGTGCTACACACCTGATATATCCAGTCTTCTGGAGGCTTAGGCAAGCGAAATCACAATTGTGAAGCTGACCCCAGCAACTGAGTGAAACCCTGCCTTAATTTTTTAAAAAAGTAATAGTAATTTTAAAAAATTAAATTCAAAAAACATTTAAAAATTTAATTTTTTAAAATAAAAAAATTAAAAAGGGCTGAGGATATAGTTCAGTAATAGGATACCCTGGAAATTCCATTCAGAAATAACCATTTCTGGCAATCAGCCACATTTTGTTTGCCATATTACATACAGTTGGACAAATACTATGAAACACTGTGTCAGTTTTATATTGATATCACATAAATGTCACATTTCACACATAAACATATTTTAAAAGGACACCTACAGAATTTGAAAAAAAATTCAAATACAGATCACCACAAAACAGACTGAATTACACACCCTGGGAATAGATGATAGGACTCCTCATTTTAAAGAGGACTGCTTCCCTCAGGTTCATCTATGATAACACCCCATCAAATTTTCACCATGATTTCCTTTTAATTGAAGAAGGGAACAAACCAAAAAGTTTGAAAATTCTCCCGGAAGGCTAAATTGATATGAAATTAGACAAGAATTCTGAACTCTAAGAGCAAAAGCAGGAGCTATAATTACCAGGCACTAATGCATGTTATAAAATTATCATAATATAGTGACTTGAGGACCAAGAAAATCACAATGCAGCAATTTCATGGATGACTCCACATGTATGTAAATTTCATTTTTATTGTTAAGCGCAATGAAAAGGCCTAGATAAATGCAACCATCTCCAGCAGAGGATTTGATGTGAATGAACAAGACAACCCAACATGAAGGGAGGTGTGGGAACTGGAGGCACAGAACACTGGTAGGGCTTGGGGGCAGGACGTGCGTGGTACTGGATTATACTCCAGCACCCCAAAGAAGCACATGTTGAGCAGGATTATGTTTTAAAATTATACCAGAATAGGAGGTTCCTGATATAATTTGGAATAACTGTTACAATTATCATCAAGGAATCATGACATCAACAGAGTCCACCCATGGACCCACGTGGATGTAATAATCATACACTTAATTGCAATGAAAAAGTCATTATCAATCAAACCCTAACTAGGCCATCCTCAGCAATGTAGCTAGACCCGCGGTCAGAATAAAAACTAAAAACTTCCGGGGTCAGAGATGAGTGGTAAAGCACCCTTCTGTTAATTACCAAAACACAAAACAAATAAACTCCACAAAACTAGCTCAGGAATAAGCAGGGTCCCTGTACACAGCAGCTCCCCTCCTACAGGAAAAAAGTGTTTGAAGGATTTTGCATTTTATTTAGAGGCAGGGTCTCATCTAGCTGGTCTCTAAGTGCCTCGCCAAGTTGCCAAGGCTGGCCTTGACCTCGCAATCTTCCTGCATCAGCCTCTCCCCGACTCCCCAGCCTCTGGGATGACAGGTGTGTGCCATCGCTGGGCTAGGAGATTGGATTCTTCTAGTGGTCCCACCTGTCAATCACCATAGCCCGGGAAGACTCCAGGCAACCTCGATCACCTGCCACTTAGGACTTGAGCAGGGGCTGAGGCTGCCCTGGGGGATGGGAAGGCTGTAAGGGGTCTCCGCCACTGTCACGCTTTCCACCCGCCTGGCCATGGACACTGAGGGGCGCTGTCCCCAATGGGCTCAGGCCTGTGGACGCAGAAAGCCCCCGGAGTCAGGGCCGGCCAACTCGGGTTCCTCCCACAGCCGGTCCTGCCAGACGGCCTCCCTGCCCTGCCTCCCTCCTGAGCCAGGCACCAGATGCCACTGCACACTCACCATTTCCTGGTGCCCAGCAGCCAAGACTGCCCTGGAGAAGTTCAGCCCGTGCATTGCAGGCCCACGCGGAATCCCGGGCACGGAGGGAAGCCTGGATTCCAACTGCAGGAATCCTAGAAGCCCGGACCTCGGAGAAATAAATCCCATCCCAAGCGCGGAGGCCCGCCCCCTGCTCACTGGCTGCGCTCAGGATTGGACAGAGCTCAGCACGGGGGCTTCTGATTGGACAGGGCGTCAGTCAGTCTCTGCTCCCCACCCCAATCCGAGCACAGGGTGCCTTCATATTGAGTGACAGTGGGGTGATGTATGCTCCAGGCAAGAAGGCGGCCAGAAAGGCAGGGTTGGGTAGAGCTTTTTTTCTTTTTTCTTTTCCTTTTGAGGTCTGGGTATTGGGTTAGGGTCAGGGTGACCATAATTCTAAGTTCTGTTGGGTTTTGATGTTAGGAAATTGAAGTCATTTCTTGAATGTTTCATCACCTGGGCCTCCTCCTATACTAAGACCTCCCAGAGCATCTTCAGGGTGCTGACTAGTCCTATGTTTATCTGTGCAAAATTCTACAAGCAGAACTGGCCTTTCGTTTCTTGGGAACTGCCCAGTTTGTCATGCCAGCGCTGGTGGAGGCTCACAGTTGGGGGGCGGGGGTGCTGGCAGGAGCCCTGGAGGAGTTTACCACCCAGTTGGCAGCCTGAGAGCTGATGTTCCTCCAGCTGAGTTGACTATCTCGAGCCCACATTGAGGCTGAGTAAGGAGATGAGCACAGAAGAGACCCAGAGCGCAGACCTGGGTAAACCCCAGCTGCACCTGGGCTCCCTCACTCTCTGGCCACTGGGGGTTGAATTCAGAGGACTCAACCTCTGAGCCCCTTCCCAGCCCTAGCTTGAAGTTTAGAGACAGGGTGTCACTGAGTTGCTTAGCACCTTGCTTTTGCTGAGGCTGGCTTTGATTTCGCCATCCTCCTGCCTCAGCCTCCACAGCCACTGGAATGACAGGCGTGTGCCACTTTTTTTTCCTTTCTTTCTTTTTGAGAGAAATACGTGCAGTGGCCACAGGATAACAGCCTTGCACAGATCAAGGCCACCCTGGGTGCTCTCCCTGGTTCCCACCAGTCCCCCTGGATCCCAGGCAATGGGATCCTGCCTCCTCCAAAAATCGGAGACACCCTGCCCAGGTGTGCGTCCTTATATCAGTTGAATACTCTGCACTTGACAAGCAAAAAGAAAAAGAAAGAAAGACAGACCCTACCTGCTTGTCTTGATGCAAACAAAACTGATGTGTTTCCAAAGAGAGCTCTGGTGTTGTCCCCCCAATTCAGTGATGCAAAAAGTAACATAATACAGAGAAGACTCCTTGCTAAGAAGGGCTCAAGAGTCTCTCTCTTTAAGGAAAAACAATTTGCGTTTGATTGGGAGTCCAGGAAAGAAAACTCCAGGTTTTCCTAATTTGGTAAATAACTCCATAGATTCCAATGCACCCTGCTTCTCTCTGCCTTAGTTAACCATGGAGGCCTGGAGATTGCCTGCCCCCTGGGAGCCCTGTACCTTCAGATGAATGTGGGGGTAGGGGGTCCTTTCTTCTCCCTGCAGTGCCCTGTACCTCCACCTTCCCACAGTCTCCAACACCTTTGGCAGCACCCAATGGGGGAGCGGTTTAGAAAATTCTGGAATGTACCTAAAGACATTTCCTCATCCAGCTAAGATGCTATCAATTTGGTCCCATGGTCGTTTTCAGTACTTTTTATTTTTTTTTTCTGTTTTATTGGTTCGTCTTAGATATACATAACCATAGAGTCCATTGTGGTAAAATTATCCAAAGATAAAATATACCTTATTCTCCTTAGGACCCCATTCCTGTGGGTGGCATGATGGGTGGATTCACTTAGGTACTTTCATATATTTAAATAGGAACTTTATGGTCTATTCATGCTACAATCTTTCCTGTTGTTATCTCCCCCCGTTCCTGCTGCTCCCCTTTTTCTAATCTACTGAATTTCTCTTCTTTCCCCCCACCTTCCTCGAGATGTAGATAACACATGTCAGGGAAAACATGTGACCTTTGGTTTGGAGGGATTGCGTTATTTTACTTTAGCATGACAATCTCCAGATCATTCATTTACTGGGTAATGTTATGAAGCCATCCTCTTTTAAAGCTGAGTAATATTCCACTGTGTATACACACCACAATTTTTTTATCTATTCATCTGTTGGTGGGCATTTAGGCTGGCTCCACAGCTTAGCTAGTGCGAGTTGTGCTATCATGAACATTGATGTGGCTATGTCCCTGTAGTATGCTGATTTTAAATCCTCTGGATATATTGTGTGGAGTGGTATAACTGAGTCAGAGGGTGGTTCCAGTCCTAGTTTCTTGAGAAATCTCCATCCTGCTTTCCAGAGGGGTTGCCCCAATGTGCAGTTTCTCCAACAAGGTGTGAGCATTCCCTGTCCCCCACATCCTCACCAATTTATTGTTACTGTATTCTTGATAATTGCCATTCTGACTGGAGTGAAAGAGAATCTCAGTGTAGTTTTAATTTTCATTTCTCTAATTGCTAGAATATGTTGCCTTTTCAGTATTTTTTAAAAATGTTTTCTATTGGAGTCGGACACAATACATTTATTCTATCCATTTATTTTTCTGTGGTGCTGAGGATGGAACCCAGTGCCTGCACATGCTAGGTGAGCACTCTATAGTTGAGCCCCAGCCCCAGACCTCATTTTCAGTATTTTTTACTTTTGCTTGTCAGTAACAGCAGCCTAGTTATTTGGGGGCCCAGTTTTGCTGCATTTGTGAAATGGGAACATTTCTCTTGAAGGAAGAATGAGAAGGTCAAGGCACATGCCCAGGATTCCAGGGATGAGCAGTACACAGTTGTCTTGGCCAGGATGAGGAGAAGATTATGTGGCTGAGAATAGGAAAAGAGCTGGGGACGCCCTGAGGCCAGAAAGCTTCCTTCCCCCATGAGGGAAATGATTAATTATTCTTGCTGTTACTTTTCTTAACCAAAATGAGAAATTTTCCTAAGCTACCAGTGCCACTAAATATACGTCCCTAGATGGAGCTCAGATTTGTCTTGAGAGGCAAGGAAAAGTGAATAACCTACCCAGTGGTTCCAATAACCAACAAGCTAGACCTTGGGCTCCTTAGGGGCAAAACACTGGGTTTTACCCAATAATTAACAATCCAACAGCACTTGACACCAATTAATGGGGGATGGAGAATTGGATCAGTGGGTGTGGGGGTCTGTGGTTGGCCAGCTGCAGGAGCTTGCCTCTGGGGTGCATTCCTTGCATCTGGGAGGTTTTTCAACACCAATGAGATAAGCAGAGTGGTGAGAAAACTGGCAAACCTTCTGCAATATTCTAGCCAGAAATATTCATAAGCACTTTAAACGCATCTTAATGTTTACCCTTGGTCAAATGTGCCTCAATAAGAATTCAACCATTTGAAAAAAACTGTCAACATGAAAAGTTTCTGAAATTGGATGGTTTGTGGACCACATTTGTGGATGACTGCAAAAAACATATGAGCCCATGGCTAAATACATAAGTAAAAATAGAAATCTAATAATGAACATTCTCTTAAGACTTCCTTTCTGAAAACACTGCCCTATGTACTTTGATAACTAAATAATCATTTAATCTTTCCTCTAGCAACACTTGAGGTCCATAAAGAACTGTGGAACACATCTGGTTGGAGCAGAAATGCTGGGATACCAAAAAGAAAGTTACACTGAACCTCAAAGTAGAAGGTTCATAAAGCACCAGAATGCAGAAATGCCCACACAAAAGAAAATTGAAATGAAAAACAAGAAACTGGGGTTGTGGCTCAGTGAGAGAGCAACTGCCTAGCACCTGTGAGGCATAGGGTTCCATCCTCAGCACCACATTAAAAAGAAATATATAAAATAAAGTTATACTGTCCAACTAAAAACTATTTTTAAAAATAAAGATCAGATTTAAAAAAAAAAAAGCAACTCCCTGCAATGCAGCATTTCTCCTAGACCAGCTTCCTGGACCCCTAAATACTAGCATGGTATGAGCAAGCTTTGAAAAATGGGTGAGAAATTACAGAAGTCTGCTCTGGCCCCATCTCTAGTCCAGCCCCACTTAAATGCCCTCTGCAAATAGCAACACCTCCGACCTTGTATTTGCTGTCTCTCCCTTTAGAGTTTCTCACATTTTTTTTCCTTTTTATCTTCTTGTGATGCTGGGGATTGAACCTGGGACCTTGTGCATGCAAGGCATGTATGCTACTGCCCTCACTGTATCCCGAGCCCCTCACTTTTTTTCGTGAATGTGTGTCTGCTTTTCTAAATAGATCTTTCCATGTGCCTGATAAATGATGAAGTATTCTTCCGTGGGTGATGACTATAGCATTTTCCTATTGGAGAGAATAAGGGGCTCCAGTGGCTCTTCATTATGCCCAGGGACTGATACCTCATCCCTCAGATCATTGTGGCATACGGTGGGGGGAGTACCTTGCATTGTCAGGTGAAATCAGGTTCCATCCTGGGAGATAAGCATGCACCAGACTGCCTTGTTTACACACAAGCCATTCTTAAGGACAATTTGGCATACAACCATATACTATGGAAATGAGGTTCAACTTCCTTCCTGGTGGACATTTTAGCATTACAACAAAGTAGAATTGACTTCCTAGTCACTAGTACTTTATCTTAAGGTTATTTGTGAAAGAGGTTCATTTTTTTTTTATTATTATTGGTTGTTCTAAACATTACAAAGCTCTTGACATATCATATTTCCTACATTAGATTCAAGTGGGTTATGAACTCCCATTTTTACCCCAACTACAGATTGCAGAATCAAATCGGTTACACATCCACATTTTTACATAATGACATATTAGTAACTGTTGTATTCTGCTACCTTTCCTATCCTCTACTCTCCCCCCTCCCCTCCCCTCCCATCTTCTCTCTCAACCCCATCTACTGTAATTCATTTCTCTCCTTGTTTATTTTCCCATTCCCCTCACATCCTCTTATATGTAATTTTGTGTAACAACGAGGGTCTCCTTCCATTTCCATGCAATTTCCTTTTTCTCTCCCTTTCCCTCCCACCTCATGTCTCTGTTTAATGTTAATCTTTTCCTCCTACTCTTTCTTCCTGCTCTGTTCTTAGTTGCTCTCATTATATCAAAGAAGACATTTGGCATTTGTGTTTTAGAGATTGGCTAGCTTCACTTACCATAATCTGCTCTAGTGCCATCCATTTCCCTGCAAATTCCATGATTTTGTCATTTTTTAGTGCTGTGTAATACTCCATGGTGTTAAATGCCACACTTTTTTTATCCATTCATCTATTGAAGGGCATCTGGGTTGGTACCACAGTCTAGCTATTGTGAATTGTGCTGCTATGAACATCAGTGTGGCAGTATCCCGGTAGTATGCTCTTTTAAGGTCTTCAGGGAATAGTCTGAGAAGGGCAATAGCTGGGTCAAATGGTGGTTCCATTCCCAGCTTTCCCAGGAATCTCCATACTGCTTTCCAAATTGGCTGCACCAATTTGCAGTCCCACCAGCAATGTACAAGAGTACCCTTTTTCCCACATCCTCACCAGCACTTGTTGTTGTTTGACTTCAGAATGGCTGCCAATCTTACTGGAGTGAGATGGTATCTTAGGGTGGTTTTGATTTGCATTTCTCTGACTGCTAGAGATGGAGAGCATTTTTTCATGTACTTGTTTATTGATTGTATGTCCTCCTCTGAGAAGTGTCTGTTCAGGTCCTTGGCCCATTTGTTGATTGGGTTATTTGTTATCTCGTTGTCTAATTTTGTGAGTTCTTTGTATACTCTGGATATTAGGGCTCTATCTGAAGTGTGAGGAGTAAAAATTTGTTCCCAAAATGATGTAGGCTCTCTATTTACCTCTCTTATTGCTTCTCTTGCTGAGAAAAAACTTTTTAGTTTGAGTAAGTCCCATTTGTTGATTCTTGTTATTAACTCTTGTGCTATGGGTGTCCTATTAAGGAACTTGTAGCCCGACCCCACAATATGTAGATCGAAGCCAACATTTTCTTCTATCAGATGCAGTCTCTGATTTGATATCAAGCTCCTTGATCCATTTTGAGTTAACTTTTGTGCATGGCGAGAGGAGGGGATTCAGTTTCATTTTGTTGCATATGGATTTCCAGTTTTCCCAACACCATTTGTTGAAGATGCTATCCTTCCTCCATTGCATGCTTTTAGCCCCTTTATCAAAACACATCTCAACTTCTTGGGTCATAGTCTCATGGGAAATCATGTTTTCCACTAGGAGAGGGTCAAGGTGTGTCTTCTATTCTTAGGCTCCAAGGTGCTAACAATGCAACATGGACACAAACAGAATGTGGTGCATGAGTAATTGGAGACATGTTCTCCAAAAACAGTTCCTTTTGGTGGAATGGTCTGGTGCAAAATAAAAGCTAAAAAAGGTAAAGCAGGGGAAAAAAACCCATGGGACACAGGAAGTAATTTTAAAAGTGGAGGTGGGATGGACTAGCCTATCTTCTATACTCAAAAGAGCAAAATGGAGCCCATGTTTGCTTTATTTATATTAGGGAATATCAAAGGTTTTCCATGGACTGTTCTTTGCCAAATAAGGTAGAAGGTGGGCTTTGCAGTTTCCAATGGGTTATCCCCAATTTCAGAACTAGAAGAGGGGTCTTTCTAGTAGAGCAGAGATAGGGTCATGTGCCTTGGGCAATCTAGTGCACTCTGGGGAGCTGCGGATAGTTCCCAAGGTGAGACCTACATCTCCATGGCTCCATACCCAGAGAAGACCCTGAAGAAATTCACAGGTTGCACCCTAATTACTCCCCCTTTTTTCTTTGCAAAAGAAAATGATGAGCTCTTATTTCAAATTCCCAGATTCTTGTTCTGAGTGTGTGACAGCCTATTATCACAATACAAAAATGAACTAGTAGCAAACATCTCATTCCAATCATATACCATGCAGAGTGTTTCAGTGTGTTTCCAGGGTTAAAGCCTTTTCATTCTTGAATTATTTTCAGTTAGAGAGGTAGGATCCATAAGATCGATTTTGCTTTTTTGAATATCCTGGATGTTGTGATGTAACTCCGTAAGATCAGGGCTACTATTAATTGCTATACCAAATACCCATTAGCTGATTTAACCTTTTCTCAAACCCATTGGGGAGCATTATATTTGGCTGCAGAAACACAGACATTCATAGTGAGATGGCATTTAAACCTTTCCTTAAATTTGAGAGTAGAAAGCTCATTACCAATATTTATGACAGAAGTTTCTAAAGCATTCATTTTTTTTTCAATATTTTCATCAATATTTATGATTATTGAGGGTTTGGGAAGTATATTGAACCAAATTATTAAGAAATTTTGCATGTTGAATATTCTGAGATATAGCCACTGAGGCTGTAACTGTAGAAGTGATGAATAAAATTAAATGAAATTTTAAAAATTATAACCAGGAATTATGAGTCCAAGAGCTCACTTAAGTCTAGTAACCTGAGCATATGTTTGTTGTAAAACCTGAACACCAGCATCAGCATACCATGGCTCTGAAATTTTGACTGCTAGTAAGACAAAGGAAGACTGGTGAAGGATTACTGCTCCTTTCCCTTGTTATATCTAGAGACGCAATTAGGTAAATTGCACTTTTTACAGGCTACAAGATATTTATCATCCTTTCTCTTAACTCTCACATTTCAAGTAATTAAAGCCTAAGGAGATTGAACCAGGCCTGCAACCATACCAGGAACCCTCTTTACACCCCCTGCCTACAAAGTCAGGCATAGGGCTGTCAGTGTAATATAGGAAATCTGAGGCTGCAATTAAGCTCCAAACACTTATCTGGATACCACCTTCACTGAAGGTTAGGATATTACCAAAAAAACCTCCAGGGATCATGGCATCCTTATGTGATTGTCTTTTGTCAATTCTTGGAGACCAGTCTAAAATATATCTACTCTTTCTAGAACCTTTTTGTTGTACTGGCAAGACATCTGCACAGTCTATCCATTTAGGAATGGTGCCAAATTCTATTGCAGAATTATTAAGACAGTAAGGTATTGGCAGACATTCTGTGGCAATGACTGGCTTGTTATGAGAAAGTCTCATTTTAATAACTGTTTGGACATACTGCTTAGAATCCCAGGGTCCCCTTCCTCCTTTGTAGCTTTCACTTCCTGCTGGGGGTCAGGGCTGACATCTCTGGATCAATCTTCAGTTATATGAACCTCGGTTCTAGGTTCTCCATGTCTGATAGCATGTTCAGGTACCCCAACAGGATGAGAGGCACCTTCTGGGAAAACACATGCATGACTTCTACCCCACGTTATCTGATCCTTTCTGTTGTTATGTTTCTAAATCATTCCACCAAACTTGGACCAAGGAACCTGTTGCTGTGGAAGATGTGTCTTTCAGCTGCAGTGTGACTATCAGAGTCAGAATTTTAAAAAAAATTAAAACAAAGCATGATTAAGGTTATTTTGTGGGGCCTTATCCCCCCCTTTTTTGTAACTGTTGCTAAAGAGATAAATGAGCTCATTCTACCAATGGCTGGACCTTGAGACTTATGGGGAATACCTGCTTTATGATCAATACAAAATTGATGGCAAAACTGCTGAAAAGAAAAATTAGTATAAGCTGGAGTATTATCAATTTGAATCTGTAAAGGACATCCTAATGCTGCATGAGTAGCTAGACAGTGAGAAATAACATGCTGAGTATTTTCTTTTACACAGGCCATCTCAAAAATAAATCTACAGTAAGTATCAAAAATAACATGAACTTAACACTGTTTGCCAAATTGATCAATGTGAGTTACATCCATTTGATATAACTGATTTGGTCATAAACCATGAGATTAACCCCCATTGGTGGAGATAAAATATGTATAAAACATTCTGAGATTTGATGAACAATTTGACAAGTTTTTCCCCAGCAATATTATTTTTTTTTATTTAAAGAAGAAGCATTCTGATGATGTAAAGAATGTGAGGCTTATGCACAATCATATAAAAATATTTATTCACAAATGGCAACAAGTTGATCAATCTTATCATTACCTCATTCTGAAGGGCGTGGAAGATTAGAATGTGCCCTTATATGGCTAATGAAACATGGATGGAGACACATTTGAATTGTCTTTTTTAAGGTCTGAAACAAATTAAATAACTCTTGCAAAGGTGTGTTCCCAGTAGTTGATGTTTCAATACCTTTTGTGACTCCAACTGCAATATAAATTATCAGAATAAATATGGATTGACTCGTTTGAAAAATGAATTAAAGCCCAAATGAGAGCTTAAATTTCTGATCATTCTGCAGAAGTATATGATGTCTGTATTATCTCTGTATGAACATGGCTATAGAAACCTGCTTTTCCTGAACTTGATCCATCAGCAAATAGTGTTAGTGCTCCAACTATTGGTTAAGCCCCCCGGGTCCGGACGGGCGGTTCCGGCAGACGCCCGCGTGGGAGGACCGGGTTTGGCTTGCCGGCGCCTATGGAGTATTGGCGGCTTTTTCAAAAATAAAGTTTTGTTCCTGCTTGAGTGGCTCGTGATTCTGTGCCCAGCCAAGACTGCAGCATTTCACGGCCCGTGCGGGAAACACCTGAAACTTAGAGGTGAGTAAAATTGTTCGCCCCTGACGGAAGGCGACAGAATGGGTGACCATTTCAAAAAACAATGTGTTCTTGTTTTGATTTATTTTGTTTTTATTTCAAGCTCCCTAGCCCTAGAATTTTCTCAGGTGAACTGGGAAAAATGGTTGGCTCAAGGTTTGAAGTTATTCGGCCCTGAGAAAGAGAAAATTGATACAACCATTCTCTGCTCCGTTTTTGTTTCATTCTGTTTTGGCTTTGTTTTATGCTATCTTATTGGGTTACGTTACCTTTATGGTAGATTAGAATCCAGTAAAAAACAAACCAAAAAACTGTTAAGTAAATTGTTAGAGGTCCAAACTATGGTAGAAAAAACTCTAGGTCAAGCAAAAGAGAAGGTCTCTCAAGCTAGTCAGAGGAAAATTTAAAGAAAGCAAGCTTAGAGGAAAAACAGCCATCAGGTGGAGAATTACAACAGGAGGTTGCTACTAACTCTGTTCTATCACCAGAGGGCGTAATTCAACCAACAGCTCCATCTACCACTGAGCGGCCCTCAACTCCCGTAGTTGATGGACGGAATTCTGAGGCAGGACCCCAAAGATTAGCATGCCCTGTACTTGAGCAGGCAGGAGGGCAACGAATTCACCGTGCTTTAGATTTCAAAACAATAAAGCAATTAAAGGAGGCTGTAACAACCTATGGGCCGCAAGCTCCCTTCACAATAAGCATGGTCGAATCTGTTACCAACTTGGACATGACACCAGCAGATTGGGCTAACATGTGTCGATCTGTGCTAAATGGAGGACAATATTTGTTATGGAAGGTTGCCAATGAGGAATTTTGCATGGAGACAGCTAGGCGAAATGCAGAAGCCGGTTACCCTCAAAGAAATATAGATATGCTATTGGGAAAGGGACCTTATGAGGGTCAAAGACAGCAAATTGAATATGACCCTGGCGTATACGCACAAATTGCTGTAGATGCAGTTAGGGCATGGAAAACTTTACAGGGGCATGGAGACTTACAAGGTCAATTATCTAAGGTAATACAAGGAACTAATGAACCTTACGCTGAATTTGTAGATAGACTTATTCAGTCAGCCTCTAGGATATTTGGAAATACAGAACAGGTAATGCCATTTATAAAACAACTGGCTTATGACCAAGCAAATCGTTGCTGCAGAGAGGTCATTAGACCATGGAGACATGAAGATTTAAACACGTATATTAAATTATGTAGAGACATTAATGAACAAGGGCAAGTCTTAGCAGCAGTACAACAGGCTTTAGATGCCAGGCCAAAAACATGCTATAATTGTAATCAAACAGGACATTTTAAAAGGAGTTGCCCCATAAGAGGAGGGTTTAACAAAGCTGGGTATCAAAGGAATAGAATACCGGGTATTTGCCCACGATGCCATAGAGGGAAACATTGGGCTAATGAATGCCGTTCTCAAACCACCATAGAGG
The DNA here is from genome assembly GCF_964194105.1 of Spermophilus citellus. Lineage (NCBI taxonomy): Eukaryota > Metazoa > Chordata > Mammalia > Rodentia > Sciuridae > Spermophilus > Spermophilus citellus. The sequence continues at coordinate 275,502 of NW_027672862.1, read as the reverse complement.
GTATTCCATTATCAAAAAACGGACAAGGACCAAGTGTTTACCCATGATATCGTGGAGAAAGGTATCAGGCTCCATTGCCAAAAAACGGACTAGAGAGCCCAATGCCCTGGGGCCCAAAACCACAAATATATTGGTCAAAGGAGGAACCCAGCAGCACCATCAAGGTAGTGCCCAGGACGCATTATCCATTAAATCCCTCATCAGACAAACTAGAGGGAGTGCAGGGCTGGACATCTGCGCCTCTGCCAGAGCAGTACTAACTCCAGAGATGGGAGTTCAAATCATTCCCACAGGAGTAAAAGGACCTCTTCCCCAGGGAACAGTAGGCTTATTATTGGGACGCAGTTCTTCTACATTAAAAGGACTTATGATAAGTCCTGGGGTAATTGATCCCGATTATGAGGGTGAAATAAAAATTATAGCTAGTTCTCCAAGAGGTATATCAGTAATTTCACCAGGAGATAGAATAGCACAGTTATTAATAATACCCAGCCTGCATGATAAATTTTCCAGTTGTAATGTAGAAAGAGGTTCCAAGGGATTAGGCTCCACAGGTGTAGATTGGGCTATGCTGTCTTTAAATTTAGATTCTCGCCCGATACTAAAATTAAATATTCAAGGACATGACTTTAATGGGCTGCTGGACACAGGAGCTGACCTCAGCATCATATCTCGTCAAGAATGGCCAAAACATTGGCCATTACAACAAGCCACTCAAACGCTTCAAGGCCTAGGAGTGGCAACAAATCCCCATAGAAGTGCTATGGTATTAGATTGGAGGGATCCTGAAGGATGTGAAGGAACTATACAGCCCTATGTATTAGATCATCTTCCCGTAAATTTATGGGGACGAGATGTCCTAGATCAATTAGGATTGACATTAACAAATAACATCAATCCTAACGTGCCCACTACTAGGGCTAAACAAGGCTTTAGGAAAGAAAAAAGATTAAGAGAACAAGAACAAGGTATGACAGCACCTATTCAAATAGATCAAGAAATAAGTAGACATGGTTTGGGTTTTCAGAAAGGGCCACTGAGACAATCAAAATTACTTGGAAATCAGAAAGACCAGTATGGGTTCCTCAGTGGCCCCTGACTAAAGAAAAGATACAAGTAGCCCATGACTTGGTCAGACAACAATTAGCGGAAGGACATATACAACCTTCCGTACCCCCCCATAATACTCCCATTTTTGTCATTAAAAAGAAATCTGGTAAATGGAGATTATTACAAGATTTAAGAGCCATTAATAATGAGATGGTTATTATGGGACCTGCTCAATCAGGGATTCCCCAATTGTCTGCTTTACCAAAAACCTGGCATGTTTTAGCTATAGATATTAAAGATTGTTTCTTTTCAATTCCAATTCATCCCGAGGATAGTCCACATTTTGCATTTACTATCCCTGCACTGAATCATGAAGGTCCTGATCAAAGATATGAATGGAAAGTACTCCCTCAAGGGATGGCTAACAGCCCAACTATGTGTCAAATTTATGTTAATAAAGCAATTCAGCCACTTAGAAATCAAAATCCTGAACTACAAATATTTCACTATATGGATGATGTGTTATTGGCACATAAAGATAAAAACACATTGCTAGAATGTTATGCCACACTTACAAACTTATTGAAAAATTATAATCTAGAGATAGCAATAGATAAAGTACAATTAAATCTTCCAATTAATTATTTAGGAGTTCTATTATCCTCAACCACGGTCCGTCCACCAAAAGTTCAAATACGAGTAGATCAACTCAAATCACTTAATGACTTTCAAAAGTTATTGGGAGACATAAATTGGATAAGGCCTTATCTAGGCATACCAACAGGAGAGTTAGGACCTTTATTTGATATTCTAAAAGGCCCATCAGATCCAAATTCACCCCGCATGTTAACGCCTGAAGCAAGAAAAACATTAAAAATCATTGAAACATATATGGAAAATATGCATTTGGATAGAATTGATATAAGTTTGCCTTTATTATTTATTGTACTACCAACAAAAAATATTCCTACAGGAGTATTTTGGCAAGAAGGTCCATTATTGTGGATACATCTATCTTATTCTCCTAACACTATTCCTACTAGATATCCTGAGGCTGTAGGACAATTAATACTCAAAGGAATAAAAGCAGCAAAGGGAGTGTTTGGTATTTCTCCCAATAAAATTATTACTCCATATACTATGGATCAAATTGATGAGTTAGCTAATGAGTTAAATACTTGGGCAATAATCATGCGTAAAACTAGTGTTTCATTTGATAATCACTTACCATCTAATCCTTTGTTGTCTTTTTGGTCTAAGCATCCTGTAGTTTTTCCAAAAATGACAAGAAAAACCCCTATCATAAATGCTCCAAATATATTCACTGATGGGTCAAACAATGGTACAGCAGCAGTAGTTACTCCTAATCGAACTTTTACATTTTTAGTACCCAAACAATCAGCTCAAAAGGTAGAACTTAATGCAGTATTACAAGCTTTTATGATGTTTAAAGATTCTGTATTTAATTTATTTTCTGATAGTCAGTATGTAGTTAATGCTATAGTATCCCTTGAAGATGCTGGTAGGATTTCACCTTCTTCTACAGTTTTCTCTTTGTTTTCCACTATACAAAGTCTAATCTGGGACCGAAAAGATCCATTCTTTATAGGTCATATCAGGGCACATACAGGATTGCCTGGAGCCCTTAGTATGGGCAATGAACTAGCAGATAAATCTACACATGACATACATATTTTCTCCACAATAGAAGAAGCTATAAATTTTCATAAAAGGTTCCATGTCAATGCTAATACTTTACAAAAGCGTTTTAAAATAACTAAAGAAAAAGCCAGACATATAATAAAACAATGTCAAAATTGTGTGACATTTTTACCACAAGTTAATCTTGGAGTCAATCCTAGAGGACTGATACCTAACCATATTTGGCAGATGGACGTCACACACTTGCCAAAATTTGGAAAATTAAAATATTTACATGTTACAGTTGATACTTCTTCCAGATTTTTGATGGGCTTCCTTCATGCCGGAGAAAAAACTAAAGATGTTATAGCTCATTGCTTACAAAATTTTGCCACTGTGGGCATTCCAAAACAGTTAAAAACGGACAATGGTCCTGGTTATACTTCCACCTCTTTCAAACAATTTTGCTCATCATTTGGCATTACTCACATAACAGGAATTCCATACAATCCACAAGGACAAGGCATAGTTGAAAGAGCTCATCAAACTATTAAAATGTACTTATTAAAACAAAAGGAGGGAATTGGAAAGGGGTATATATCCCCCAAAGATAAACTTAAAATAACCCTTTTTACTCTAAACTTTTTAAATTTGGATTCATCGGGACTTAGTGCTGCAGAAAGACATTTGTACCCCAAAAATGTACATAAGCCTAAGGTACTTTGGAAAGATATTCTAACAGGACAATGAAAAGGCCCGGATCCAGTGATAGTCTGGAATCGGGGCGCTGTCTGTGTTTTCTCACAGGAGGAACAGCAACCGATTTGGATTCCAGAGAGATTAACTAAAACAATTTCTACAGAAAAAAAGATGATTTGACTCAAATCCATAACAGCTGACATCCAGAGCTCCAGCTTGGCTATTCTTACATCTGCGACAGTGATTAACCAAGGTGTTTTTTTCAATATCTATTTTATTATTGCATTTTTCCCACATCATAAAGTTCTATTTTATTTTTGAGCTCATACAAACCTAGGTTAATGTTTTTCTGATCAGTTTTATTTTTTGACTGTGTTTTATTTTTTGACTGTGGAGTTTTTAAACATTGCAATGGAGATTTCACCTAGGTATAGCTACAAAGCCTTTATTTACTATTGTCTTATGTGTTGTATGTTGTGTGCACACTTCTGTTTTGTGTTGTATGTCTGTATGTGTGTATGTCCATATTTCTTATATGAGAAGCGCTCATGAAAAAATGGATCCGAATTTTTTCTTTATTCACGTGATTTTTATGGTTTAATTTAAATTAGGTGAACAGCTGTTAATGATTGTTTTTAAAGATGGTTAACAGATCTGTTTGTTTACTAATTTAAATTAGGTAAACAGCTGTTAAGTATTGTTTTTAAAGGAGTTTAACAGATCTGTTTGTTTTCTTTCACCTTTCCTTTTCATTATATTTAATAATTCTGTTCAGGATAATGTCTCTTTAGCATCATTGCCAGAATTTCCATCTCCATCCCAATTCCGGTGAAGACTAAGATAAAACCAAACTACAGCTTCTATGATAGCTATCACAGTAAACTGTATAAACTGATGCATCAATGAATATAACTCAACAAGTAATGCTCAATCAAGGACTTGATTTACTTTGGGAGGAAATGGACATATTGATAGACTCCTCTGATATGAACTGCCTGCGGAACTTGCCTAGACTATATATCAGTTGCATGCATTGTGAAATATCATCTGGTGCACCGAATTGTGGTACTGCTGGCATATCTTTGCTGATGGTGTCACCAGTGATGCAATTTCCTTGCCAGCTCACCCCATGTTAATTGTGGTAATGCTGGCATATCTTTGCTGATGGTGTCACCAGTGACGCAATTTTCCAAAAGGAGCCATCAATTGGCTTGGTGTCGTGGCATTTCTGTATCCTCCTCCCTTCTACTAGTGATGGTCTAAAATTTGGGGGCCAACAGAGGTGAGGCAAAGAACCTCACCCCCCCCACTGGCACCAAGGCAAAATTTGGGGGCCAACAGAGGTGAGACAAGAACCTCACCCCCCCACTGGTGCATAGGCCTATCCACAAGCATGGCTAAATGCTGGACCAGTAGTCAGTGACAGGTTGATCTGATTGCAGTGGATTCAACCTAAGACAAAAAGCTGACGCCTAAAGGTCAGTTCTCCCATGACGGGTAAGAACCATATGTTGAATTGGACAACCTACCAGGCACGGTCCCTAGCCACATTGCTTGTTGCTTAATTAAACAGAAGGGAGAAGATGCTAGGAGCCACAAGCAAATAATACGATGTATGGCACCTTTGGTTGTAAAGTGACGCCAGCTAACCACTGAGATGATATGATTATGTTAAGATTTACATTCATATGGAAATTGGACTCCCGCTGTTCACCTTGGCCTGCTACCAGACTCATGTTACGGGACTCCTGGAGAGTTCCCATTGGTTGGGGAAGGATAGTAGGAGGAAATTCCGGGGGAGGTCCGGGGCCCCCCGGTCCGGGATGGGCGGTTCCGGCAGACGCCCACGTGGGAGGACCGGGTTTGGCTTGCCGGCGCCTATGGAGTATTGGCAGCTTTTTCAAAAATAAAGTTTTGTTCCTGCTTGAGTGGCTCATGATTCTGTGCCCAGCCAAGACTGCGGCAATTAGACAGTGTACACTTTAGGAAGAAAAAAATGGAAAGTAGTTTAGGTGGATAAAAATGAAAAAAAAAAAAAACATGCCTAAACTTATGAGGTGCAGCTAAAGTAGCCCCCAGAAGAAAATTCATAACTACAGAAGCCTACATTTTAAAAGAAATAACATGTTGAGCAACAAAATACAACAAACAAAAACATGAATTTACACAGTAAGTAACTACACAAAGGGAAGCAAGCTGAAATCAAATTGCACAGATGATAAATTTTAATAAAGAATTAAGCAAGAATAAAAGAAATAGACAAAAGAAAGAATTAAGAAATATCTTGATTGTACAAAAGATTTACAAAATTGATTGTTGGATTAACCAAGAAAAAAGAGATTGAGAGAGTACTCAAGTTAATAAAAATCAAAAATAACAGTGAGACAATGAAAACAGACTCCACAAAAAATTTAGAGAATTTTAAGAGAATATAATGATCAACTGAATGTGAACAAATGCCTATAAAAAATCCATCAAAACTGTCTTAGACATAGAAAATCTGAAAAGACTTAATAAGAGACTGAATCAGTATAAACAGAATAAAAACATCCATATCAGAGCTGAGCATGGTTAGTGTACACCTGTATCCCAGTGACTTGGGAGGCTGAGGCAAGAGGATCATGAGTTCAAAGCCAGCCTTAGCAAAAGCAAGGCACTGAGCAACTCAGTGAGACCCTGTCTCTAAATAAAATACAAAATAGGGCTAGGGATGTGATTCAGAAGTCAAGGGCCCCTGAGTTCAATCCCTGGTGCCCAACAACAACAATCCATATTAGAAATGTGAAGTGAACCTATCAATCTATATCTAACTCTAATAACAGATAGATAGCTTTATGTGAATTAAATCCTAAGCTCTCTATGAAAGAACTATTTAAATAAAAAAGTTCAGCATTTGTGCAGGATATAGCTCCATTATATCAATACAATTTTTGTAGCTGAGCAATAAATATTCAAAGCAAAATTATTAAAAAATTCATTTTATAGTAGAATCAAACATTAAATACAGAGCAAAAAACTTACAAATGTGTCTTGTAAGCAGAAAATACTATAGAAAATGTGTAAAAGAATAAATAGCCATCAACTATTTATTGATAAGATTAATGTTGCTGAAATGGTAAAATGCAAGTTGATTTAAATACCAATGTAAACCTTACCAAAATTCCCACATTCCATTTTGAAAAAGATTTAATAGTAAGCCTAAAGTGAATATGGAATTTCAGTCAACCTCAAATACCAAATATAGTTTTTTCCAAGAAAAATATAAAGCACAAAATTGGAAGACTCACACCTCCCAATTTTAAAACTCAGTATAAAGCTTCAGTACTCAAAGAAATTGAATCCCTATTCCTCACTCTGTTCAAAATCAATTCAAAAGGAGTAAAAGACCTGACTGTGAAACTACAAAATAAACAAGGGAAAGCAATTTAAGACTCTGGTAAGGACAACAAATGTTTTAGACAGAATTTTAAAATCACACAATAAATAAATAAATAAGGCATTAAACTAAAATTCTGATGTACATAAAAGAAAAAAAAAAGTAGAATCCCTATAAAATGGCAGAAAATCTTTGCCCAGTATGCATTTGATACAAGCTTCATATTTAGAATATGTAAAGAACAAAAAAAATTATAACACCAAACAATCAAAAACTAAGTAATGCCATTCAAGTGGGCAAATGAAGTAGACAGTTTTCAAAAGAAACAAAAAGTTCCAGTAAACATATAGAAAAATGTTCCATATATTAGCCTTCAGGAAAATGCAAATCAAAAATACAATGAGGAAGGCTGGGGAAATAGCTCAGTTGGTAGAGTGCTTGCCTTGCATGCGCAAGGCCCTGGGTTCAGGCCCCAGCACCACAAGAAAAAAAATACACGAGGTATCACCACACCCCAGTCAGAATGTATAACTTAGAAAAGTGACAAACAGCGATGCGGATGTGGAGAAAAATCAACGCTTATGCACGGGTGTGTAGCCGATATGGAAAACTGTGCATATTACTCAAAAAAGTAACAATAGCTGGGATCATGGCCCACAGCTAATCCCATATATTTAAGAAGCTAAAGGAGGAGGACTACAAGTTTAAGGCCAGCTTGTGCAAGTTCAGGGTCAAACAGTGCAAAACCCTGTCTCCAATAAAAAAAAATGCTGGGGGACCAGGAATGGTGATAAATATCATGGGTCATTCAGAGTGGCTTCCCACATGTCCGTCCTTCTTTCTTTGAAAAAGCAGGTGATGGGTCATTATTTTGAGTCCCTGAATTCTTCTTCATCTGGCACAAAATCCTACAATTACAACACAAGAGAGAATTAGTAGCAATGGGAACAATACAATGATATAGCATGCAGAATGTTTAAGAATGTTTCCAGGGTTAAAGCTGTTTAATTCTTTAAGTATTTGATCAGGTAAGAAGTAGGATATGAAAAATCAATCTTACTTTTCTGTATATCTTGAATCTGATGATGCAGCTCCAAAGGATCCAAGCAGTTATCATTATTCTGCCAAATATCCAACAAATGGTTTTGAACCTTCTCCCAATACCATTAAGAAGCATTGCATTTGGCAGCAGTAACACACACATACTTAAAGCTAGCATGACATTTAAGTCTTTCCTTGAATTTCAAAGTGGAAAGTTCATTACCTATATTCATGACAGCAGCCTCTAAGGCATTTAGCTTGGTCTCAATCCTTTCATCAACATTTATTTGATTGTGAAGAGTCTTGGAAGTATTCTGAGCCAAATTATTAAGACAATTTGCATGTTGAATATTTGAGATATAGAAACCGAAGCTGTGACCACGGGAGCAATAAAATAAACCAAGGGAAGAACTCCCACTATTATGAGCCCAAGAGCACACTTAGATCTCACTAGCTGGGTGTGTATTTGTTGTAAGACTTGAAAACCAGCATCAGCCTACCATGGTTCTGAAATATTTTCTGGTAATAAGACAAAAGAGGGCTGATGAGGTATCATCGTTCCTTTTTCTCTATAATTTCTGGTGATACAATTAGTTAAATTACATTTATTACATGTTACAAGATATCTATCATCTTCCATTATTAACTTTTACATTTCCAGTAATTGAAGAGTAAGGAGACTGAATACAGGCCTTTGAGCCATAGCAAGAATCTTCCTTCTAATACTTGCTTACAAAGTCTGGTAAAGGTTTGTCAGTAAAATGTAAGAATTATGAGGCAGCAATTAAGCACCAGGCATCTTTCTGAATGCCACATTCTCTGAAGGTCATGATGTCAATAAGTATGGAGACTCCTTGCAAAACCAGCATGGAACCACCATTTGACCCAGTGATCCCTCTCCTGGGACTATACCCAAAGGACTTAAAAACAGCATATTACAGGGACACAGCCACATTAAGATTTATAGCAGCACAATTCACAATAGCTGAACTATAGAACCAACCTAGATGTCCTTCAACAGATGAACGGATAAATAAAATGTGATTTTATATATATAACCCCCACCAATCGAATATTACTTAGATTTAAAGATAAATGAAACTATGGCATTCGGTGGTAAATGGATGGAGTTGGAGAATATCATGCTAAGTGAAATAAGCCAACACACACACACACACACACACACACACACAAAGGCCAAATATTCTCTCTGATATGTGGATGATAATTCACAATGAGGGGTGGGGAAGAATAGTTACTTTAGATTAAGTAGAGAGGAGTGCAGGGAGGGGAGGGGTTATGGGGATAGGAAGGATAGTAGAATGAAACAGACATTACGTATAACATAATATATGTGAGTGCTAAACCACTCAACAAGGGAGGGGGAGAGAATAGAAATTCAGTGGATTAATCAAAGTTGTAACAAAGGGAAGAAAAGGGAAATAGGAATACAGACAACAGTCAGATGAATCAGACACAACTATTCTATGTTCATATATGAATACACCACCAGTGAAGGTCCCCACCATGTACACCTGAAGAATGGAATGCTAACTAAAATGAGTTTTACTCCATGTATAATATGTCAAAATTTGCTCTCTTGTCATGTATACCTAAAGAGAATAAGAATTTTTTAAAAATGATAAGGGAAAAATTATATACAGAGAAGGTTTGTGAGTGAAAATCTCTTCAAAAGATGCTAACATCATTAAGGTTAAATAAAATTATAAAAGACTACCTTGAGCCCATAAAAATAATAAACAATGGTAGATAGAGTTGCCCAAGTCAGTCTGTGTAACTATGTATTATCACAGAATTTTTTGTTTACAACTCTATTTGATTTAAAAAGCAGCACAAGAGAAATACTTACAAGTTGAGCAGAGAGGAAATATTACATAGCAGTGTTATGAATACTATGAATAGTGCCGTGAGCCCTCAAAGAAAGCATTCTGTTTCCTTCCCCATGCAATAAAAAATCATGCAGTTGAAAGATACACTAGTTACGGATTAGATAACACACACATGTGTTTGTGACATTAAGCATGTGGGCAGCTGCTCAACTTGGCAGGTCAGATCCAATAGATAAGGAAGACACTCTCTTAACACAAGACAGTGTTTCCTTGAGTAATACTATGAAAGCAAGAGAGAAAGCAAAAGTAACGAAAACCCCAACACTGAACCTATGTACTAGGAAGTCCCAAATAGCTTTTCAGGGTCCTGACTGGGAAGTCATGGGCAGAGCATCCTCTCCACAGGTGAGAGTCTGAAGTCTTGTTCTAAATTTTATTGAAAGTGAAACCGAATAAATACAAGTTACAACAAACAAAAGTTCATTGTAACATCTTGGATGACCTACTGATCCCATGAAGAACACTTCATGCTCCCAAGAACAGGTCAGATCCTAGAGAAGGGAATGATAGCCTTGAGATGACGCAATAAGTTGGGGTTCCAATGAGTGAGTGACTGAGCCAGACACATTGAGAAATTGGCATTCTTTAGCTGTTTCATCAAGGATATGCAGATATCATGCAGTCACATGAAAAGGGAAGATCTTTAGTATTTTCCTTAGACCTCTAGTACTGATTCTTTCCTCTGGGCCTTATAAATAGTTAAAACTCTCATATGTAAAATGAAGCCAGTTTACTGCATGAAATAATGTGGACATAAACATGAAACCTAGAGATTTACACTTAGGAATAAAAAATGCTGTGAATATTATTCTCCAAGAACTTATCATTATATTTCAATATTTATTTTCCCAAATAAAGTTAAATGCAATGTTGGTGGGTGGTGTTTTTTGACCCCAAAAGCTCACATATAAAAAGAATATTGTGTTTTTACTTTTTGAAAAAGACTTGTAGATTAGAGTCTAGATGTTTATTTCAATAAAATTTGTGTTTCTCTCTCTGTGATGTCATGGGCTCTTAGAGCGTTAAGATCTGAAGAGGGACAGGGTTAGTTTATAGTATCTTATAATTACTGGGTTACACAGGGGTCTGGGAGACCATGACACATGCTATCTATCATATAATCCAATAAGTATAACAAACATTATATTCTAAGTTATTAAGTAGAACAAAAAGGTCTACAAAATCAAAATATATAATGAAATAAAATATGTGGGGGCATAAATGCTCCTATAGTATGTCTTTTTCTTTTTACAGTCATCATTTTACACGTTTCTGGTTACACTTTTCTACTGGGTATCCAAAACTAAAGAGGTGGTCCCAAATTGTGATGTTTTGCCTACACTAGAAGTGAGTCTAGTCACCTCAGTGATGAACGTCATAGAATTCATGAGGAACTGCATGGTTCTTCAGTCTAAGAGTCAGGAGGGGCCTGTGGACCATGTGGATTCCCCAGGAAACATTAAGACTATTTCCCCCTTCAGCAACCCTCCTTTTTTGCCTGAATACGCATGTTGGCTCCTAGTCTCTTGGGTCTTTCTCCACTCTCTGATTGGGAGCTTGTATAATTCTCCAGAGTTGTAGATCCCTTAAGGAGTACTGCTACTCTATAAAGTGAAATGTTAAACTCATAATTCAAACTAGGGATATCTGGGCATTATTTTAGTATCCCTAGGTCCTTCCTATAACTCTCTTAAATTCCCATAATTAAAAACAAGAGAGTATATAATTTACATAAATAATATTCTCTAAATAATACTTGATTAAACATATGAAATAATTAATGGAGATGTTATAGCATTATTTACTCAATAGAATGTTTTACTATAGATCCATTAGCAAAGTGAATAGGGGGAGATGTGTGACCTAATAACATCATTAAATGCATGATAAAATTTACATTAAGAAATTCACACTTTATTTAGTAACAAATTGCATCTGTAATGAAATATAAGTAAAAATGCTCTGTAAAACGGGCATGGTGGACCATGCCGTGACCCCAGGGACATGAAAAGCTTAGCAAGTTCAAAGTCAGGCTCCATAACTTAGTGAGGCCCTATACAACTTAGCAAAACCTATCTCTAAATAAAAAAAACAAAAAAAATCTGAGGATGTGGTTTACTGATTAAGTACCCCTAAGTTTAAGAGGCTCTTAAAATTAAATTTTAAATTTCATATAAATCTTAAGAGACTTCTGAAATAATCAACTCTGAGAATTATGTTTTCTCCAGATGTGAAAAATGAGACTCTTTAGTAATTGTTGATTTTTAGTGAAATTATATCCTTTTGGGGATGCACAATTCTATACTTGTATTTCCTTATTTCTACAATATCAGCTAATGATGTTAAGAAAATTTTCAGCAAATGTCAAAAGCAATTACCCATATTCTACATTTAAATGATTTTTTTCCCTCCTAGGTCCCAAATACATCAAGGGATGGGCTATAGATAAGAAACTAACTGCAATCTTTATATTTGTCAAGGTGTTTTTGTAAATATTTTCCTGTTATCTATACTTTGGACAAATGCTACTCCACATTTGCTACAGATATGAGGTCAGAAATTCAAAAATGTTGGAAATTTGAATATAGTCTTGGACACATTCTTTGTGTTTCTATATGATATAAATCCTGCGTTTTAAAAATGTTTGATCAATGGTAAAAAGCTTTCCAAATTTTTTCCACACGTCCTCTCACTCATATGAATTCTGAGGTGCTGAGTAGTGTGTGAACAACTATTGGAGACTCTGTCACCTATTTTACATTTATATCATTTCTGTGCTATCATATCTCTGGTGTGAAATAGTGTTGAACTACTGTGAAATAGGGTTAAATCATCCTTGAAGACACTGATGCAATGTTTTCATTGTAAAACTTCTCTGCAGTATAAAATCTATAAAGTTTAGTAAGATGTGATCTTCAATATTAAAAGCTTTGCCATTCTTCACATTTATAGGACTTCTCTCTAGTATGGGTTCTCTGGTGTCGAGTAAGTGTTGATTGTTGATTAAAAGCTTTGCCACATTCTCTACATTTGTAGGGCTTCTCTCCAGAGTGAATTCGCTGGTGCTGAGTAAGTGATGATATTTGATTAAAACTCTTGCCACACTCTTTACACTTGTAGGGCTTCTCTCCAGTGTGGATTCGCTGGTGCTGAGTAAGTGATGATTTTTGAATGAAACTCTTGCCACACACTGTACATTTGTAGGGCTTCTCTCCAGTATGAATCCTGTTGTGGTAATTGAGATGTGAATTTGTATTAAAACTTTTGCCACATTCTTTACATTTATAGGGCTTCTCTCCAGTGTGGATTCGCTGGTGCTGAGTAAGTGATGATTTTTCACTAAAACTCTTGCCACACACATTACATTTGTAGGGCTTCTCTCCAGTATGAATCTTGTTGTGGTGATCAAGATTTGAGTTTCTATTAAAACTCATGCCACACACTTTACATTTGTAGGGCTTCTCTCCAGTATGAATTCTCTGGTAATTTTTAAGGCTTGGTTTTTGACTGAAACCTTCGCAAAAATGTTTACATATGTAGGGCATCACTCCAGGGTGTGTCCACTGGTGACAAATAAGATTTGAGCTTTTATTAGAAGTTTTGTCACATTCTTTGAATTTGCATGGCATATCTCCTGTATAAACACTGTGATGTTGAGTAAAGTTCTTGAGTGCATTGCATTCTTCACATTGGTAGGTCTTTTCTGTAGAATAAATTTTTTGGTGTTGAGTAAGGGTTGAAAAACTTTTTAAGGCTTTCCCACACTTTTTACAGTCACAGGTCTCTCCTTCAGTCTAAATCCTCTGATACTTAACAAGTTGTAAGTTTTCACTAAGAGTTTTTTCACATTGTTTAAATTTGTAGAATTTATCACTGTCATAGTATCTGCTGTGTTTAAAAAATATATCAAAGCATTTGCTTGCTCAATATCTTCTATACTTATAGGGCTCTCTTTCTCTATAAATTCTCTTGTATTAAGCAAACACTGCACTGTGGTTAAGAGCCCTTTCACATATCTTACACTTGCAGGTTTTGTCTTGGCTATTAATATTTTAATGAATACTGGTTTTTGATCAGTAAAGCAAGACTTCCCTACATTTTTCATCTTGGTAAATTTCCTTTAGAAAAAGACTATCATTTCTCTATATTCATAATTTTTATCACCAATGTAAATATACTGGTAATTACTCAGGATCGAGACATGGCTTATTGTGTTACTTATAGCATTATCTATATAGTGCACTTTCCAGAAATCTGTATCAGAATTGTCATTGAGCAATAGTGGGGAAGCAGAAACTTTTCTACAATTCTTAATATTATCCATTTGGGCACAAGGAGAAATTAATCTTTTGTTTCAGAAAAATGGACATTTTATAAAGAAACTCCCCAAAGGATCACTTTTAGAAATATCTTTTGTGTGCAAATGTTTGACTGGAATTTTATTTCAGTGCTACTTTTATAATTGGCCAAGTTAAAAAATGATGCATGGACTAGATTTCAAATTTTCCACATTGCCTTTCAGTTAAAAAATGGCTATGGATTTATTCTTAAAGACATATAAAACTCCTCAAAATATTTGGAATACATTGAATTTTTGTTTCAGATATTAGTTGTCTCTGGTGTCTTTTGACCATAAAATTTTTATCATAAATAGGGACTACTGATTGATTTTGTCTATTATAATACAATTTTTGAACTTTACTCTCACCTATATTTTCTCATTGTTTTCTTGGTTGTAAATAGTCAAAGTCCCACTTTCCATATCTTCCTCTCTCTCTTTTATTCCCTGCTCTGGTAAAATTTCTCGAGGATGATGAGAAGTCATGGCTGTAATAAATAAAAATAAGAAACATGTTTACTTACTGTATTGGGCTGAGTATATTTTGCAAACCTAAGAAATTACAGCAAAAAATAACATCAGCAGTGGAGTGGATTATTAAATCCAAGTCTATCATTACTGTAGAAATATATAAATCAAATAAAAATACACACAGAAAATTACTTTGAAGATTTTCCTAATCATCTTTGTGTTCACAGTATCCAAAATGAGTACATTACTATGGAGAGTAATATAGTGGAGAAAAATGCATTGTGTTACATAAAGATTTTCCTCCATCAGAGTATATTGTAAAATTCCACCAACTTACTCCTGTTGCATTAAAGATAAAAATATGACACATGTGAATATTTGAAGACTGTTCAAAAAGGGGTTCCTGCTTACCAACAGGGAAAAAAAAACATGGCTAAATCAACTGTAAGCAAATTTATGAAACACTCAAAGGGAATACTCAATTATCATTTAAAAGAACTTTACTGAACTAAACCAACACACAAAAAAAACAGAATGAAAATTAGTCAAGAATTGTTAATAGTAATAAGCAGAAAGTGTATGTGTAAAGGCTTTCTTTAGAAAACATCTGAAAGAGTCAGGGGTGGTTGTACATAGCAACATAAGAGGTTGAGCTAGAGGATCAAAATTTGAAGGCCAAAGTAAAAAATGCAAAGTGCTAAATCGCCCTTTAGTTCTCTTTCCAGTACTAATAAACACATCTCAGAAAATAGGAAAAATGAAACATCCAAGCAGCTCAGTTTTCTCCAAGTTGTAAAGATTCAAAGTAGATTTTAATCCAAGTTTAAAAACTCAGGATACTGAGAGCATCTAAGAGAAAAAGATGAGTCACCTAGAAATGTGTAACTATATAATTGTGAAATCCTTATTTGAATCTTCACAACACAGGAAGGAATTCAAGTCTATCTATATTCAAGGGATGAAAGAATAAAATTATCAACCAAGACATTATATTCACAGCTACTACCTTTCAAAAGAGAAGGAAAATGAAGACTTTAAACATATAAAAATACACACAGTATTCTCCAAAAAGTACTAAAAGTAATCTTTCATAATAAAATGTAAGTGCACAGCATCATAAGTCATATGAAATTTTAAATATTTCTTGGCAAAAACAATTCTATTGAATTGTAATGATGGGTCATAAAACATGTAATTTTGCAATAGAATTTGAAAGATAAAAGCATTACAACAATACTGTTAATAGGCATATATACCTGTAACAAAAATATAATTTTAAAAGGACACATAAATATATTCAGTTTTTTAATAAAGTGAAGTCAAGTTGATACTCAAACAAAGTATGAGAAGGAGATTCTTCATTTTTAGAGTTTTTTGTTGGCAAATGCAAGATTACAAAAGTCTGATCAAAACAAAACTTGGATATCTGAATTAACTCTAAATATTGCAACTGTAGGTAGTCTACAGGATATACTAAATCTAAGAACAGACACATACTGAAAGCAAAAGGATATAAGAATGACACATACAAAAGTGATCGAACAAAACCTGGGCTTTCTAAATTATAGTACACAAAACATAGTTTTAAGACAGTTATAGGACATAGAAGACGTTTTAAATTAAAAAAAAATTAAAAATAGGCAAAGAGAGAAAAGGACCCTTTCCCTAGGTTCAGAATTAAGAGTAAATACATTTGCTACGTACTTCATACTCCCCAAACACACAAAGAAAACACTGAGAGGGTTGAATGAAAACAAAGAATCACTGTCATACTAAGAGACATAAATCCCCACTTACTGAAAAGGGAAATACAGTGAAGCAAAATGGTAATTCCAAAGCATAATACTTTGAAAATATTTTGAAACTACTATAGACTTATAGAATTCCTGTTCTTAATCACAAGTGGGATATTATGCTGGTTAGATCAATTTTATATATTAAAACAAAGGTTAATAAATATTTAAGTGATAGTTATTTTGTAACCAAGATGGAATAAATATTTGAAATCAAAAGTGGTAGGGATTTTCAAAAATCCCTAAATATGTGTCAGTTGATTAAACACTCTTGGGCATGCTGTTGTTCAAAGTTGAAAGATTAAATTTAATGATGTTTATACTACTTAAAGTAACTAGAGGCTCCATGTAGTATTCATCAACCTCCCATAGTTAATTTTTTTTTTTTGCAGAGAAATCTGTCCTTTAAATTGTATGAATATCCCCCGCCCAAACACAAATAAGACTATTTCCCTGCTAAAAAAAAATATACTAAATGTTACAGCATTCAATTGTGAATGCAAACATGGAGTCAGGTAGATGGAGTTCTTAGTGAGGGTGGCAATAAGCCCTCACATCAATAGCAAATTAGAAACATTGCACACCAGTGTTGTTACATTGTTATTCAACAGAGCCATCATGGGGGACACAAACCAAATATCCCTTGAAAAGAACGATGAGCCATATTGGAATATAGAAACTATAGAACTTTGAAGTCAAAGAATTTATTCTAATTATATATTTTACAAAATGTATGTACACTAGGTTAACTGAAATGTCACAGAAAGAATACTCCAGAATTCTATGAAGATGACAACTCTAAACTAAAAAAGAAGCTTTCTGAACAAAAGAGAATAGTTTTGTGATGAGGAGACAGAAATGAGCCCTTGCTTCCTAGGCATTTTTTTTTTGAGATATAAACTTTGTGGAGATATATTGCATAACAATTTGAATTAATGATACTGAACTGTATATTTAAAATTTTGGAGACAGAAGGTTTTATTTTGTGATTTTGATTACAATGAAAATTATAAGAAAGAGTATTGCAACATTTCTCAAAGCTACATTTAAAATAAATTGGTCTTTATCCTATAAATCAGATCAAGCTCATCAACATATAAATGATGAGCATGCATATAATCTCAGCTACTAGGAAGTCTGAGGCAATTGAATTGCAAATTCAAGACATCCTCAAAAACTTAATGAGAACCTCTCTCCAAATATGAGTGAAAAGGAGCTTAGGGTGTAGTTCAGCATGAGTGTATCACTGCCATCAATCCCCATTACACTTACACATAGAAAACTTCAATTTCTACGTACATGGGCAGAATGAAAAGCCAATCAAGATAAAATACAAAAGTCATGGACAAAAGAGGCTTAATATTTATACAAGCAAAAGCACATATAATATTATTGGCAATACAAACAAGAATCATACATATCTTAGTTTGTGAAGCATTTAACTGATATGAGGAAACCCAGTCCTTAACAGGGAACCTACTGTATAGAATTTAAAAAAAAGAAAAAAAAAACAAGCAAATTTTAAATATCTACCAATGTATTATTTTACAAATCCTCTAACTCAAATAAAACGTACACCATCTCTTGAAACAGCAGTCTTTGTCCAACTTGACATTCATTCCATGGCAGATAATTTCACAGAAAATCCATTACACATATCAGAAAGAACACTGATAAGGAAATTTTAGTGAAAAATATGTACAAATAAGATGAGAGAAACTGACTTATGATAGTAATGTATTACAATCGGTGGACCTAGAGGTCTCCAGAAATGTGCAAACTTTCCTGCAAATAATGGAAGAAGGGTTGGAGTTGGAGAGTAGTGTTAGAGAGCTTGCCTAGCATGTGTGAGGTCCTGGGCTCAATTCTCAGCACCATATGTGGATAAATAGGAAATTCATTAACAACTAAAAATATTTTTTTTTAATTATGGAAGAGATGTCAGATAATATTGACACTCACAAGGCAAGGGGACTGTTTTGTTGTTAATTTGAATATATGCAGACATTACTGGAGAAAAAGCAGGATACTACATAATTTTAAAGCACAAAATACAGGACAGGTTTTTCTAATAACAAGAGAAAGAATTCAAAGCTTCTCAAAAATATTTTCTGCTGGATAATTTCTCAATGAACCTTTTTAAATATAGGCCTCCTCCCCTACCTCAACTATGTCCTCTGCTATATGCGGGCTACAGGATCTGACATCACTGCATTCCTCTAAGTCAACCATATGTCAAGTTAAAGATATATATCACGCCAAAAAAGGAAAACATTAAGGATGAAAATAAACATCATTAACATTTTCTTGTCAGCAGCAAGAACTACCCCATCTTCTTTATTGAAAGCATAAATCTGCAACACATTCTTGTGGAGAAGTTCCCAAAAGATATACTTCAAGGGAAGAAAACTAAATAATGATAATTAGGAATTTTGAAAGAAAGTCATGCTCACCCACAAAGACTAGGTTGCTGTAGTTCTCCAACATCACTTCTCTATATAAATTCTGCTGAGCAGGATCCAGACATTCCCATTCCTCCTCAGAGAAATCAATAGCCACATCCCCGAATGTCAATGGCTCCTGAAATAAAAATTGTTAGATCAATAGAACATGGACCAAACCATTATTCAGTTTTAATTTGAATTAAGAGTTTGTAGAACAGACTGTCATGTAGGAGAGTGACTTTAATTATGTAATAAGATACTTTCCATTATCTAATTCAAAGGAAAATACATGAGTCCAAAAACAGTGTATATATTCCATATCAGAGTGAAGTGAAGGATATATACCATAACTCAAGCACTGAATAAAAGCCCAACTCCTAACTTTTCTGTCATCAGCGAATGTGAAATTTGGCGGACATTCCAGATGCAAATCAGACTTGTCAAAGATATTCCCTTAAGGTGATTGTGCACAAGGGAGACAAAAAGACTGGTAAAAAAGCTTTTGAAAACAGTCTGGTTCATATACTCTCTGTTTTCTATCCATGAGATAGATTGAGATCCCCAATACAATTAGTATCAAGTATGATCCATGACACATTCCCAATGTGTAAAATATTAATAAAATATTAATGTTTGGAGACATGTAAAGTGACACTTCCACCTCGTGGAAAGACAAACTTGAAATATTTCAAGTTCTATAAGCAGTTCAATGAGTGAATCAATTTGGTACAATAGAATGAACAATGGGTTACAGAAGACTTCAAAGAGGAGATTAAAAAATTCTTAGAGGTAAACAAGAACATAGACACAACGTATCAAAATCTCTTGGACACTATGAAAGCAGTACTAGGAGGAAACTTCATTGCATGGAGTTCATTCCTTAAAAGAAGAAAAAGTCAATAATTGATCTCATACTACATCTCAGAGCCCTAGAAGAAGAAATCAACAGCAAAAGCATTAGAAAGCAAGAAATAATTGAAATTAGAACTGAAATTTAATTAAAAGAAACAATTAAACCTTGACAAAAAGTTGTTTCTCTGACAGACCCCTAGCTATGCTAATGAAGAGAAGGAGAGAGAAAATTCAAATTACCAGCATACATGATTAAAAAGGCAGTATCTTAACAGACACCTC
The DNA here is from genome assembly GCF_964194105.1 of Spermophilus citellus. Lineage (NCBI taxonomy): Eukaryota > Metazoa > Chordata > Mammalia > Rodentia > Sciuridae > Spermophilus > Spermophilus citellus. Next base: position 255,604 of record NW_027672862.1, on the reverse strand, counting down.
AGAAATAGAGAGGATATTTAGAAATTATCTTGAAAATGTATATCCCAATAAAATAGAAGACATTGAAAGCATCAAAAAATTTCGTAAGTCATATGATATGCCCAGATTGAATCAGGAAGACATACACAATTTAAACAGACCAATATTAAATGATGAAATACAAGATGCCATCAGAAGCTTATCAACCAAGAAAAGCCCAGGCCCTGATGGATACACTGCCGAGTTAAACAAGACCTTTAAAGAAGAAATTCAAAACACCAATATTCTTCAATTTATTTCAGAAAATACAGAAAGAAGCAGCACTTCCAAACTCATTCAATGAGGCCAATATCACCCTGATCCCCAAACCAGGCAGGGACAAATAAAAGAAAGAAAACTTCAGGCCAATATCTCGAATGAACATAGATGCAAAAATTCTGAATAAAATTCTGGCAAATTAAATACAAAACATATTAAAAAGGTCATGCACCAAGATCAAGTGGGGTTTGTCCAGTAATACAGGGTTGGTTCAATATATAGAAATCAATAAAGGTAATTCATCACATCAATAGACTTAAAAATAAGAATCATATTATCATCTCAAGAGACACAGAAAAACCATTTGACAAAATACAGCACCCTTTCATGTTCAAAAAATTAGAAAAACTTGAGACAACAGGAGCATACCTCAACATCATACTGGCTCTCTACATTAAGCCTAAGGCCAACATCATTCTAAAGGGAGAAAAACTAAAGGCATTCCCTCTAAAAACTGGAACAAGATAGGGGTGCTCTCTCTCACCATTTCTATTCAACATATTTCTTGAAACACTGGCCAGAGCAATTAGACAGATGTAAAAAATTAAAGGAATAACTACAGGAAAAGAACTTAAATTAGACTATTTGCTGAAAATACAATTCTATACCTAGAAGACCCCAAAAGCACCACAAGAAATCTTCTAGAACTAAAAATGAATTCAGCAAAGCAGCAGGATATAAAATTAACACACATTAAAAAAAGGCATTTCTGTATATCAGTGACAAAGCCTCAAGAAGAAAATAAGAAAACCTACCCCATTCACAGTAACTTCAAAAAAAGAAAACATAAGATCCTTGAGAATCAACTTAACGAAAGAGGTGAAAGATATATACAATGAAACCTACAGAACCCTAAAGAAGTAAATCAAAGAATACCTTAGAAGATGGAAAGATCTACCTTAGTCCTGTATAGGCAGAATAAATATTATCAAAACGACCATACTACCAAAAGCACTACACTGATTTAATCCAATTCTGATCAAAACCCCAATGACATTTCTCATAGAAATAGAAAAAGCAATCATGAAATTTATCTGGAAAAATAAGAATCCCAGAATAGCTAAAGCAATAATAAGCAGGAAGAGCAAAGCAGGTGGTATCACTATACCAGACCTTAAGCTAAACTATAGAACAATAGTAACAAAAACAGCATGATATTGGCACTAAAACAGGCCAGTAGACCAATGGTACAGAATAGAGTACACATAGACTAACTCACAAAATTACAATTATCTTACATTAGACAAAGTTGCCAAGAACATGCATTGGAGAAAAGATTGCCTCTTCAACAAATGGTGCTGGGAAAACTAGAAATCCATTTTCAAAAAAAAGAAATTAAAACTCTATCCCTCACCATGCACAAAACTCAACTCAAAGTGGATCAAGGACCTAAAATTTAAACCAGAGACTCTGCATCTAATAGATGAAAAAGTAGGCCATAATCTTCATCACATGGGGCTAGGCTGCCCCAACTTCCTTAATAAGATACCTATAGCACAAAGATTAAAACCAAAAATAAGCAAATGGGATGGATTCAAATAAAAAATTTTCTTCTCAGAAAAAAAAAATCTGAGGTGAACAGAGAGCCTACATCCAGGGAGTAGATTTTTACCCCTCACACATCAGATAGAGAACTAATATCTAGTATATGAACTAATATCTAGTATATGAATATTTGTTATATATAACAAATATTTTTAAAAAATGTTCATCATCTCTTGCAATTAGAGAAATGCAAATCAAAACCACTCTAAGATATCATCTCACTCCAGTCAGAATGGTAGCAATCATAAAGACAAACAACAAGTGTTGGCAAGGATGTGGGGGAAAAGGCACACTCATACACTGCTGGTGGGACTGAAAATTGGTGCAGAAAACATGGAAAACTGTATAGAGATTCCTTCAAAATCTGGGAATGAAAACACCATTTCACCCAGCTATTCCTCTTCTCAGACTACTCTCAAAGGACTTGAAAACAGCATACTACAGGGTCACAGCCATGTCAATGTTTATAGAAGCACAATGCAGAATAGCAAACTGTGGAGCCAACCCAGATGACCTTCAGTGGATGAATGGATAAAAATATGGGGCATATATACACAATGCAATTTTACTCAGCAATAATAAAATCATGGCAATTGCAAGTAAATGGATGGTATTGGAGAAGTGAAGTTAGGCAAACCCCAAAAATAAATGTTGAATGGTTTCTCTGATATAAGGAGGCGGACATAGTGGGGTAGGGAGGGGGAGCATGGGAGGAACAGATGAATTCTATATAAGGCAGAGTTGTTGGAGGGGAGGGGAAGAGGCAGGGGATTAGAAGCGAATGTGGAATGTGATGACACCATTATCCAAAGTACATGTATGAAGACCCAAATTGGTGCCAACATACCTTATATATACCCAGAGATATGAAAAATTGTGATATATATGGGTATTAAGAGTTGTATTGCAGAAAGAAATGAGTACATATATAATGGCATAAATTAGCATGAATATACTTTCTGTACAGAGATACAAAAAATTGAGCTCTATGTGTGTAATAAGAATTGAAATGCATTCCATTGTTGTCGTGTATTTAAAAAAATAAATTTTTAAAAAAGAAAGGTATTGAAACCCATTGGGAAAACTATAAGCCAACACGGCTATATATCTTAAAAACACAGAGCTGGAAGGAAGATGCATTAAAAACATGAGAAAGCAAGAAAGAATGTGCCCCAAACAAAGATGCTACATTATTAGAATCCATGGTCAGAATATCAGGATAAATGGGAGAAGATACATAATTTTTTTGAATTAAAGGATGATATGAGACCAAATACAGGCAGCAAAGGATCATTTTGATAAAGAGCTACATAAGCAAATACAGAAAGCAAAAGTTTCCTTCAATAAGGAGATAGAGACTTTGAAAAAAAAAACACAAAACAGAGATCCTTGAAATGAAGGAAACAGTAAACAAAATTAAGAACTCAATAGGAAGCATCTCCAATAGAATAGATCCTTTGGAAGACAGAACCTCTGACATTGAAGGCAAAATATATAATCTTGAAAAAAATAAAGTTGACCCCAGTGAAGATAGTAAGAAACCATGAGCAGAAGATTCAAGAATTGTGAGATAATATGAAAAGACCAAATTTAACAACTATTGGGATAGGTGAAGGCATAGAGGTCTAAACTACAGTAATGCACAATCTATTCAATGAAATAATACCAGAAAAATTACCAAACATGTAGAATGAATTGGGAAATCAATTACAAGGATCAAATAGGACACCAAATGAACAAGATCACTACAGGTCTACACCAACGCACATCATAATGAAAACACCTAGCATACAAGAGAAGCAGAGCATTTCAAAAGCCACAAAAGAAAGGAATCAAATTACATATGGGGAAAACCAATCACGATCTCTGATTTCTGAACTGACACCCTGAAATCTACAAGATCCTGCAAGAATATAAACCAAGCTCTAAAAGAAATGGATGCCAACCAAGAATCATACCCAGCAAAATTAAATTTTGATTAGCAATTAGATTTCGATTCAGATGTTATTTTATGACAAAATAAAAACCTTCCATCATACACAAAATTAAAAAATTTACAACCAGAAACATGCACTACAGAACACCCTTGGCAAAATATTCCATGAGGAGGAAATGAACAATAATAAAAAATCAGAAGAAGGTAGTATCACTCTAAAGGAAAAACCTATCAAAGAGAAACTGACTTAGTTAAATACCAAAAAATAAATAAACATAACTCATAATTCAAATGTTGTCTCAATAATAACCCTTAAACTTTAGTTCCAACTCAGCAATCAAAAGACAGGCAGATTGGATAAAAAAAAAGACCAACAATATGCTGCCTCCAAGAGACTCATATCATAAAAAAAGACACCCACACACTGAAGGTGACAGGTTGGAAAAAAAAATATATCACTCAGGCTGAGGATACGGCTCAGTGGTAGAGCACTGGTATCACATGTGAGACCCTGTATTGGATCCTCAGAACCACCTAAAACTAAATAATAATGTTATTGTGTCCAAAATAAAAAAAATAAATATTAAAACACATACTTCCACTCACATGGAATGCGGAGGCAAGCAGGGGTTTCCATTCTTATATCAAATAATGTGGACTTCAAGTGAAAGTTAATAAAAAGGGATAAAGAAGGACACTACATACTTCTTAAAGGAACCATACACCAACAAGACAGAACAATTATAAACATACACACCCCCAAAACAATGGAGCATCTATGTTCAAACAGACTCTTCTCAAATTTAAGGGCCAAGTAGACCACAAGACAATAATTCTGGGTGACTTTAACACACCTCTTTTACCACTGGATACATATTCCAAACAATATCCAGACATAAACTATAGAACTCATAATACAATCAATAACTTAGATTTAACTGACATACATAGACTATTTCATCCTTCAACAGGTGAAGTCACTTTCTTCTCAGCAGCAAATGGATCCTTCTCTAAAATATACCATATGTCATGCCAAAAAGCAACTCCAAGCAAATACAGAAAAGTAAAGACACTACCCTGCATTCTATCAGATCATAATGGAATGAAATTAGAAATCAATGATAAAAATAGAAGCTACTCCAACACCTGGAGACTAAATAATATGCTAGTGAATGAACAATGGGTTGCAGAAAACATCCAAAAGGAGATTTGAAAATTCTTAGAGGTGAATGGGATCACAGATACAACATATCAAAATCTCTAGGACGCTATGAAGACATTACTAAGAGGAAAGTTCATTGCATGGAGTTCATTCCTTAAAAAAAGAAAAGGTCAAATAAATGACCTAAAATTACATCTCAAAGCCCTAAGAGAAAAATGAATCAACAGCAAAAGCAATAAAGGACAGAAATAATTAAAATCAGAGCTAAAAATAAAAGAAATTGAAACAAAAGAAGGAATTAAAAATTGACAAAGTGACTGGGAATTGAACTGCCATTTGACCCAGCTATCCCACTCCCCGGTCAATACCCAAAGGACTTAAAAACAGCACACTACAGGGACACAGCCACAATAATTTTAGCAGCACAATTCACAATAGCCAAACTGTGGAGCCAACCTAGATGCCCTTCAGTGGATGAATGGATGAAGAAAATGTAGCATCTGTACACAATGGAATATTACTCAGCAATAAAAGAAAATAAAATCATGGCATTTGCAGGTAAATGGATGGCATTGGAGAAGATAATGCTAAGTGAAGTTAGCCAAACCCAAAATAACAAATGCTGAATGTTTTCTCTAATATAAGGAGGTTGATCCTTAGTGGGGTAGGGAGGGGTAGCATGGGAGGAATAAATGAATTCTATTTAGGGCAGTGTGGTGGGAGGAATAGGGAGAGGAAAGGGATTAGCAAGGATGGTGGAATACAATAGACATCATTATCCAAAGTACACGTATGAAGACACAAATTGATGTCAACCTACTTTGTATACAGAGATATGAAAAATTTTGCTGTGTGTGTAATAAGAATTGTAATATATTCTGCTGCTATATATTTTTAATTTTTTAAAAATATTTCAAAATGAAACATTGGCTCTTTGGAAAACAAATACATTTGATAAAACCTTATCCATGCTACTGTAGAGAAGGAGAAAAATACTCCAATTACTAAATCCATGATGAAAAAGGAAATATTACCATGAACACTAGAGAAATACAGAAGATAATTAGAAATTATTTTGAAAATTTGTATTGCATTAAAACAGAAAATATTGAGGTCATCAACAAATGTCTAGAATCATGTGACTTATAAAAATTGAGTAAGTTAAACAGATCATTTTCAAGCAATGAAATAGAAGACACCATCAAAGTCTACCAACTATAAATAAATAAATAAATAAATCCCAGGACTCAATGGATACAAGACCTTCAAAGAACTAACGCCAATACTCCACAAATTATTCCATGATATATAAAAAGAGGGAGCACTTCCAAACCCACTCTATAAGGCCAATATCGCCTTCATTCTAAAATAAGACAGACACAGAAAAGAAAGTGTACTTCAGACCAATACCTCTAAAAACAGAAGCAAAAATTCTGAGTAAAATTCTGGCAAATCAAATACAAAAACATATAAAAAGATGGTTCATCATGATGAAGTGGGATTCATCCCAGGGATGCAAGGTTGGTTCAACATACAGAAATCAATAAATGTAATTCATCACATCAGTAGATTTAAAGATAAGAACCTTATGATCATCTCAACAAATGCAGAAAAAGCATTTGACAAAATACAACACCCCTTCATGTTCAAAACACTAGAAAAACTAGGGATAACAGGAACTTCCCTCAACATTTTAAGGCTCTCTATGCCAAGTCTCAGACCAACAACATTCTAAATGGAGAAAAACTGAAGGCATTCCCTCTATAATTGGAAACAAGACAGGGATGCCCTCTCTCACACTTCTATTCAATATAGTTCTTGAAACACTAGCCAGAGCAATTAGACACTAGAAAGAAATTAAACAAATATGTATAGGAAAAGAAGAACTTAAACTAGCACTATTTGCTGATGACATGATCCTGTACCTAGAAGACTCAAAAAGCTCCCCTAGTAAACTTCTAGAACTAGAATTCGGCAAAGTAGCAGGATATAAAATCAACACCCATAAATCAAAGGCATTTCTGTATATCAGTAACAAATCCTCTGAGAGAGAAATGAGAAAAATTACCCAGTTCACAATATCCTTAATAGGAAAGGATACTTGGGAATCAACAAGAGGTAAAGGATCTATAAAATGAAAACTATGAAACACTAAAGAGAAATCAAAGACCTTAGAAGATGGAAAGATTTAACTTGATCTTGAATAGGCAGAATTAATATTATCAAAATGACCATACTACCAAAAGCACTATACAGATTTAATGCAATTCTGATCAAAATCCCAATGGCATTCCTCATAGAAATAGAAAAAGCAATCATGAAATACATCTGGAAAAATAAGAGACCCAGAATAGCTAAAGCAATTCTTAGCTTGAAAATGGAGGCAGGTGGTATTGCTATACCAGACCTTAAACTGTACTTCAGAGACATAGTAACAAAAACAGCATGGTACTGGCATCAAAACAGGCTCGTAGACCAATAGCCCAGAATAGAGGACACAGAGACCAACCCACAAAACTACAATTATCTTATCTTAGACAAAGGTGCTAAAAATATGCACTGTAAAAAAGATAGCATCTTCAACAAATGGTGATGGGAAAAGTGGAAATCGATAGCCAGCAAAACAAAATTGAATCCTTCTCTCTCACCATGCCTAAAAGTTAACTCAAAATGGATCAAGGGTCTAGGAATTAAACCAGAGACTCTCCAAATAGAAGAAAAAGTAGGCCCTAATCTCCATCATGTGGGATTAGGGCACAACTTCCTTAATAACACTCCTATAGCACAGAAATTAAAACCATGAATCAACACATGGGATCAATTTAAACTAAATATTTTTATTAAAAAAAAAAAACAATAGAATAGAGAGCCTCCTTTCTGGGAGCAAATCTTTACCCCCTCACACATCAGTTAGAGCACTAATCTCTAGGGTATATATAGAGAACTCAAACATCTTAACACCAAATAACAGTAATAATAATAATAATAATAATAATAACAACAACAACAACAACAACAATAATAATCCAATCAATAAACCGGAAGAGGCACTTCTCAGAAGAGGATACACAATCAATCAACAATTATATGAAAAAATGCTCATCATCTCTAGCAGTCAGAGAAATGCAAATTAAAACCACTCTAAGATTCCATCTCACGCCAGTCATTAGGGCAGCTATTATGAAGACAAACAACAATAAGCGTTTCAGAGGATGTGGGGAAAAGGTACACTCATACACTGCTGGTTGGACTGCAAATTGGTGCAGCCAGTATGGAGATTCTTTGGATATCTGGGAATGGAACCACCATTTGACCCAACTATTTCTCTTATCGGACTATACCAAAAACAGCATAATACAGGGACACAGCCAGGTCAATGTTTATAGCAGCACAATTCACAATAGCTAAATTGTGGAGTCAACCTAGATGCCCTTCAGTGGATGACTGGATAAAAAATATGTGGCTTATATACACAATGGAATATTACTCATCATTATAAAGAACAAAATCATGGCACTTGCACGTAAATGGATGGAGTTGGAGAAGATAAATCTAGGTGAAGTCAGCCAATCCCCCACCCAAAAAAAAATATGCCGAATGTTTTCTCTGATATAAGGAGGCTGACTCATAGTGGATTAGGGAGGGGGAGCATGGGAGGACTAGATGAATTCTAAATAGGGCTGAGGGGAAAGGGAGGGCACAGGGGATGAGCAAGGATGGTGGAATGTGATGGACATCTTTATAAAAAGTTCACGTATGAAGACTTGAATTGGGTGTCAACATACCTTATATACAAAGAGATGAAAAATTGTGATATATATGTGTATTAAGAGTTGTAATGCAAAAAAGTACATGTATAATGGCATAAATTGATGTGAACATACATTATATACAGAAATATGAAAAATTGTGCTCTATGTGTAATAAGGATTATAATGCATTCCACTGTTGTCGTGTGTTTAAAAAAATAATAAAAACCATAAAAAAATCATGATCTAAAAAAATCTAGAAGAAAGAAAGAAACAAACAAACTAACTAACTGAGATAGGATACATTTGGTGCTACATACCTGATATATCCAGTGGTCTGGAGGCTGAGGCAGGGGGATCACAAATGTGAAGCTTACCCTAGCAACTGAGTGAAACCCTGCCTAAATTTAAAAATAAATAGGCAGTAGTAATTTTTAAAAATTAAGAAAAAAATAAAATTTTTAAATAAAAATTTTAAAAGGACTGAAGATAGTGTTCAGTAATAGAGCACCCTGGTTCCAATCCCCAGTTTCTCAAAAGGAAAAAAAAGAACGAAAAAAAGTCCTTTTCAAAGTTACAGAAAAAATATTTTAAAATTTATACATTGTATATATGAAAACAAAAATTCTATTCCACAAATGACTCCATTAAAGAGAACAAGGAGAAGTGACAGATGATAGAAACCAATTGCCTCACCTTTAACCAAACTCTTCTAAGAAAGGAGAACAGAGACTACAAGAGAAACGCAGGCAAGAGCCGTGAACAGCCCCTTCAAATAGCAGGTATCTAAATGTCCCTTCATCACAAAGCAATCAACGTCTTTAGAAAGGAGGGACTATACCATAAAGTCACAATGAACACAAATTGAGACAGTGTTGAAGAACATGTGGTGTTATCATGAAGGTCCACAGAAACAGATATGGACCCTATAGCACCTGTTCATATGGGGACACAGCACGCTCCTCCAGAGTTGAGACCCAGGGCCTGGTGACAGAGGATGTCCATTTGGTAATAGATAAATAATAAACTATGGAAAATAACCATTTCTGGCAATCAGCCACATTTTGTTTGCCATATTGCATACAGTTTGACCAATACTATGAAACACCATGTCAGTTTTATGTAGCTGTCACATAAATGTCACATTTCACATGTAAGCATACTTAAATAGTACATCTGCAGAATTTGAAAAGAAATACAAATTCAGATAAGCACATAACAGACTGAATTACACATCCTGGGTATAGATGATAGGAGTCCTCAGTATAAAGAGGACAGCTTCCCTCAGGTTCATCTATGACAACACACCATCAAAATTTCACCATGGTTTCCTTTTCATTGAAGAAAGGACTAAAGCAAACATTTTGAAAATTCTCCTGGAAGGTTGAATTGATATGAAATTAGCCAAGAATTCTGAACTCTAAGAGCAAAAGCAGGAGCTATCATTACCAGGCACTAATGCATGTTATAAAATTGTCATATTGCAGTAATTTGAGGACCAAAAAAAATCACAATGCAGAAATTTCATAGATGACTCCATATGTATGTGAATGTCAATTTTATTATGAAGTGCAATGAAAAGGCCTTGCTAAATGCAACCATCTCCAACAGAGGGTTTGATGCGAATGAACAAGGCAACCCAACGTGAAGGGTGGTGTGGGAACTCGAGGCGCAGAGCACTAGTAGGGTTTGGGTGTAGAACGTGCGTGGTATTGGATTACACTCCAGCATCCCAAAGAAGCACATATTGAGTAGGATTATGTTTCAAAATTATACCAGAATAGGAGGCTCCTGGATTCCCTTCACACATGGATACAAAAAATAAACATATACTTCTGTTTTGAGTCCCTTTTAAATAAAGTTATAATGGACTGAGAGACCTATGCATTGGACCACTCAGAAAAATCTCTACCATCCAAAGGGCAGGCAAAGTTGGGGGGCACGTGGGCATTAGTCCTGCCTTGAGCAATGTCCCACATAATTGGGACAGAATACCAAAATCCAATGTCACCCAGAGTAGAGAAAAACTGATTGGCATCACAAATGGAGCACATGGGACACGAAATGACTTGTAGCTGGTAACATAATTTGTCTGGTGCTCATAGAAGAAAGAGCTGGATATACACAAGTATCAGGATGAGAGAATGAGGGTGATTTTCGATGGCTGTGGAGGGTCATGTGCTTTATCCATGGGACAATGGCAGAAGGGGAGTGAGATCAAGGGTCCCAGTTTATCCCTACAAGTGATTTGTAACATGATCTGCAAACTGTGGTTGCTAACAGTTGAGCTCCTCCCTAGCCAGCCCCTAAGGGTAGACAGGACAAATGCAGTCCACCCAGCAGCCCTCCCTGAGCCCTGTCACCTCTACCTCAGTAATAACTCCAGGTCTAGCCAGTTCTTTCTGGAAGAAGGATCTCCAGGCACTCAGGATCCCAATATTTTTCCCATTCCATGGACTCCATCCTAACCCACCAAGCTTTGAGAGCAGTGGCTACTGTGCATGTGCATACCTCAGAAAGGAGGGGCTTCACATTAGTGTGCAAGCACTTCCCTGGACTATGATCCCCCCTCCCAGGAGTGAAGCAAAAGCTGTCAAAAGCACAGCTCCCTGTTTCTTTCTAGAATAGGCTCACACCACCTTCTGGCAGTGAGCACAGGCAGCCTGGGTTCTAACCAATTGCATCAGGAATTCAGCCCCAAGCCAAGTAGGACAGCTTCTCAGTCTGAGTGTAGTTGTGGGAAAGACTCCTATCAAACAGTCAAAGGAACCAGTCCTCCAATGACATGGATATGGAGAAAGAGACCTGCTCACATGGGGCTAGAATATAAGCTCAGTGCAGCCATTTTTGAAAACAGCATGGAGTTCTTTAAAAGCTAACAGAACAACAACAACTCTGGATGCATTCCCAGAGGAACTTGAACAAGTGTGTTAATAAATGGCTGCATGCCCATCACTGTTCCAGGATCCACAGGAGCTAGGACGAGGGAACTTCTGAAGTGGCTCTGGCTAAGGAGACTCCTCCCAGCTGCAGGGCCATCACCTACTCCCCTGAGAAACTACTTCCCCTAAATGCACCTGCTTATAGGTCAACAGGTGGCTGATATGTACCAGACGCTCAGGAGACCTCAGATGTGCCAGGTGTGGGATCCTCATGTCAGGCAGAGTCAAAACAGGACCAGGAAAATATCACAGAGGGCATGAGACCCCTAGGACATGCAGTCCACAGGGGGGACACTCAGCCCAAAGACATTCTGACAAGGTGTCTGGCCTGGGAGAGAAAAGGAGAGTACACATGCACACACACACACACTTTTTCAAATGTCAAGTGGCTTTTGGTGTACTTTTCTCTCATGGGAAATGCTCATAAACAGAAAACAAAACCTTTGCTTCTTATTTTATTACAGTGGGGAGGAAAAACTGTCACTGGAAATGGGAACAGGGGACTGGAATTTGAGGAATTCATTGATACATGTGTACAGGTTTCATCTGGGAGACGGGGTTGTGAATCTGACACTTTGCTTCCCTTACATTTAGAACATTCAGGGGGACACAGGCAGGAGGGCCACACCTGTAATCCCAGCCACTCCGGAGGTGGAGGCCCACGTTCAAGGCCAGACTCAGCTGCTGTCTCAAGATAAATGATAAAAAGTAGGAGGGATGTAGCTCTATGGGAAAGGACCTCTGTGTTCAATCCACTATGCTCCCCATGCCCCACCCCCCAAAAAAAAAGAATACCTCAGGAGGGAGAAAACCCTGAGACCCCTGCAGATCCCAGCCCACTTGGGTAGGAAAAGGGCCCACAGAGTGGTGATTCTAATGGTCCCAACACTCTGAAATCCAGCACAGAAAAAATTCAGGGAGGAGACTTGAGCTGCCAATTTGTACAGGAGATACCCATGTGTTTAATAATGAGAATAAAAGAATCCAATATCTTTAGAAACCTGAGAAATGTAAACTAAAACCCTATCAGAGAGAAAATGAAATAGTATCAATGAAGATAGGAAACCATAGAATTCTAATAAACTTAAGGAGTTTAAGTGCTTCTTAATTATTTGTGGAAACTGTTTTGCCATTAAAGACACTTGATAATCCCAACTGGAGTGCACTTACTCAAATCAGTTCATAGGATGATACATTAATAAAAATGGGATACTCAGATTAAAAAATGGTATAAAATACCATGGGTAAGTTTTACACGGTGCCATATGCATGTGGTATTATGTATAACTCTGATGCACTAATAAACAATCCAGCATGCTTTACTCTTAATGGAAGTATTCAGTCCTAAAATTCATCCACAAAGTTAAATATATGTAAACTTTGCCAAGAAACTTTTGAATTATAAGAACAAAAATTTATAAGAGCAAAAAAAACTTATTGCCCAACATGTGCATTGGGAAGCTGTACTGATACAATTGTCATCGAGGAATCACGACGTCAACAGTGTCCACCCATGAACCCATGTGGAAGTGAAAATCATACACTTAATTGCAAAGGAAAAGTCATTATCAATTAAACAATAACAAGGCCAATCTCAGCAACTTAGCTAGCCCAGCGGGCACAATAAAAACTAAAAACTACCAGGGACGTGGCTGAGTGGTAAAGCACCATTCTGTTACATACAAAAAAAAAAAAAAAAAAAAAAAACAAAAACAATAAAACAAACTCCACAAAACTAGCTCAGGAATAAGCGAGGTCCCTGTACACTGCAGCTCCTCTCCCGCAGGTGTTTGGGGATTTGATATTTTATTATTATTTTTTTTATTTTTGGGTACCGGCCATTGAACTCATTGGCCCTCGACCACTGAGCTCCATACCAAGCCCTATTTTGCATTTTATTTAGTGGCAGGGTCACATTGAATCTCTAAGTGCCTCCTCAACTTGAAGGGGTTGGCCTTAACCTCCCAATCCTCCAGTGTAACCCGCCCTCCCCCAGCCTCTGGGATGACAGGTGTGCGCCATCGCGTGGCTTGGAAATTGGATTTTCCCAGTCGTCCCACCGGTCAATCACCACAGCCCAGGAAGACGCCAGGCAGCAGCGCTCACCTGCCACAAAGGACCTCACCAGGGGCTGAGGTTGCCCCCAAGGGATGGGGAGGCCGCGAGGGGTCTCCGCCACTGTCACACTCCCCACCCTGCTGGCCAGGGGGACTGAGGGTCGCTGTCCCCAATGGGCTCAGGCCTGTGTATGCAGAGAGTGCCCTGAGTCAGGGTCAGCCAGCTCAGGTTCTCACCACAGCCTGTCCTGCCAGACAGCCTCCTTGCCCCTCCTCCCTCGTGAGCCTTCCTGTCCAGGCACCAGGTGCCACTGCACACTCACCATCTCCTGGTGCCCAGCAGCCAAGCCTGCCCTGGAGAGTTTCAGCCTCTGCATGGCAGGGCCACCCGGGATCCCGGGCACGAAGCAAAGCCTGGAGTCCAACTGCAGGAGTCCTGGAACCGCGGACCACGGAGAAATAAATCCCAAACCCGCAGGGAGGCCCGCCCCCTGCTCGCTGGCTGCTCTCAGGATTGGACAGCGCTCTGCAATGGGGCTTCTGATTGGACAGGGCGTCAGTCAGTCTCCGCTCCCCCCCCCCCCAGCCCAGCTAGCCTTCTTTTTGAGTGACAGCGGGCTGATATCTGCTCCAGGCAATGGAGGCCAGAATGGCAGGGTTTGGGTGCAGCTTTTTTTCTTTTTTTTTTCTTTTCCTTTTGAGGTCTGGGCATTGGGTTAGGGTCAGGGAAGTTCTGTTGAGTTTTGATGTTAGGAAGTTGAAGTCATTTCTTGAAAGTTTCATCACCTGGACCTCCTCCTATAATAAGACCACCCAAAGCATCTTCGGGAGGCTGACTTGTCCTCTGTTTATATGTGCAAAATTCTTCAAGTAGAACTGGCCTTTCGCCCAGTAGGAACTGCCCAGTGCGTCATGGCCAGCACTGGTGGAGGCTCACTGGGGGCCTGGCAGGCGCCTGGAGGAGTTTACCACCCAATTGGCAGCGTGAGAGCTCATGTTCCTCCAGCTGAGTTGAATCTATCTGGAGCCCATTTTGAGGCTGGAGAATGAGTAAGGCGATCAGCACAGAAGAGACCCCCAGAGAGCAGACTCCAGTGCACCCAGCTTCTCTCTGCCTTTGTTAACCATAGAGGCCTCGAGATTACCTGCCCCCTGGGACCCCTGCACCTGCAGATGAATGGGGAGGTCCTATCTTCTCCATGCAGTGCCCTGAACCTCCACCTTCTCACAGACTCCAACACCTTTGGCAGCATCCAATAGGGGAATGGTTTAGTAAATTCTGGAATGTACCTAAAGACATTTCCTTATCTGGCTAAGATGCTATCAAGTTGGATCCATGGTCCTTTTAAGTACTTTTTATCTTTTTCTGTTTTATTCATCCTTTTTAGTTATACATGACCATAGAGTCAATTTGATAAAATTATCCAAACAAAAAATATACCTATATACCTTATTCTCCTTAGTACCCCATTCGTGTGGGTGTGCATGATGGACCGATTCACTTAGGTATCTTCATATATTTAAATAGGAACATTATGGTTGAGTCATGCTACTGTCTTTCCTGTTCTTATCTCCCCTCTCTTCCTGTTGTTCCCCTTTGTCTAATCTACTGAACTTCTCTTTGTGCCCCCCCCCATTCCTTGTAATGTAGATATCACATATCAGGGAAAACATGTGACTTTTGGATTGGGGGGATTGCCTTATTTTACTTTAGAATGATAATCCCCACATCCATTCATTTACTGGCCAATGTTATGAAGTCATTCTTTTTTAAAGCTGAGTAATATTCCACCATGTATATATACCAGAACTCCTTTATCTACTCATCTGTTGATGGGCATTTATGCTGGCTCCATAGCTTAGCTATTGTGAGTTGTGCTATCATAAACATTGATGTGGCTGTGTCCCTGTAGTATGGTGATTTTATCCTCTTTATGCTGAGGAGTGGGATGACTGAGTCAGATGGTGGTTCCAGTCCGAGTTTCTTAAGGAATCTCCAACCTGCTTTCCAGAGGGGTTGCACAAACGTGGAGTTTCTGTAACAAGGTGTGAGCATTCCCTGTCCCCCACATCCTCACCAATTTATTATTACTGTATTCTTGATAATTGCCATTCTGACTGGAGTGAAAGAGAAGCTCAGTGCTGTTTTAATTTGCATTTCCCTAATTGCTAGATACATTGCCTTTTTAGTATTTATTATTTAAAATATTTTTTCTCGTTGGAGTCGGACCCAATACCTTTATTCTATCCCTTTATTATTCTCTGGTGTTGAAGAGGGAACCCAGGGCCTCGAACGTGCTAGGCAAGCGCTCTACGGCTGAGCCCCAGCCCCAGTCCCCATCTTCAGTATTTTTACTGTTGCTTCACAGTAACAGCAGCCCAGGTATTTGGGGGCCCAGTTTTGCTGCATTTGTGAAATGGGAACATTTCTCTTGAAGGAAGACTGAGAAGGTCAAGGCACATGCCCAGGATTCCAGAGATGAGCAGTGTCTGGTTGTCTGGCACATGATGAGAAGATTATGTGGGTGAGAAGAAGGAAAGAGCCGGGGACACCTTGGGACCAGAACCCCTCCTTCCCCCATGAGGGATATTATTCTTGCGTTTAGTTTTCTTAAACAAAATTAAAAATTTTCTTAAGCTACCAGTGCCACTAGATATAGGTCCCTGGATGGAGCTCAGATTTGTCTTGAGAAGCAAGGAAAAGTGAATAACCAACCCAGTGGTTCCAATAACCAACAAGCTAGAACTTGGGCTCCTTTGGGGCAAAATACTGGGTTTTACCCAATAATTAAAAATCCTTCAGCACCTGACACCCAATTAACAGGGGACGGAGAATTGGATCAGTGGGTGTGGGAGTCTGTGGGTGGCCAGCTGCAGGAGCTTGCCTCTGGGTGCATTCCTTGTGTCTGGGAGATTTTTCAACACCAATGAGATAAACAAAGTGGCAAGAAAACTGGGAAAACCCTCTGCAATACTCTAGCCAGGAAAATTCATGAGCACTTTAAAAGCATCTTAATGTTTACACTCGGTCAAATGTGCCTCGATCCGAATGAAACTATTTGAAAAAAGTTGTCAATATGAAAAGTTTCTGAAATCTGCTGGTTTGTGGATCACTGCAAATTCATATAAGTCCATGGCTAAATACATAAGTAAAAATAGAAATCTAATAATGAGCATTTTCTTAAGACTTCTGTCCTGAAAACACTGCCCTATGTGCTTTGATAACTAAATGATCATTGAATCATTCCTCTAGCAACACTTGAGGTCCATAAAGAACTGTGGAACACGTCTGGTTGGGACAGCAAAGCTGGGATACCAAGAAGAAAGTTACTCTGAACCTCAAAGGAAAAGATTCATAAATCACCAGAATGCAGGAATGCCCACAAAATATTTGAAATTAAACACAAGGGACTGGGGTTTTGGCTCAGTGACAGAGCACCTGCCTAGCACCTGTGAGGCACTGGGTTCAATCCTCAGCACCACACTAAATAGAAATATATAAAATAAAGGTATACTGTCCAACAAAAAACTATTTTTAAAAATAAAGATCAGATTTATAAAAAAAAAAAAACCAACTCCCTGCAATGCAGCATTTCTCCTAGACAAGCTTCCTGTACCCCCAAATATGAGCATGATGTGAGCAAGCTTAGAAAAATGGATGAGAAAGTACAGAAGTCTGATCTGGCCCAATCTCTAGTCTGGCCCCACTTAAATGTCCCCCTCCAAATAGCAACACCTCACACCACGTATTTGCTGTCTCTCTCTTTAGGGCTTTCTCACATTTTTTTTCCTTTCTTTCTTCTTGTGGTGCTGGGGATTGAACCTGGGACCTTGTGTATGCAGGGCAAGCACACTACCGACTTCACCGAATTCCCGGCTCCTCACGTTCTTTCTTGAATGTGTATCTGCTTTTCTAAATAGGTGTATCCATGCACCTGACAAATGAAGTTCTTTTCTGCCATGAAAACCAAGGAACCTACTTTTTCTGAGCTGTTGTCCCTGTCTCTCCCTGGAGTACCATCCCATTATACAACCTCACACAGCCAGAGTCAGGCTTGAGCTTTGGAATTGTGTGGGTTTTTTATAGTTTGGGGTGTGATATCACATATATCACTGGAGGATGGTAACCAGCAGCTATGCACTTTTTTTAATAAGCAAAGAACAAGGTTTGGTAGCACATGTCTGTAAGGCCAGGCATTTGGGAGGCTGCTTCAGGAGGATCTCAAGTCGGAGGCCACAGTTGGCCTCTTAGCAAGACCCTGCCTCAAAATAAAATATTCAAAGTTATGATATTGGGTGAGTCTTCATGAACAATGAAGGGTCAGAATTCCTGTTTCAACAATCTCGCTTTAGGATGCTGTGTGTAGGTGTGTACCTGTTACCTTCCAACAGGACCTAGAGTGGTTGTTGGTGTCTACCTGTATTAATAAATAGATCAAATGAAATGAGTAAATAACTAAAGCAATAAAAGATCTGACACTGTTTCTGGTTGTGATCCCAGGGATATGGAGGTTATGTTGTGTTTCTTGGCTCTTGTGTTCTTCCAAGAGAGGATTTTAGATAATACATAAAATGTAATCAAAGTAGAGCAAAGCTTATTGGCCCAGAAATCACTATCAGGAAAGGGGGAGAAAAACAGTGAGTCTTCTCTGACATCTCTAGGCCTCACACCCCTTAGATCCTCAGGTTTATGGGAGATGCTGTGGGTGATTCCAGAGGCCTGCCCATGGACCAATTCCTACTCTTAACTGGCAGCAGGATGACATTGTATTTGTAGGTTCCTACTCCACATGGACTTTTCCAGAGACACCAAAGCAAAACCCGAGTGTGTGTGTGTGTGTGTGTGTGTGTGTGTGTGTGTTTGTGAATTTTACTATAATAAAAATTTTATTATGGCAGCTATTAAGAAAACAAACAACAACAACTGTTGGCAAGGATGTGAGGAAAAAGCACACTCATACACTGCTAGTGGGACTGCAAATTGGTGCAGCCAATATGGAAAGCAGTATGAAGATTCCTTGGAAATCTGAGAATGGAACCACCATTTTACCCAGATATCTTGTGGAGCCAACCTAGAGGCCCTTCAGTGGATGAATGGATAATAAATTATGCATTATTTATACACAATGGAATTTTATTCAGCAGTAAAAGAATAAAATCATGTGTGTGGGGGAGATTATGGTCTTGTTTTCTTGGTTTCTGACTTTTAGGGAACAGAGTTTTTCTGAGATTCTCACCAGTATCTTTGCCTTTGTCAAAGGGTTATTACAACTTACTTCTGTTTCTTGCTGTCTAACTTTTGTGGTTTTCCAATATGAGTTATGAGGTTGAAGTGGATTTTAAGTGGATATATTTAATGTAGGAGTTAACTAATAACTATTAGAAGTATCAGATGAGCTCAGAACAGTAATAACATTTAATATCATCAGTTATTCATGTGCATAAGAAAATAAGTAGCAAACATAAAATTAAGGACAGTTCTAATGACCATAATATCAAAAGCAAAATACTTGGGAATTTTCAAGAAATGTAAACACTTGAACATTTAACATGACTTGTTTTTAGAAAATATACCATTATCCCTAAGCCACCTTCTTTTTTGTTGGTGACCTTAACTCAGAGAAAAAAGATAGGAATTAAAAACTACCCCCTGTGATCCTGAGGACAGGACTTAGGTATGGTCTACCAGTGAGCTCTATCATAATCCCATTTTTATTTTTCTTTGAGATATGGTCTTGACAAGTTAGTGAGGCTAGACTCAAAGTTGTGACCCTCAAGGCTAGCTTCCAGGGCAGCTCGGGTTACATGCATGTGCTATCACAACCCTGGTAGGGATTAGCCTTTTTTGTTTTCTTTAGTTGTAGTGGACAGAGTAACTTATTTTATATATTTATTTTTATATGGTGCTGAGGATTGAACCCAGTGCCTCACATGTGCTAGGCAGGTGCTCTAACCCTGACCCCAGACCCAGGGATTAAATTCTTCACTTTAATAGTATAGGTTGGCTCAGGATAATATCTAGGTTTGCAAACGTGTATAATGTCCCCATTTTGTGAGTAGAAGGTAGAGGCCAAAATGAGAGGAAATGTCTATCCTTATCCTTGGAATAGGAACATCAACTGTGGATTCACCTGCAACTTAGTATTTGAGGATTTCCCAGATATTAAATATATAAGCAAAAGAGACATGAGGTAAAGGCTCTGAGGAAGGGGGACTAAGTATTTCAAATTGTTAGGCATCAAACTGAGAAAAAACAATGCTAAGGTAGCTGGGTATGGAGAATAGGGTCCCTCACATTTAACTGTAGGATCAGGATCCCAGAAGATATATAAGAAAACAAAGCATTTACTAGGTACATTTTAAAAAGATGATCATGGGTAGGACTTGGTCAGAAGTCATCATTATCATACCCTACCCACACGCCCACACACATTACCTCCTTTTACCTCTTCCCCTCTTTAGCAGTCAAGTCAACATCCACTCCTCAAGGTGCATCCTTGCATGAAGAGAAAGGACTGAGCCATAGTACCCTGGGGATCACAATGGGCAGATCTTTGCCTAGTTTATGGCAGAAGCTAGCAAAGGAATGGCAGAGTTCAGGAACATGTCTGTCTCCTTTCTCTCACAAACAAATAACTAGAGATTTCAATTATAAATTGATGGATGAAGTGAACTTGAGAGTATTGGGTCAAATATTTGGAACACTGAAAATAAAAATGTTCAGCAGCCTAATGTCTTATTTCTTTTTTATCTTTGCTTTTGTTTTTAATGCTGTGGATTGAGCCCAGGGGCACTCAACCTCTCAGCAACATTCCTGATTTTTTGGTAACTTAGTTAGAGACAAGGTTTCACTGAATTGCTTAGTCCTTTCCTAAGTTGTTGAAGCTGGCTTTGTATCAGCCTGCAGAGACACTGGAATTACAGTCATGCACCACCACACCTTGCTAATGTTTTATTTCATTATTTGCACAAGAGCAGTTTTTCATGTAATATAACCTACTGAATGCTCTCAAAATATTGCACTTTGTGAAAAATTCAAAGAGATAATGCATTACCTTTATATTAACAACTTTAAAGAATGTTTTTCTTATGCCTTGGCTTCTTTTCACTTGATAAAATCAGGTTAGGACATAGTTTTCTAGTTTCTCTATTTTTTTGGGGGGGTGTATAATAGGGATCAGTCCAAGTATCACTCAACCACAAAGCCACTTCCCCAGTCATGTTTAATTTTTTTTAGACACAGGGTCTCACTGAGTTGTATAGGTCCCTATTAATTTACTGAGTCTGTCTTTGAACTCGTGAGTTTCCTGCCTCAGCCTCCCAAGCCATTGGGATTGCAGGGATGTGCCCCCACTCCCAGTTTCTTCATTCTTTTGTAGTTGTTGCTTTCTTTTGTTACATAAATTCAAGTTGAATAACAGTATGTTTAACAATACAGATATAGAGAAAAGCCAGTGGTGTAGGTAAGCAATTGAATATATCCACCAGAAAGTATATTATATATTCACCATGGTGTATTACTCAACCATCAATACAAACTCCTCTAATGGTCAGCAAAATAGATGAAATTGGATGATGTCATGCTAAGTGAAGAAAGACACAATAGTGTCACATCTCATATGTTAACTAAAATAATATCATGTGCAAGTACAATAATGATTAGTATGGCTGAGGAGTGTGTGGGGGGCATCAAGGGCAGAAGAGTATGTTTGGATATTACGAATACATGTATATGCATATATATAAACATCACATTGAATCCCATAAGTGTTTGCAATTGCTATGTGATGATAAAAACCATCATCTCTCATAATTATCAAATTCTGCACTAACACAAACTTGCTGTCTTTTGGAATTTCCATTATATGATGCAATATTATTGATGAAGCTCCCCGATAACAACCAGGCTCTTCCTACACATCCATTCTATTTTATTCCAGGCTCTGAACATAGAATATACAATGTATTTCTGCATCTGAATCATCTTACTTAGCCTAAAGTCTTCCAGTTTGTCTGTGTTATTGGAGAATATTCTTTTGTTTCTGGGGTTTGGAACCAGGATTGCCTTACCTGTGACAGAGAACCACCATCATTTTCTTTTTCAGTTTTAAGACAGAATGTTACCAAACTACTAAGGCTAGCCTTCAAATTTTGGCAACACTGCCATATACACCATCCTTATTTTAAAGTTGAGTAATAAGTGAGGTGTGGAGGCACATTTGTTTTGTCATGCTAGGGACTCGATAGGCTGAGGGAGGAGAATAATGATCTTGGAGCCAGCTTCACATCTTGGTGACACCCACTGCACCTTAAAATTCCTTGTCTCAAAATAATCGTAAAAAAAATTGAAAAGGTTATATATGTATGTTGATACATTTGTGTGTAAACACAATGATAAATCTCTCTTTCTCTATTATCTGTAATATACCATAGGTTCTTCTTCCTGAGTAACTCTTTGAAAATTTAGGTTGTGATAGTATTGCAGTTAACTTGGGAGGGTAGATATTCCTAAAGATGGATTTTATTTCCTTCAATTGTTGAAGTGGTTAATGTCAGCTGTCCATTTGAGTGGATTGAGATACCCAGAGAATTGGTGTGGACGATCTCTGCAGGTGTCTGTGAGTGTGCTTCCAGAAGGCTGAGTCAGAAAGCATGGGGAATACCTGTAATGAACATATATATTGGTGTTCAATAGGTTTGATTTAAAAAAAGCAAGAGAAGCAGTCACTCACTTATGCTCCAAGCTTCTTGAAGTCCCCTTTGGGGACTTGCACAATTGGCTCTCCCTGGGTCTTTTAAAAAAAATTTTATTTGTTTTAGTTAGTTATCCATGACAGTAGAATTCATTTATATACTTTGATATATCATACATAGATGGGATATAATTTCTCATTTTTCTGAGTATACATATTGTAGAATCACATGGGTCATACAGTCACATACATACATACATAAAGCAATAATGTGTGTTTCATTCTCTTTCTTATTCCCACATCCCCTGCCTTCCCCTCCTTTCACTTTCCTCTACCTAATGTAAGTTAATTCGATTCTTTTTTTTCTTTTGCATTGCAATTCTTAATACACATATATACCACAATTTTTGTATCTTCTTTATGTAACATATGTTGACATCCAATTCAAGTCTTCATACATGTATTTTGGATGTATGACACATTCTACCATCCTTGCTAAACCCCATCCCCCTCCCTTTTCCTCCCACCCCTCTGCCCTATCTAGAATTCATCTATTCCTCCTATGCTCCTCCTGCATACTCCACTGTAAGTCAGCCCCCTTACATCAGGGAAATATTCGGCATTTGTTTTTTGTTTTTAGGGGGGGGGGCATTGGCTAACTCCAGTTATTATCTTCTCCAACTCCATCCATTTACATGAAAATGCCACAATTTTATTCTTTTATTGCTGAGTAAAATTCCATTGTGTATATATGCCACATTTTTTTATCTATTCATCCACTGAAGGGCATCTATGTTGGCTCCATAGTTTAGGTATTGTGAGTTATGGTGCCATAAACATTGATCTGGCTGTGTCCCTGTAGTATGATGTTTTCAAACCTTTATGCTTAGACTGAGGAGAAGGATAGGTGGGTCAAATGGAGGTTCCATTCCCATATTTCCAAGGAATCTCCATACTACTTTCCAAATGGGCTGCATCAATTTACAGTCCCACCAGCAGTGTATAAGTGTACCTTTTCCCCACATCTTCACCAACACTTATTGTTGTTTGTCTTCATAATTGCTGCCATTCTGACTGGAGTGAGATGATATCATAAAGTAGTTTTGATTTGCATTTCTCTGATTCCTAGAGAGGATGAGCATATTTTCATATATTTATTGATTGTATATCCTATCCTGATAAGTATCTGTTCAGGTCTTTAGCCCACTTTGATCAGGTTATTTGTTTTTTCATCTACCAGGATCATTTAAGTCCTCTATCCTGGACCACAACTGCTTCATTTGCTTCCTCATATTGTGAAGCTTCCAGATTCTTGGACTGAGCTGTTACCAGTTTCCCAGTGTTGCCATCCTGTAGGCAAACATTTGGTGACTATTACTCCCATGATTATGTGAGTGAATATAATAAGCTCCCTTCTGTATACACGTGTACATTTTTTGTGTATTCTACTTTTCTGAAGAATCCTAAATATACAGGCATATGCCTGGGTCATATGGCATCTCTAGTGCTACTTTTTTTGAAAAACCCCCATATCGTAATTTTAAAGTCTATTCAAATTTATATTCCTGGCAAGGATGTCCAAATATTTCCTTTTCTGCATATCCTCTGCAGAATGTGTTATCTACCAACATTTTGAGGATTGAGCCCACAAGCGTGTGGTTATATCTCATTGTGATATAACCTGAAAGCATAAAAATTCCAGAAGAAAATGAGAATTTTTTTTGCCATTGGTGTTGGCAATGGTTTTAGATACAATATGCAGAGACTGTGCAAGGAAAAATGGCTGAGACTACATAAAGCTAAAAATGTTTCTATACAGCAAAGAAATCAATCAATGAAATGTAAAAATAGACTGAGTTAAAAAAAAAAAACATTTCTAGCCCCATGTCTGAAAAAGCTCAACATCCAAAATATAAGAAACTTACACAACTCACCAAAATTTAATATAAACCCCTCATAACCTAATTTAAATATGGTAAAATACTTGGATTCTGCCCTAAAAATTAAAAAAAAAGTGTGTAAATACATACGAAAGTTACTCAAGATCACATATTAGGCTACAATAACTGATAATTTTCCTTTTCTGCTTTTTTGTCTCACAGGATTATGGGTGCACACTCTCCATCTTTCACGGGGCATTTGAGATCAATTAGCAAAATGCCGGGTTCTCATTTTCCCACATTATGCTTCCTCATTATTCCATCTTAATTGCCAAGAAAATATCGAGCCTGGAAAACAACAAAATATTGATAAATTGCTAGATAATCGTCAACTTTGAAAATTACTTCAGAAATCAATAAATACATTAGTAGACCCAGATATGAAGAAAGTAAAATAGACCTACAAATCAACATTTAACTTTACAGCTACTCAAAAAAATACATGCAGTTATGCTGATATGGGAACACATGCCACTAGTCTTGACTACCTTGAGGCCACAGAAGGAGGAGGATTTAGGCTAAGGAATTTGAGGCCAAAATGGCAAAAACCTAGCTCTAAAAATTGACCCACCAAAAAACTGAACAGTAATCACATTTTTAAAAAGGAGCCTTCACGGGTGATTTCTATGAAACATGTAATTAGGATCAGTAACAATAATTCATGATCACGTCTAAATGTAGAAGAAGAAAATTGATTAATTCTTTCTGTAAGGCCAGAAATACCAGATAGCACAGCATAAGAATGGAAATTGCAGACCATCTTTTTATAGATGTTGACACAGATATTCAAAACCCCTAGGAAACTGAGAACAACAACAAAAAGAATGATTGGACTTCATGACCAAGAGGGAAACTGTCATATGGGAAGTTTCCAAAAATCATTTTGACAGAGCAAAGCTCTGGCAAATCACTTACTAAATTACTGTAAAATCTATGGCCAATTATGACCAGAGGAAAATTCTTTTTCAATCCACTTAATGGCAGCTATAAACTGTTTTCATACTTAATGGTGTGAACTGAAGTATTTATCAATTTATTTTTGGGAAAAGAAAAAAAAATGTATGGTTTTCTAACTTATAAATATTGTTTGAGAATATTAAATGGTATTTTATACATCAAAAATCAAATAGCATATGCAGATGATACTATTATTTCTATAATGTTTCTAAGCAATTTCCATGAACTAATGAAACATAAGAATAAGTTCAATAATGTCACGGGTTAAATGGTCAACATTAAATCATTTAAATTATATACAGTAGCAATGAGCAGTGTTAAAATTGAGGCACAATCCATTCACAAATATAGGGAAAACGATCTAAATGAAAGTATTAACAAAAGAATTGTTCACTGCAAAGTAAAAAAATTAAGGTGAAATTAAAATGCAAAAAAAAAGATCATGGAAACAAAATGGGAAAAATGTTAATATTCAATAATTAAAGTTTTGTTTTAGGGTTGTAAGGGTTGATAGGCTTCCTCCAGATTAGCGTGTGGGGTGGGGCCAGGCTTCCTCCTCCAATCTGATATGTATTGTATATATATGAGTTAAGTTATTAATTGTGTTATTGAGCTCTATAGTTTCTTTATTCAACTTTTGTTTGGAAGATCTATCCAGTGGTGAGAGAGGTGTGTTAAAGTCACCCCAGATCACGTTGTGGTCAATTTGACTCTTGAACTTGAGAAGAGTTTGTTTGAACATAGGTGCCCCATTGTTTGGGGCATATATATTTATGATTGTTATGTCTTGTTGGCATATGGTTCCCTTGAGTAGTATGAGATGTTCTTCATCTATTTTGATTAAATTTGGCTTGAAGTCTACTTTATTTAATATAGGTATGGAGACCTCTGCTTGCTTTCAAGGTTCATGTGAGGGGTATGCTTTTTCCCAGTCTTCACCTTCAGTCTGTCTTTTCCTGCGTCTTCTAGAGGCATAATATGGTTGGATTTTTTTTAAACCAGGCTACTAGCCTATGTCTTTTGATTGGTGTGTTTAAGCCAGTAACATTAAGGTTACTATTGAGGCATGGTTTGTATTTCCAGCCATCCTTGCTTATTATTTTCTACTTGACTTGAAGTGTTAATTATTGTTCAATTTTTAATTGGTATCTACATATAGGATCCAGCGTTTTAATCGAACATGTGTATTGATCAAATCTGTGCAATTTCTACCTTCTAAAATATCATTTTGATGTTTGAAACCTGTGAACTCTTTTTAGAATGTCCACAGTCTAATAATTACTTATCGATTCAAACTATGGGCTGTAAAACCTGAGAGTTACTTTTTCCCTCTTAACGGCTTTTTGGCACTCCTTGCCATCTGTCTCTTATAACAGATATAAAAAGCTTTTCTTGTTTGTGGTTCTTTGTGATCAACTTTTTTCAGCTTCAACATATGAGTGCGAACACAGGATTTGAGAAATATGAAAAATCACTAGAAAAAGACAGTCTTCCATGGTAAATCCAGAAAAAAGAATATAAATTTAAAAATTGTAGACTATAATCCCAGTGCCTTAGGAGGCAAAGACAGGAGGATGGTGAGTTCAAATCCAGCAATATCAAGACCCTGAGCAACTTGGTGAGATGCTGTCTCTAAATAAAATACAAAATAGGAGTTGAGATATGGCTCACTGGTTGAATGCCCATGAGTTTAATCCCTGGTACCCCCCCAAATATATTAGGGTGCACGTTTATTCACTAGGCCTTAGTTATTTTTTGGTGAGATCTATATATAAATGGCATATGCCGATTCTTATGAATTTATTTTATGTAAGTCAAATATAATATAAATATTTTTATAGTATAAGATTAAATGATCTATATTAGCATGTAAAAAAATAACATAAAAATGGTTTTAGGTGAAGCTGAATGCCTGCAATCCCATCAGCTCAGGAGTCAGAGGATTACAAGGACAAAGCTCAGTAACTTAGCAAGATTTTCTCCCAATATAAAAAATGGCTGGTGAGATAGTTTAATGACTAAATGCCCTGGGTTCAATCTGGGTTACAAAGGAAAGGAGGAGGGTTTTAAAATTGCCTTGTCTCAACAACAAAAAGACATGTGAAATTTAAAACCAAAAACTGCATTCTATCACTTTTCTGTGACACACAGAATCTGCTTCAATTCATTTTAAACATTTTAATCTTATACAATCTAAATTTTCTAACACTGAATAAATGACATGTTTTAATCACGTGTGTCTCCAGGCCAATAGATGAATTTAAGATCAGTGTAGCTGAGGAAAATGCAGTCATACAAACTGGAGTGTGCAGGTGCCATGAATTTGCAGTAATAGTCAAGAACTCATGGATGGGTTGTTCATTGCCTTGAAACTGTTGGAAAATTATTTTCTGATGGTAAATTTCTGTATCAGTATTGGGAAGAACTTAGACCCTTTCCTGATAGTATGCTTCAAAGAAAGGAACACAGTTTCATGCAATAATGAGAACTAATCTTCATACAGCTAGTGGCCAGGGGAAAGCACAGTCTGGTCATTCTGCTAGCTCCAGTTTTGAACCACAATCATCACTAAATGATGTGCATCAAGTATGATTGAAATTGTGTAAATGTACCATGGTAGTGTTGTGAAGAAATATCTATAGTAATGTCCCTGCTGAGGAAATAGGATCTGTCACCCCTAACAACACATGTGCAGACTTACAGCTTGGGATTGTCCTCATCTCACAGCTCAGCTTCACCACTACTGCCAACCCTCCCCATGTCCTCTTTGTATAAACTAACAGACAAAAGGGAGATGGAGAATTGAGACTGGTCTTGCTTCAAGCAAGTGGGCTTGGGACTGATGTCAGCCTAGGCAGAAACCTCTTACTTGTGCCTCTTTTTGTGCTGGGAATCTATAAATAGCACTAGGGAGAAATGACTGACACCTCAGAGAGGGTGACACCATCACCCAGCACCTCTGCTGCAAAACACACCCTCCAGTAACACAACGAGCAAACCCTGGGCAAGACTTGACTGAATGAATGGCAGCTCGTGGTGAGAAGTAGATATGAGAACCATGGCTTGCTTTTATAAATTGTCAGGGTTTTAAAATACAGCTGAGGATTTACACTTACATCTATAATATTTATATTACTATCATTTTAAATTTCTCCTGAGAAAAGCAACTAGAAGAGAAATTGTTCTTTAAAGTCAAGAAAGAAGAAGCCCCAGAGGTGCTGCTCTGTGGGCACAAGTGCTTGGAGTACTGCATACAGGGCATAGGTTAATGGCGTCTGCGTGGCAGGCCACTCCCCATGCTAGGTGTGTGAGTGGCAAACTGCTTTCCCCATCGGCACAGCTCTGGGCATGAGGCCATGTGTTGCACACCCACTCTTTGATTGTTCACGGCAAGGACAGTTAGCAGACATTGCATTGGTGGCTGTCTATATTTTGCTTAGGCACTGCCTGAGTACATATACATGGTAACTGCACAATAAAATCAGGCCTGCTTCCTGATTGGTCTCTGGAGGTCTTGATTAGAGACTCCACAGCCACACTCTCCTCTACTCTGTTCTGTGGAGCTCCTCAGGGATGAGAGAGCCCATGCACTTCTCTGCAGACCCCAATCTCTCATTACTGGGAAACCCACAGGCTCCTGCAGGAGGGTCTGTTTTCCCTGACTGATGTTGTGATGGAAGAGTGAAGTTCTCCTTTCACTTTTTCTGCTTTATCTTGTTCTGTGTGTCTTAGGGTCACATTTATCTGTGCATGCTAATGACATGAGAAATTGAATTTTGGAAAAAAATTAAAAGTGACCAGGACAGGATGGATTTAAAGTGTCCTGAATGTTCCTCTAAGCAAAATTGAATTTACACATTTCCATTATTAGATATTACAAAAGGTTTTTAGTGATTAAAACAGAATGGACTAATACATAAAAATATTCTTCCAAAATCTTGTGAATTATATTCATAAGCCTGTAATTTGGCACCATGAATTGGAACTTACCAGCACATGTATTTGATTTTCCAAAATATTTAATGTACTTCCTTCTTATCATGGTCCCTTGTTGACATTTACCAACTGAAAGTTCTTAACCCTGTTAGATTCCATTCTATAAAATGAGGAACCTCATTTCTCACTAAAGATTTCAAAACGTACAATTACTCAAAGCATAATTGTTCTATGAATTATGAAGATGACCAAAGCAAGATTATCAATCAAAATATTAAATCATTAATTCCCTGGTAATAAGTATACAAATTAGTAGTGTTTAAAATCTCTACATGACATACCATATGTAAGTTATGCCCAATGAAGTTATTAAATTGAAAAATGAAGAATTAAAACTGACATTCCTTATAAGAAAAATTGACTCATTTTAGCAGGATCTCAAAGAAGCAAACACCTTTGGAAGACAATATCCTCATTACACCATACAGAACATGGACCTCTGGCATCCAAGTGTTCTAATAAGCCCAGAGGACCATGTTCGGTATGGTGCAATGAGGATATTGTCTTCTGAAGATGTTTGCTTCTTTGAAAAGCAAAGAAGCTACTGGAAAAGCTCACTAGTAGATTGAATTTCCTCCTCCAATGCCCTTTTTAGAATTCACACTAACTCTGCTTCTTACGATACAGAGGTACTTTGTCACCTGAAAAAGCTGAGCAGAGCACAAACAATTGTAAGTTTTATAGAAAGAATGTGTTTAAGTTCTGTCTCTGCAGATATGTAATTTTAATGTCTGTAGAAAGGCAAGAAGTTCCTCATTGGAGAACACAGAACTGTGGATGCCCCAGTGGGACATGTCATCTCCAAAGACACATGAGAGGGAAACATAAAACAGGAAAAGGGTGCAAGTCATTGAACAAGTATTTCAGCATATGAACAGTTAGGAAAGACACTTCAAGGGTGGAGGAAAAGAATCCCCTCATGCAGCCTACATCCTGGACCAGCCACATGAAAGTTTTGTGCCTTTGCTGAATTGGGCTCTGCCTTACTCCCTGGCATAGCCTATTAATCACCAACGTGCCACCTGGAATACTGTCCCTCATATACATTCACCTCCTGGGAGGCTTCTGGAATGAGCCATGGCAGAAGCTTGGCCAGTACTCCCAACTTTATGGAGCCAAGAAGAGCACTTTGGAGAGGTGGAGAATTACAGACCACACCTTTGTTGTAATGTGGACATGCTGTGTAGTTAGTTGTTGTTGAGTCCAATCTCTTTATAGCCATGAGTTTTCATAGAGAGGAAAATAATTTCATCTCTAATTGTGAGGATTAGCCCAAAACATACTGAACATGTGGGTTCCAACCAGCTAAAGAAGGCTCTCTGGGGAGCTAGGCATGGTGGTATTTGACTGTAATCTCAGCAGCTTAGAAGACTGAGGAAGGAGGGTCATGAGTTCAGAGCCAGCCTCAGTGAAAAAAATTCACTAAGCAGATCAGTGAGATCTTATCTCTACATAAAATAGGGATACGTATGTGGCTCAGGGGTTGAGTGCCCCTGAGTTCAATCTTCGTCATCATACCCCCCAAAAAAGAAGAGTGTCTGGGGAGTGAGTCTCAGGCTTTGGATTTATAACAGCTTTCATGGAGGTTCTAAAGTGTAGAACTAGTATAGAATAAGTGTTATGGGCCAAGCTCTGGGTTGGATGTGCATGCATTTGAATCCAGGCTTTTATATATATATTCATATATATTATCAATTTGATGTTGATCTACTGATGGAATATTTCCTGCACAAGGCATGTATGTGATTTATTTAAAGTCTGAAATAGTAGATATACATTTTAAATAAGCTGAAGCTACATACTGAAAAATAAAAGTCTTCAGAAAATCATGTATGTGAAGCTAGATCATTTCATGACTCTTTAGAACATGTAGATCTATAAGGCAAGATAGTGAGAGAAACAATAAATCTGAAATATTCATGAACTTGGATACCATTTAAAAATCTGAGGTGAATGTTGGTCCACAATCTGACTTCCATAACAAGACCCTTACAGCACAAATATTAAAAATCAAGAATAAATAAAGGGGATAGATTCAAACTAAAATGCTACTTCTCAGCAAAAGAAACAATAATGTGAACAAAGAACCTACAGATTTTATACAAATCTTTACCACACTTAACTCAGAAAAAGAACTCCCATTTTTACCCCATATACAGATCGCTGTATCACATCAGTTACACTTCCATTGATTTACATATTGCCATTCTAGTGACTGATGTATTCTGCTGTCTATCCTATTCTCTACTATCCCCCTTCCCCTCCCCTCCCCTCCCCTCCCCTCCCCTTTTCTCTCTCTACCCCCTCTACTGTAAATCATTTCTTCCACTTGTATTATTCTTCTCTTACCCCTCCTTTCCTCTTATATGTAATTTTGTATAACCCTGAGGATCACCTTCAATTTCCATATGATTTCCCTTCTCACTCCCTTTCCCTCCCACCTCTCATCCCTGTTTAATGTTAATCTTCTTCTCAAGCTCTTCGTCCCTACCCTGTCCTTGTTTACTCCTCTTATATCACAGAAGTCATTTGGCATTTGTTTTTTTTTAAGGATGGGCTAGCTTCACTTAGCATAATCTGCTCTAATGCCATCCATTTCCCTCCAAATTCTATGATTTTGTCATTTTTTAAAGCAGAGTAATACTCCATTGTGTATAAATGCCACATTTTTTTATCCATTCATCTATTGAAGGGCATCTAGGTTGGTTCCACAATCTTGCTATCGTGAATTGTGCTGCTATGAACATCGATGTAGCAGTGTCCCTGTCGCATGCTCTTATTAGGTCTTTAGGGAATAGGCCGAGAAGGGGAATAGCTGGGTCAAATGGTGGTTCCATTCCCAGCTTTCCAAGAAATCTCCATACTGCTTTCCAAATTGGTTGCACCAATTTGCAGTCCCACCAACAATGAACAAGTGTACCCTTTTCCCCGCATCCTCTCCAGCACTTGTTGTTGTTGGACTTCATAATGGCTGCCAATCTTACTGGAGTGAGATGGTATCTTAGGGTGGTTTTGATATGCATTTCTCTGACTGCTAGCGATGGTGAGCATTTTTTCATGTACTTATTGATTGATTGTATGTCCTCCTCTGAGAAGTGTCTGTTCAGGTCCTTGGCCCATTTGTTGATTGGGTTATTTGTTATCTTATTGTCTAATTTTTTGAGTTCTTTGTATACTCTGGATATTAGGGCTCTATCTGAAGTGTGTGGAGTAAAGATTTGTTCCCAGGATGTAGGCTCCCTGTTTATCTCTCTTATTGTTTCTTTTGCTGAGAAAAAACTTTTTAGTTTGAGTAAGTCCCATTTGTTGATTCTAGTTGTTAACTCTTGCGCTATGGGTGTCCTATTGAGGAATTTGGAGCCCGACCCCACAGTATGTAGATCGTAGCCAACTTTTTCTTCTATCAGACGCAATTTCTCT
Organism: Spermophilus citellus; assembly: GCF_964194105.1. Classification (NCBI taxonomy): domain Eukaryota; kingdom Metazoa; phylum Chordata; class Mammalia; order Rodentia; family Sciuridae; genus Spermophilus; species Spermophilus citellus. The sequence goes on along the minus strand of NW_027672862.1, from coordinate 222,910 downwards.
GATTTAATATCAAGCTCCTTGATCCATTTTGAGTTAACTTTCGTGCATGGCGAGAAAAAGGGATTCAGTTTCATTTTGATGCAAATGGATTTCCAGTTTTCCCAGCACCATTTGTTGAAGATGCTATCTTTCCTCCATTGCATGCTTTTAGCCCCTTTATCAAATATAAGATAGTTGTAGTTTTGTGGATTGGTTACTGTATCCTCTACTCTGTACCATTGGTCCACCCACCTGTTTTGGTACCAGTACCATGCTGTTTTTGTTACTATTGCTCTGTAGTATAGTTTGAAGTCTGGTATCGCTATACCGCCTAATTCACACTTCCTGCTTAGCATTGTTTTTGCTATTCTGGGTCTTTTATTATTCCATATGAATTTCCTGATTGTTTTATCTATTTCTACAAGAAATGCTGTTGGGATTTTGATTGGCATAGCATTGAACTTATAGAGAACTTTTGGTAATATCGCCATTTTGATGATGTTAGTTCTGCCTATCCATGAACAGGGTATATTTTTCCATCATCTGAGGTCTCCTCCTATATTTCTTTAGGGTTCTGTAGTTTTCATTGTATAAGTCTTTCACCTCTTTTGTTAGGTTGATTCTCAAGTATTTTATTTTTGGGGGGATATTGTGAATGGAGTAGTTGTCCTCATTTCCGTTTCAGACAATTTGTCACTGATATACAGGAATGCCTTTGATTTATGCGTGTTGATTTTATATCATGCCACTTTGCTGAATTCATTTATTAGCTCTAATAGTTTCTTTGTAGACCCTTTTGGGTCTGTTAGGTATAGAATCATGTCATCTGCAAATAGTGATAATTTAAGTTCTTCTTTTCCACTTTTATGCCTTTAATTTCTTTCGTCTGTCTAATTGCTCTGGCCAGTGTTTTGAGGACTATGTTGAACAGAAGTGGTGAGAGAGGGCATCCCTGTCTTGTACCAGATCTTAGAGGGAATACCTTCAATTTTTCTCCATTCAGAATGATGCTGGCCTGTGGCTTATCATAGATTGCTTTTACAATGTTGAGGTATGATCCTGTTATCCCTAATTTTTCTAGAGTTTTGAACATAAAGGGATGCTGTACTTTGTCGAATGCTTTTTCTTCATCTATTGAGATGATCATATGGTTCTTATTTTTAAGTCTATTGATGTGATGAATAACATTTATTGATTTCCGTATATTGAACCAGCCTTGCATCCCAGGGATGAATCCTACTTGATGATGGTGTATAATTTTTTTGATATGTTTTTGAATCTGATTCGCCAGAATTTTATTGAGGATTTTTGCATCAAGGTTCATTAGAGATATTGGTCTGTAGTTTTCTTTCTTTGAATTGTCTCTGTCTGGTTTAGGTATCAGGGTGATATTGGCCTCGTAGAATGTATTTGGAACTTCTACCTCTTTTTCTATTTCCTGAAATAGCTTGAAAAGTATAGGTGTTAGTTCCTCTTTAAAGGTTTTGTAATACTCTGCTGTATACCCATCCGGTCCTGGGCTTTTCTTAGTTGGTAGTCTTTTGATGGTTTCTTCTATTTCCTCTATTGTTATTGTTCTGTTTAGGTTGTCTATATCCTCCTGACTCAATCTGGGCAGATCATATGACTTAAGAAATTTATCGATGCCTTCACTATCTTCTATTTTTTTGGAGTATAAGGATTCAAAATAATTTCTGATTATCTTCTGTATTTCTGAAGTGTCTGTTGTGATATTGCCTTTTTCATCCCGTATGCTAGTAATTTGAGTTCTCTCTCTTCTTCTCTTCGTTAGCATGGCTAAGGGTCTGTCGATTTTATTTATTTTTTCAAAGAACCAACTTTTAGTTTTGTCAATTTTTTCAATTGTTTCTTTTGTTTCAATTTCATTAATTTCAGCTCTGATTTTAATTATGTCTTGCCTTCTACTTCTTTTGCTGTTGTTTTGCTCTTCTTTTTCTAGGATTTTGAGATGAAGTATGAGATCATTTATTAGTTGTTTTTTTCTTTTTTTAAGGAATGAACTCCAAGCAATGAATTTTCCTCTTAGAACTGCTTTCAATGTGTCCCATAGATTCTGATATGTTGTGTCTGTGTTTTCATTTATCTCTAAGAATTTTTTTAATTTCCTCCTTGATGTCTTGTATAACCCATTGATCATTCAGTAACCTATTGTTCATTCTCCAAGTGATGCATGATTTTTCCTTCCTTCTTTATCGTTGATTTTCAGTTTCATTCCATTATGATCAGATAAGATGCATGGTATTATCTCTACTCCTTTATATTGTCTAAGAGTTGCCCTGTGACATAATATATGATCTAATTTTGAGAAGGATCCATGTGCTGCTGAGAAAAAAGTGTAACTGCTTGATGTTGGGTGGTATATTCTATATATGTCAATTAAGTTTAGGTTGTTAATTGTGTTATTGAGTTCTATAGTTTCCTTATTTAAATTTGTTTGGAAGATCTCTCCAGCGGTGAGAGAGGTGTGTTGAAGTCTCCCATGATTATTGTATGGTGGTCTATTAGACTCTTGAACTTGAGAAGAGTTTGCTTGATGAACATAGCTGCACCATTGTTTGGGGCGTATATATTTATGATTGTTATGTCTTGTTGGTGTATGGTTCCCTTGAGCAGTATGTAGTGTCCCTCTTTATCCCTTTTGATTAACTTTGGCTTGAAATCTATTTTATTAGATATGAGTATGGACACTCCTGCTTGTTTCTGAAGTCCATATGAGTGGTATGATTTTCCCCAACCTTTCACCTTCAGTCTATGTATATCTTTTCCTATCAAATGTGTCTCCTGTAGGCAGCATATTGTTGGGTCTTGTTTTGTGATCCATTCAACTAGCCTGTGTCTCTTAATTGGTGAGTTTAAGCCATTAACATTTAGGGTTATTATTGAGATATTGTTTGTTCTTCCAGCCATATTTGTTTATTAATGTTACTAAACCTGATTTGTTTTCCTCTTTGATTACTTTCCCCCCTTTACTGTCCTACCTCCCACTGTTGGTTTTCAATGTTATTTTCCATTTCCTCTTCCTGTAATGTTTTGCCAAGGATTTTTTGAAGAGATGGTTTTCTAGCTGCAAATTCTTTTGTTTATCGTGAAAGGTTTTAATTTCATCTTTCATCCTGAAGCCTAATTTTGCCGGATATAGGATTCTTGGTTGGAACCCATTTTCTTTCAGTGTTTGAAATATGTTATTCCAGGATCTTCTAGCTTTCAGAGTCTGTGTTGATAGATCAGCTGTTATCCTGATTGGTTTACCCCTAAATGTAATCTGCTTCCTTTCTCTTGTAGCTTTTAAAATTCTCTCCTTATTCTGTATGTTGGACATCTTCATTATAATGTGTCTAGGTGTGGATCTCTTATGATTTTGCACATTCGGCGTCCTGTAGGCTTCTAGGATTTGGGATTCTGTTTCATTCTTCAAGTCTGGGAAGTTTTCTCGTATTATTTCATTGAATAGATTGTTTATTCCTTTGGTTTGGAGCTCTGTGCCTTCCTGCATCCCAATGACACTTAAGTTTGGTATTTTAATGTTATCCCATATTTCTTGGATGTTCTGCTCATGGTTTCTTAGCAGACTTGCTGAGTTGTCTATGTTCTTTTCAAGTTGAAATACTTTGTCTTCATTGTCTGATATTCTATCTTCTAAGTGATCTACTCTGCTGGTAGTATTCTCAATTGAGTTTTTAAGTTGGTTTATTGCTTCCTGCATTTCTAGGATTTCTATTTGTTTGTTTTTTATTACCTCTATCTCCCTGTGAAATTGATCTTTTACTTCCTGGATTTGTTTATGTAGTTCCTTGTCAAAGTGATCTTTCATTGTCTGATTTTGCTGTCTCATGTCTTCCTTGAGACTCCAGATCATCTGAAGCATGTATATCCTGAACTCCTTATCTGAAATTCCATCTGTTGCAGCTATTACCTCTTCTAAAGTTGAGTTGACCTGCATTGCTTGTGGTCCTTTCTTTCCTTGTCTTTTCATACTGCTCACATTTCTTTCTGCTTGGTGAAACTGTTGTGTTTTTGAAATTTTCCCCTATTTATTTATATTGCTCTTGTAGAGTTGGGAAATCTCCCTTGCAGGGCGGGTAGTGGCTGTGCCCCTCCTCTAATTAGGGTGATCTGTCTACCATGGTGGCCGGTCGCAAGTCTGCCCACCCTACGGGCGCGGGTGGCGGCTCTGCTCTGCCCCCACTCCAATTGTGGTGACGTAACTACCACGCCCTCTGGTCATTGGTCCTGATCCGGATGCGGGTGGCGGCTCTGCTCAGCCCCTACTCCAATTGGTGTGACGTGTCTACCACGCTGGTTGGCCTCTAGGCCTGTTTCGCCGTTGGGTCGCAGGTCTGCCTACCTTGCGGGCTCGGGCGGCAGTTCTGTTCAGCCCCCACTCCCAGTGGGGGTACCTGACTGCCTCTCCAACGGGTCGCTGGGCCTTTTCCGGACACGGGCGGTGGCTCTGCTCCACCCCGACTCCAACCATTGTGACGTGACTGCCTCAGTGCTACATGTCCACCACGCTGGCAGGCTACCGGGCCTGTCCTGCCAGTGGGTCGCAGGTCTGCCTACCTTGCAGGCTCAGATGGCGGCTCTGCACAGCCCCTACTCCAAATGGGGTGACTTGGCTACCGTGCCGTCGGGTCGCTGGTCCTGTTCTAGGCGCAGGTGGCTACTCTCTTCGGCCCAAGCTGCAGTTGGAGTGTCGTGATACCACGCCGGCGGGTCACTTGGCCTGCTCTGGGCGCAGGCGGCAGCTCCACTCTGCCCCCCTGGATCCCACAGCACCCAGCAGGACCCGGACTGAGAAGCAGTCCCCGCAGATTCCCCAGCACTTAGATAATGCAGCTTCAGGAGCCAGAACCCGGCCTCTCTGATCCCGGCCACACTCCTCTAGGAGCAGGCTCCATGGAGCGACCCATGCGGGTTCCCCAGCTCCAGGCCAAAGCAGCCCCGGGAGCCCAAGCCCGGCCGCTCCAAGCTCTCCCAGCTCGGTGCATGCTCCGCTGGGAGCAGGCTCAAAGATGCAGTCCCCGCAGGCTACCCAGCCCCGGGCCAAAACTGTTCCGGGAGTCAGAGCCAAGCTGCCCCGAGCTCAGCGCACGCTCCACTTGGAGCTGGCCTCAACACGCAGTCCCCGCAGGTTCCCCAGCCCTGGGCCAAAGCAGCCCGGGGAACCAGAATCTGGCCGCTCAAAGCCCAGCACACGGCTTGCCAGGAGCGAGCCCCAAGGAGTATTCCCCTCAGGTTCTCCAGCCCCGAGCCTGAGCGATCAGTCTGCGAGATGCAGGCAAATACCAGCCTGAAATCACCTGTTCCGTAGCTGCATGGGCTGAGATCAGTAGAAAACAGGGATGATTCAATCAGCTCTCCAAGATGGCGGCTGCTGTCCTCCTCCGTGGTCCGACCGGTGTCGAGAATCGAACTGGACCGCTTCTCTCCTCTGTCTCAAAGCCGGAACTCAGCACTAAGCATGGCCATTGCACCACTGGCAGGAGCCCCCAGAATCCGCATCGCTTGTACTCCCGCTCCGGTACCTCGCCACTTCCCAGCGCACGCTGCCGACTCCAGCTGTGGGGCAATCCACTGATCAGGCACTGCGACCCTCCGTGGGGAGAAATCGCCTGCGACCAAGCCCCCACAGCCGAACCTCGTGCGATGGAAATCCATCCACTAGATTCTGGAGCACCTCAATTTCACTGGAAATTCCCAACAAGATAGCCTTCAGCTGTTTCACCTCGTCTTTCTCCCGCACAGTGATGCGGCACACTGGGGTGATGCACTCCCTTCACCGCCATCTTCTGGAGCCCCTCTACTTAGCTTTAAAGATGAATGAAACTATGCCATTTGGTGGTAAAAGGATAGAATTGAAGAATATCATGCTAAGTGAAATAAGCCCCTCCACACACACACAGAAACACAAAGGCCAAATGTTCTCTCCAATAAGTGTATGCTAATTCACAATGGGGGTGGGGAAAATAGTTATTTAGATTAAGTAGAGATGACTGCAGGGAGGGGAGGGAATATGGGGATAGAAATGATAGTAGAATGAAACAGACATTACATATAATACATAATATATATAGATGCTAAAACACTTAACAAGTGGGGGGAGAAGAGAAATTCAGTGGATTAGACAAAGTTGGATTAAAGGGAAGAAAAGGGAAATAGGAGTATAAATGACAGTAGAATGAATCAGACACACTTTTCAATGTTTATATATAAATACACCACCAGGGAAGGTCCACATCATGTACACCTCAAGAATGGAATGCTAACTAAAATGAGTTTTACTCCATGTATGTCAAAATTTGCTCTACTATTATGTATAACTAAAAAGAGTAAGAAATTTTAAAAATGACAAGGGAAAATTTGTATACCGAGAAGGTTTGTGAGTTAAAAACTCTCCAATGAATGGTAACGTCATTAAGGTTAAATAAAAGTATAAAAGAGTACCTTGAGCCCATACAAAACAACAATGGTAAATAGAGTTGCCCAAGTCAGTCTGCACAACTAGCTATCATCACAAAATTTTTGGTTTACAACTCTTTTCTATTTGTTTTACAAAGCAGCATAAGAACAATACTAACAAGTTGAGCAGAGAGGAAACATTACATAGCAGTGTTATACTATTAATAGTGCTGTGTGCACTCAAAGCATTCTCAATTTCCTCCCCCATGCAATAAAATATCATGCAGTTGAAAGATACGCTAGTTACTGATTAGATAACACATACATGTGTTTGTGACATTCAGTTTCTGGGCAGCTGCTCAACTTCGCAGGTCAGATCCAATAGATAAGGAAGACACTCTCTTCACACAAGACAGTGTTTCCTTGAGTAATACTATGAAAACAAGAGAGAAAGCAAAAGTGAAAGACACAGGCAACTGTACTGCCAGACTAGGAAAACCCAACCACTGAACCTATGTACTGGGGAGTCCCAAAGAGCTTTTCAGGGTCCTGACTGGGAAGTGCTGAGCAGAGCATCCTCTCCACAGGTGAGAGTCTGAAGTCTTGTTCTAACTTGTATTGAAAGTGAGGACGAATAAATACAAGTTAGAACAAATAAAACTTCATTCTAACATCTTGCATGAACTGGTTATCCCCTGAAGAACACCAAGCCCTCCCAAGAACGGGTCAGATCCTAGAGGAGGGAGTGATAGCCTTGGGATGACTAAATAAATTGGGATTCCAATGAGTGAGCCACCCAGCCAGATGCATTGAGAAATCAGCATTCTTTAGCTGTTTCATCAAAGATTGCAGACATCATTCAATCAAGAAAAGGGAAGATACTTAGTATTTTCCTTAGACCTCTAAGACTGAAACTTCCCTCCTGGCCATATAAACAGTTTAAACTCTCATATGTAAAATGAAGCCAGTTTTCTGCATAAAATAATGTGGAGATAAGCATGAAACCTAGATATTTATCCTTTGTAATAAAGAATGGTTTGAATATTATTATCCTAGAACTTATCATTATATTTCAATATTTATTTTCCCAAATAAAGATAAATGAAATGTTGGTGGGTGGTGTTTTGTTGAACCAAAAGGCTCACATATGAAGAAAATATTGTGTTTTTACTTTTTGAACAGGACTTGTAGATGAGAGTCTAGAGGTTTATTTCAATCAAAATTGTGTTTCTCTCTCTGTTGTGTCATGGGCTCTTGGAGCTCTAAGATCTGAGGACGGACATGGTTAGTTTATAGTAACTTATAATTACTGGGTTGCAGAGGGTTCTGGGAGACCATGACACATGCTATCTATCCTATAATCCAATAAGTATAACAAGCATTATATTGTAAATTATTAAGTAGAACCAAAGGGTATACAAAATCAAAATATATAATGAAATAAAAAATGTGGGGACATAAATGCTCCTATAGTATGTCTTTTTCTTTTTACACTCATCATTTTACACGTTTCTAGTTACACTTTTATACTGGGTATCCAAAACTAAAGAAGTGGTCCCAAATTGTGATTTTTTCCTACACTAGAGGTGAGTATAGTCACCTCAGTGAAGAACGTCATAGAATTCATTAGGAACTGCATGGTTTCTTCAGTCCAAGAGTCAGGATGGGCCTATGGACCATGTGGATTCCCCAGGAAACATTAAGAATATTTCCCCTTTAGCAACCCTCTTTTTTTGCCTGAATACGCACATTGGCTCCTAGTCTCTTGGGTCTTTCTCCTCTCCCTGATTGGGAGCTTGTAGATCCCTTAGGGTGTACTGCTACACTATAAGGTGAAATGTTAAACTCATAATTCAAACTAGGGATATCTGGGCATTATTTTAGTATCCCTAGGTCCTTCCTATAACTGTCTTAATTTTCCCATGATTACAAACAAGAGTATATAATTTACATAAATATTATCCAAATAATACTTGATTAAACATATGAAATAATTAATGGAGATGTTATAGCATTATTTACCCAAAAGAAAGTTTTACTATTGCATCGATCCATTAGCAAAGTGAATAGTGGGAGATGTGTGACCTAATAACATCATTAAATGCATGACAAGGTTAACATTAAGAAATTCACACTTTATTTAGCAACAAATTGCATCTGTAATAAAATATAAGTAAAAACGCTCTGTAAAACTTGCATGGTGGACCATGCTTTGACCCTAGGGACGTGAGAAGTTTTCCAAGTTCAAAGCCAGGCTCCATAACTTAGTGAGGCCCTATACAACTTAGCAAAACCTATCTCTAAATATAATGGAAAAAATAATCTGAGGATGTGGTTTTCTGATTAAGTGCCCCGAAGTTTAAGAGGCTCTTAAAAATTTAAATTTTAAATTTCATATAAATCCTAAGAGACTTCTGAAATAATCAACTCTGAGTATTATTATTTCTCCAGTTGTGAAAAATGAGACTCTTTAGTAATTGTTGATTTATACTAAAATTATATCCTTTTAGGGATGCACAATTCTATACTTGTATTTCCTTATTTCTACAATATCTGCTAAAGATGTTAAGAAATTTTTCAGCAAATGTCAAAAGCAATTACCCATTTTCTAGATTTAAATGATTTTTTTTTCCACCTAGGTCCCAAATACTACAAGGGATGGGCTACAGATAAGAAACTTACTACAATCTCTATATTTGTCAAGGTGTTTTTGTAAATATTTTGCTGTTATCTAAGGTACACACTTTGGACAAATGCTACTCCACATTTGCTACAGATATTAGGTCATGAATTAAAAAATGTCAGAAATTTGAATACAGACTTGGATACATTCTTGGGTTTCTATATGCTATAAATCCTCCAGTGTTTTAAAAATATTTGATCAATACCCAAAAGCTTTGCAAAAATTTTTCCACACGTCCTCTCACTGGTATGAATACTGAGGTGTTGAGTAGGGTGTGAACAACTATTGGAGACTCTGTCACCTATTTTACATTTATATGATTTCTGTGCTGTCATATTGCTGGTGTGAAATAGTGTTGAACTACTGTGAAATAAGGGTTGATTCATCCTTAAAGACACTGATGCAATGTTTTCATTGTAAAACTTCTCTCCAGTATAACATCTATAATGTTTAGTAAGATGTGATCTTCAATATTAAAAGCTTTGCCATTCTTCACATTTATACGACTTCTCTCTAGTATGGGTTCTCTGGTGTCGAGTAAGTGATGATTTTTGATTAAAATCTTTGCCACATTCTCTACATTTGTAGGGCTTCTCTCCAGTGTGGATTCGCTGGTGCTGAGTAAGTGATGATTTTTGACTGAAACTCTTGCCACACACTGTACATTTGTAGGGCTTCTCCCCAGTATGAATCCTGTTGTGGTAATAGAGATGTGAGTTTGTATAAAAACTTTTGCCACACAGTTTACATTTGTAGGGCTTCTCTCCAGTATGAATATTTTTGTGCCACTTACGCTGTGAGATGCGATTAAAAGCTTTGCCACATTCTTCACAGCTGTAGGGCTTCTCTCCAGTGTGAATTCGCTGGTGCTGAGTAAGTGATGATATGTGAGTAAAACTCTTGCCACACATTTTACATTTGTAGGGCTTCTCTCCAGTATGAATCCTGTTGTGGCAATAGAGATGTGAGATGCTATTAAAAGCTTTGCCACACTCTTTACACCTGTAGGGCTTCTCTCCACTGTGGATTCGATGGTGATGAGTAAGTGATGATTTTTGACTGAAACTTTTGCCACACAATTTACATTTGTAGGGCTTCTCTCCAGTATGAATCCTGTTGTGGCAATCAAGATGCGAGTTTGTATTAAAACTTTTGCCACACACTTTACATTTGTAGGGCTTTTCTCCAGTATGAATCCTGTTGTGGCAATCAAGATGTGAATTTCTATTAAAACTTTTGCCGCATACTTTACATTTGAAGAACTTCTCTCCAGTATGAATTCTGTGGTAATTTTTAAGGCTTGGTTTTCGACTGAAACCTTTGCAAAATTGTTTACATATGTAGGGCATCATTCCAGGGTGTGTCCACTGGTGACAAATAAGATTGGAGTTTTCATTGGAAGTTTTGTCACATTCTTTGCATTTGCATGGCATATCTTCTGTATGAACACTGTGATGTTGAGTAAAGTTCTTGAGTGCATTGCATTCTTCACATTGGTAGGTCTTTTCTGTAGAATAAATTTTTTAATGTTGAGTAAGGGTTGAAAAACTTTTTAAGGCTTTCCCACACTTTTTATATTTACAGATCTTTCCTTCAGTATAAATCCTCTGATACTTAACATGTTGTAACTTTTCACTAAAAGTTTTTTCACATTCTGTAAATTTGTAGAATTTATCATTGTCACAGTATCTGCTGTGTTTAAAAAATATATCAAAGCATTTGCCTGCTCAATACCTTCTATACTTATGGGGCTCTCTTTCTCTATAAATTCTCTTGTATTAAGCAAGCTCTGCACTGTGGTTAAGAGCCCTTTCACATATCTTACACTTGCAGGTTTTGTCTTGGCTATGAATATTTTAATGAATACTGGTTTTTGATCAGTAAAGCAAGACTTCCCTACATTTTTCATCTTGGTAAATTTCCTTTAGAAAAAGACTATCATTTCTCTATATTCATAATTTTTATCACCAATGTAAATATACTGGTAATTACTCAGGATAGAGACATGGCTTATTGTGTTACTTATAGCATTATCTATATAGTGCACTTTCCAGAAATCTGTATCAGAATTGTCATTGAGCAATAGTGGGGAAGTAGAAACTTTTCTACAATTCTTAATATTATCCATTTGGGCACAAGGAGAAATTAATCTTTTGTTTCAGAAAAATGGACATTTTATAAAGAAACTCCCCAAAGGATCACTTTTAGAAATATCTTTTGTGTGCAAATGTTTGACTGGAATTTTATTTCAGTGCTACTTTTATAATTGGCCAAGTTAAAAAATGATGCATGGACTAGATTTCAAATTTTCCACATTGCCTTTCAGTTAAAAAATGGCTATGGATTTATTCTTAAAGACATATAAAACTCCTCAAAATATTTGGAATACATTGAATTTTTGTTTCAGATATTAGTTGTCTCTGGTGTCTTTTGACCATAAAATTTTTATCATAAATAGGGACTACTGATTGATTTTGTCTATTATAATACAATTTTTGAACTTTACTCTCACCTATATTTTCTCATTGTTTTCTTGGTTGTAAATAGTCAAAGTCCCACTTTCCATATCTTCCTCTCTCTCTTTTATTCCCTGCTCTGGTAAAATTTCTTGAGGATGATGAGAAGTCATGGCTGTAATAAATAAAAATAACAAACATGTTTACTTACTGTACTGGGCTGAGTATATTTTGAAAGCCTAAGAAATTACAGCAAAAAATAACATCAACAGGGGAGTGGATTTTTAAATCCAAGTCTATCATTATTGTAGAAATATATAAATCAAATAAAAATACACACAGAATATTACTTTGAAAATTTTCCTAATCCTCTTTGTGTTCACAGTATCCAAGATGAGTACATTACTATGGAGAGTAATATAGTAGAGAAAAATACATTGTGTTACACAAAGATTTTCCTCCTTCAGAATATATTTTTTAAATCTACCAACTTTCTTTTGTTTCATTAAAATATAAAAATATGAAACATGTGAATATTTGGGGACTGTTCAAAAAGGGCTTCCTGCTTACCAACAGAAAAAAACATGGCTAAATCAACTGTAAGGAAACTTATGAATTACTCAAAGGGAATAGTCAATTATCATTTAAAAGATGTTTACTGAACTAAACCAACACACAAAAACCAGAATAAAAATTAGTCAAGATTTGTTAATAGTAATAAGCAGAAAGTGTATGTGTAAAGACTTTCTTTAGAAAACGTCTGAAAGAGTCAGGAGTGGTTGTACATAGCAACATAGGAGATTGAGCTAGAGGATCAAAATTTGAAGGCCAGACAAAGTAAAAAATGCAAAGTGCTAAATCGCCCTTAAGTTCTCTTTCCAGTACTAATAAACACATCTCAGAAAATAGGAAAAATGAAACATCCAAGCAGCTCAGTTTTCTCCAAGTTGTAAAGACTCAAAGTAGGTTTTAATCCAAGTTTAAAAACTCAGAATACTGAGAGCATCCAAGAGAAAAAGATGGGTCACCTAGAAATGTGTAACTATATAATTGTGAAATCCTTAGTCGAATCCTCACAACACAGGAAGGAATTTGAGTCTATCTATATTCAAGGGATGAAAGAATAAAATTATCAACCAAGACATTATATTCACAGCTACTACCTTTCAAAAGAGAAGGAAAATGAAGACTTTAAACATATAAAAATACACACACTATTCATCATCACTGGATCTGTTCTCCAAAAAGTACTAAAGGTAATCTCCATAATAAAATGTAAGTGCACAGCATCATAAGTCATATGAAATTTTAAATATTTCTTGGCAAAAACAATTCTATTTTAATGTAATGATGGGTCTCCAAACATGTAATTTTGCAATAGAATTTGAAAGAAAAAAGCATAACAACAATACTGTTAATAGGCATATATACCTGTAACAATAATATAATTTTAAAAGGACACATAAATATATTCAGTTTTTTAATAAAGTGAAGTCAAGTTGATACTCATACAAATTATGAGTAGGAGATTCTTCATTTTTAGACATTTTGTTGGCAACTACAAGATTACAAAATTCTTATCAAAACAGAACTTGGATATCTGAATTAACTCTAAATATTGCAACTGTAGGTAGTCTACAGGATACTCTAAATCTAAGAACACACACATACTGAAAGCAAAAGGATATAATAATGACACATACAAAAGTGATTGAACAAAACCTGGGCTGTCTAAATTATAGTACACAAAACATAGTTTAAGACAGTTATAGGACATAGAAGACGTTTTAAATTAAAAAAAAAAACTCTGAAAAGAGGCAAAAGAGATAAAAGGACCCTTTCCCTAGGTTCTGAATTAAGAGTAAATACATTCGCTACATACTTCATACTTCCCAAACACACAAAGAAAACACTGAGAGGGTTGAATGAAAACAAAGAATCACTGTGATACTAAGAGACATAAATCCCCACTTACTGAAAAGGGAAATACAGTGAAGCAAAATGGTAATTGGAAAGCATAAGACTTTGAAAATATTTTGAAACTACTATAGACATAGAATCCCTGCTCTTTTTTTTTCAAAAGAAAAAGAACTTTATTTTTAGAACACACACACCGCACCACACAGCTCCTCAGGAAAACCTTCAGAGCCCAACTGCCACCACCTTCCCACAAGCCTCTCCACCTCCCCCACTCCTCCGGCTCTTGCCGATTGGCTGGGTTGCATGGGCAGAGCCAAAAAGAAGTCCCCCAATGAGCAGCTCTGTGGTCTGAAAGGGCGGGGAAACAGCCCAATGAGCATCACCGCAGAGGAGCCAATCAGTTGGCAGCTAGAAGTTTGCTGGGGCCGCTGGGAGCCAATCATCAGCTGGCAGCTGGACGTTTGCTGGGGCCTCTTCGGCTGTGGCTCTCAACAGTGTGTGTTCTTGGTTACTTCCCCCTGACCTCGATGGGCTGCCACTCTCTGGTCAGTGTCAGTCTCCTCCTCTCTTTTTTTTTAATTTTTTTGGTTGTTCACAACATTACAAAGCTCTTGACATATCATATTTCATACATTAGATTGAAGTGGGTTATGAACCCCCAATTTTACCCCAAATGCAGATTGCAGAATCACGTCGGTAATTGCAAAGCATAAGACTTTACAATAGTTTCAAAATATTTTCAGACTTATAGAATCCCTGCTCTTAATCACAAGTGGGATATTATGCTGGTTAGATCAATTTTATATATTAAAACAAAGGTTAATAAATGTTTAAGTGATAGTTATTTTGTAACTAACATTTAATAAATATTTGAAGTCAAAAGTGGTAGGGATTTTCAAAATTCCCTAAATATGTGTCAGTTGATTGAACACTCTTGGCCATGCTGTTGTTCAAAATTGAAAGATTAAATTCAAAGGTGTTTATACTACTTAAAGTTAACTAGAGGCTCCATGTAATATTCATTAACCTCCCATTGTTAAAATTTTTTTGCAGATAAATGTGTCCTTTAAATTGTATGAATATCCCCCAAAATACAAATAAGATTAATTCCCTGCTAAAAAATATACTAAAAGTTATAGCATTTAATGGTAAATGCAAACATGGAGTCAGTAGATGGAGTTCTTAGTGAGTGTAGCAATAAGCCCTCACATCAATAGCAAATTAATAACATTGCACACCAGTGTTGTTACATTGTTATTCAACAGAGCCATCATGGGGGGTCGCAAACCAAATATCCCTTGAAAAGAACGATGAGCCATATTGGAATATAAAACTACAGAACTTTGAAGTCAAAGAATTTATTCTAATTAGATATTTTACAAAATGTATGCACACTAGGTTAACTGAAATGTCACAGAAAGAATACTGCAGAATTCTACGAACATGACATCTCTAAACTAAAAAAGAAGCTTTCTGAACAAAAGGGAATAGTTTTGTGATGAGGAGACAGAAATGAGCCCTTGCTTCCTAGGCATTGTGGTTTTTTTTTTTTTTTTTTTTGAGATGTAAACTTTGTAGAGATATATTGCATAACAATTTGAATTAATGTTACTGAACTGTATATTTACAATTTTGGAGACAGTAAGTTTTACTTTGTGGTTTTGATTACACTGAAAATTAATAGATAAAGAGAATTGCAACATTTCTCAAAGCTACATTTAAAATAATGTGGTCTTTATTCTTGAAATAAGAACAAGCTCATCAATATACAAGTGATGAGCATGCATGTAATATCAACTACAAGGAAGTCTGAGGCAGGCGAATTGCAATTTCAAGACATCCTCAATAACTTAGTGAGAACCTCTCTCCAAATATGAGTGAAAAGGAGCTCGGGGTGTAGTTCAGCATGAGAGTATCACAGCCATCAATCCCCAATACAATTACACATAGAAAACTTCAATTTCTACATACATGGGCAGAATGAAAACCCAATCAAGATAAAATACAAAAGTCATAGACAAAAGAGGCTTAATATTTATAAAAGCAAAAGCACATATAATATTTTGGCAATACAAACAAGAATCATACATATCTTAGTTTGGGAAGCAATTAACTTATATGAGGAAACACAGTCTATAACATGGAACATACTGTACACAATTTTAAAAAAAGGAAAAAACAACCAAATTGTAAATATCCACAGATGTATTATTTTACAAATCCTCTAACTCAAATAAAACTTACACCATCTCTCAAAACAGCAGTCTTTGTCCAACTTGACATTCATTCCATGGAAGGTAATTTCACAGAAAATCCATTACACATATCAGAAAGAACTGTGATAAGGAAATTTTAGTGAAAAAAATATATACAAATAAGATTAGAGACACTGACTTATGATAGTAATGTATTACAATGGGTGGACCTAGAGGTCTTAAGAAATGTGCAAAACTTTCCTGCAAATAATGGAAGAAGGGCAGGAGTTGTAGAGTAGTGTTAAAGAGCTTGCCTAGCATATGTGAGGCCCTGGGTTCAATTCTCAGTACCATATACGGATAAATGGGAAATTCATTAACAACTAAAAATATTTTTAAAATTGTGGAAGAGCTGACAGATAATATTGACACTCACAAGGCAAGGGGAGTGTTTTGTTGTTAATTTGAATGTATGAAAATATTACTGAAGGAAAAGCAGGATACTACATAATTTTAAAACACAAAACACAGGACAGGTTTTTCTATGACAACAAGAGAAATAATTCAAAGCTTCTAAAAAATGTTTTCTGCTGGATAATTTCTCAATGAACATTTTTGAATTTAGACTTCCTCCTCTACCTCAACTATGTCCTCTACTATATGTAGGCCACAGGATTTGACATCACTGCATTCCTCTAAGTCAACCATATGTCAAGTGAAAGATATATATCATGCCAGCAAAGGAAAACATTAAGGATGAAAATAAACATCATTAACATTGTCTTGTCAGCACCAAGAACTACAACATCTTCTTTATTGAAAGCATAAATCTGCAACACATTCTTGTGGAGAAGTTCCCAAAAGATATACTTCAAGGGAAGAAAACTAAATAATGATAATTAGGAATTTTGAAGGAAAGTTATGCTCACCGACAAAGACTAGGTTGCTGTAGGTCTCCAACATCACTTCTCTATATAAATTCTGCTGAGCAGGATCCAGGCATTCCCATTCCTCCTTAGAGAAATCAATAGCCACATCCCCGAATGTCAATGGCTCCTGAAATAAAAATTATTAGATCAATAGAACATGGACCAAACCATTATTCAGTTTTTAATATGAATTAAGAGTTAGTAGAACTGACTATCATGTAGGAGAGTGACTTTAATTATGGAATAAGATACTTTGCATTATCTAATTCAGAGGAAAATACATATGTCTAAAAACAGTGTATATATTCCATATCAGAGTGAAGTGAAGGATATATACCATAATTCAAGCACTGAATAAAAGCCCAACTCCTAACTTTTCTGCCATCAGTGAATGTGAAATTTGGCAGAAATTCCAGATGCAAATCAGAGTTGTCCAAGATATTCTCATAAGGAGATTGTGCACAAGGGAGACAAAATACTGGTAAAAAACCTTTTGAAAACAGTCTGGTTCCTATCCTCTCTGCTTTCTATCCATGAGAGAGATTGAACTCCCCAATACAATTAGTTTCAAGTATCATCCATGACACATTCTCAATGTGTAAAATATTCGTAAAATATTAATATTTGGAGACATGTAAAGTGACACTTCCACCTCGTGAAAAGACAAACTTGAATTATTTCAAGTTCTATAAGCAGTTAAATGAGTGAATAAATTTGGTACAATAGAATGAACAATGGGTTACAGAAGACTTCAAGGAGGAGATCAAAAAATTCTTAGAGGTAAACAAGAACATAGACACAACATATCAAAATATCTTGGAGACTATGAAAGCAGTACTAGGAGGAAACTTCATTGCATGGAGTTCATTCCTTAAAAGAATAAAAAGTCAGTAATTGATCTCATACTTCATCTCAAAGCCCTAGAAGAACAAATCAACAGCAAAAGCAGTAGAAGGCAAGAAATAATTGAAATTAGAACTGAAGTTGAATTAAAAGAAACAATTAAACCTTGACAAAAAGTTGGTTCTCTGACAGATCCCTAGCAATGTTAATGAAAAGAAGGAGAGAGAAAATTCAAATTACCAACATACATGATGAAAAAGGCAATATCCCAACAGACACTACAGAAATAGAGAGGATATTTAGAAATTATCTTGAAAATGTATATCCCAATAAAATAGAAGACATTGAAGGCATCAACAAATTTCTTAAGTCATAAGATATGCCCAGATTGAATCAGGAAACATACACAATTCAAACAGACCAATATTAAATGATGAAATACAAGATGCCATCAGAAGCTTATCAACCAAGAAAAGCCCAGGCCCAGATAGATACACTGCTGAGTTAAACAAGACCTTTAAAGAAGAAATTCAAAATACCAATATTCTTAAATTTATTTCAGAAAATAGAGAAAGAAGGAGCACTCCAAACTCATTCAATGAGGCCAATATCACCCTGATCCCCAAACCAGGCAGGGACAAATGAAAGAAAGGAAACTTCAGGCCAATATCTCTAATGAACATAGATGCAAAAAATTTGAATAAAATTCTGGCAAATTAAATACAAAAACATATTAAAAAGGTCGTGCACCAAGATCAAGTGGGGTTTGTCCAGGAATACAGGGTTGGTTCAACATATGTAAATCAAAAAAGGTAATTCATCACATCAATAGACTTAAAAATAAGAATCATATTATCATCTTGAGAGACACAGAAAAAAACATTTGACAAAATACAGCACCCTTTCATGTTCAAAATATTAGAAAAACTTCAGACAAGAGGAACATACCTCAACATCATATTAGCTCTCTACATTAAGCCTAAGGCCAACATCATTCTAAAGGGAGAAAAAACTAAAGGCATTCCCTCTAAAAACTGGAACAAGACAGGGGGTGCTCTCTCTCACCATTTCTATTCAACATATTTCTTGAAACACTGGCCAGAGCAATTAGACAGATGAAAGAAATTAAAAAAGTAACTACAGGAAAAGAACTTAAATTAGCACTATTTGATGAAAATATGATTGTATACCTAGAAGACCCAAAAAGCACCACCAGAAAACTTCTAGAACTAGAAATGAATTCAGCAAAGCAGCAGGATATAAAATTAACACACATTAAAAAAAGGCATTTCTGTACTTCAGTGACAAAGCCTCAAGAAGGAAATAAGAAAATCTACCCCATTTTCAGTAACTTCAAAAAAAAGAAAACATAAGATATTTGGGAATCAACTTAACAAAAGAGGTGAAAGATCTATACAAGGAAACCTACAGAACCCTAAAGAAAGAAATGAAAGAAGACCTTAGAAGATGGAAAGATCTATCTTACTCTTGTATAGGCAGAATTAATATTATCAACACTACCATACAACCAAAAGCACTATACTGATTTAATGCAATTCTGTTCAAAATCCCAATGACATTTCTCATAGAAATAGAAAAAGCAATCATGAAATTCATCTGGAAAAATAAGAATCCCAGAATAGCTAAAGCAATTATAAGCAGGAAGAGCAAAGCAGGTGGTATGACTATACCAGACCTTAAACTATACTACAGAGCAATAGTAACAAAAACAGCATGGTATTGGCACTAAAACAGGCCAGTAGACCAATGGTTCAGAATAGAGGACACACAGACTAACTCACAAAATTACAATTATCTTACATTAGACAAAGGTGCCAAGAACATGCATTGGAGAAAAGATAGCCTCTTCAACAAACGGTGCTGGGAAAACTGGAAATACATTTTCAAAAAATAAAATGAAAACCCTATCTCTCACCATGCACAAAACTCAATTCAAATTGGATCAAGGACCTAGAATTTTAACCAGAGACTCTGCATCTAACAGATGAAAAAGTAGGCCATAATCTTCATCACATGGGGCTAGGCTGCCCCAACTTCCTTAATAAGATGCCTATAGCACAAGAATTAAAACCAAGAATCAACTAATGGGATGGATTCAAACTAAAAAGTTTCTTATCAGAAAAAAATCTGAGGTGAACAGAGAGCCTACATCCTGGGAGTAGATTTTTACCCCTCACATATCAGATAGAGAACTAATATCTAGTATATAAAGAACTCAAAATGCTAAGCAACAAAAAACTGAATAATCCAATCAACAAATTGGCCAAAGACCTGAACACATACTTTTCAGAAAATGATGTAGTATCAATCAACAATTTTTTTTAAAAAGTTCATCATCTCCTGCAATTAGAGAAATGCAAATAAAAACCACTCTAAGATATCATCTCACGCCAGTCAGAATGACAGCTACCATAAAGACAAACAACAAGTGTTGGCAAGGATGTGTGGGAAAAGGCACACTCATACACTGCTAGTGGGACTGCAAATTGGTGCAAATAACATGGAAAACTGTATAGAGATTCCTTCGAAATCTGGGAATGAAAACACCATTTGACCCAGCTATTCCTCTTCTCGGACTATTCTCAAAGGACTTGAAAACAGCATACTACAGGGTCACAGCCATGTCAATGTTTATGGCAGCACAATGCAGAATAGCAAACTGTGGAGCCAACCCAGATGCCCTTCAGTGGATGAATGGATAAAAATATGGGGCATATATACAGAATGCAATTTTACTCAGCAATAATAAAATCATGGCAATTGCATGTAAATGGATGGTATTAGAGAAATGAAGTTAGGCAAACCCAAAAAATAAATGTTGAATGGTTTCTCTGATATAAGGAGGCTGAGTATTGTGGGATAGGGAGGGAGAGCATGGGAGGAATAGTTGAATTCTACATAGGGCAGAGGGGTTGGAGGGGAGGGGAAGAGGTAGGGGATTAGCAGTGATTGTGGAATGTGATGACACCATTATCCAAAGTACATGTATGAAGAAACAAATTGGTGCCAACATACCTTATATACAACCAGAGATATGAAAAATTGTGATATATATATATATATATGTATTAAGAGTTGTATTGCAGAAAGAAATGAGTACATATATAATGGCATAAATTAGCATGAATATACTTTCTGTACAGAGATACGAAAAATTGTGCTGTATGTGTGTAATAAGAATTGTAATGCATTCCACTGTTGTTCTATATTTTAAAAAATAAATAATTTTTTTAAAAGAAAGGTACTGAAACCCATTGGGGAAACTCTAAGCCTACATGGCTATATATCTTAAAAACACAGAGCTGGAAGGGAAGATGCATGAACAACATGAGAAACCAAGAAAGAATGTGCCCCAAACAAAGATGCAACATTATTAGAATCCATGGTCAGAATAGCAGGATAAATGGGAGTAAGTACATAATATTTTTGTGAATTAAAGTATGATATGAGTGCAAATACAGGCAGCAAAAGATCGTTTTGATAATGAGCTACATAAGCAAATACAGAAAGCAAAATATTCCTTCAATAAGGAGATAGAGATTTTGAAAAAAAGAAAAAAACAGAGATCCTTGAAATGAAGGAAACAGTAAACCAAATTAAGAACTCAATAGGCAGCATCTCCAACAGAATAGATCACTTGGAAGACAGAACCTCTGACATTGAAGGCAAAATATATAATCTTGATAAAATAAAGTTGACCCCAGTGAAGATGGTAAGAAACCATGAGCAGAAGATTCAAGAATTGTGAGATAATATGAAAAGACCAAATTTAACAACTATTGGGATAGATGAAAGCATAGAGGTCTAAACTACAGAAATGGACAATCTATTCAGTGAAATAATACCAGAAAAATTTCCAAACATGTAGAGTGAATTGGGAAATCAAATACAAGGATCAAACAGGACACCAAATGAACAAGATCACTACAGGTCCACACCAACACACATCATAATGAAAATACCTAGCATACAGGAGTAGCAGAGCATTTCAAAAGCCACAAGAGAAAGGAATCAAATTACATACGGGGAAAAACAATCAGGATCTCTGACTTCTGAACTGAGACCCTGAAATCTACAAGATCCTGCAACAATATAAACCAAGCTCTGAAAGAAATGGATGCCATCCAAGAATCATACCCAGCAAAATTAAATTTTGATTAGCAATTAGATTTCAATTCAGATGTTATTTTTTGAGAAAATAAAAACCATCCATCATACACCAATTTAAAAGAATTTACAACCAGAAACCTGCACTACAGAACATCCTTAGCAAAATATTCCTTGAGGAGGAAATGAACAACAATGAAAAATCAGAAAAGGGTAGTATCACTCTAAAGGAAAAAACCTATCAAAAAGAAACTGACTTAGTTAAATACCAAAAATAAACAAAAATAACTGGGAATACAAATCTTGTCTCAATAACAATCCTGAGGGGGTTAAAAAATAATAATAACCCTGAAAGTTTAGTTCCAACTCAGCAATCAAAAAAACAGGCAGATTGGATTAAAAAAGACCAGCAATATGCTGCTTCCAAGAGACTCATCTCATAGGAAAAGATACCCAGAGACTAAAGGTGACAGGTTGGAAAAAATATATCGCTCTGGCTGGGGCTGTGGCTCAGTGGTAGAGCACTAGCCTAGCACATGTGGGACCCTGTATTCGATCCTCAGCACCACATAAAACTAAATAGTAAAGGTATTGTGTCCATATACAAAAATAAATATTAAAAAACCTACCACTCACATATACTGTGGAGGCAAGCAGGGCTTTCCATTCTTATATCAAATAATGTTGACTCAACTGAAAGTTAATCAAAAGGGATAAAGAAGGACACTACATAATGCTTAAAGGAACCATACACCAACAATACAGAACAATTATAAATATACACACCCCCAAAACAATTGAGCATCTATGTTCAAACAGACTTTTCTCAAGTTTAAGGGCCAAGTAGACCACAAGACAATAATTCTGGGTGACTTTAACACACCTCTTTTACCACTGGATTGATCTTCTTTTACCACTGGATTGATCTTCCAGACAGAAACTATAGAACTCAATAATGCAATCAACAACTTAGATTTAACTGACATACATAGACTATTTCATCCTTCAACAGGCGAAGACACTTTCTTCTCAGCAGCAAATTGATGTTTCTCTAAAACAGACCATATGTCATGCCAAAAAGGAACTCTAAGCAATACAGAAAAGTAAATATTCTATCCTTCATTCTATCAGATCATAATGGAATGACATTAGAAATCAATGATAAAAATAGAAGCTACTCCTATACCTGGAGACTAAATAATATGCTAGTGAATGAACAATGGGTTGCAGAAAACATCAAAGAGGAGATTTAAAAATTCTTAGAGGTGAATGAGGACAGAGATACAACATATCAAAATATCTGGGACACTATGAAGGCATTACTAAGAGGAAAGTTCATTACATGGAGTTCATTCCTTGAAAAAAAAGAGAAAGTCAATAAATGACCTAAAATTACATCTCAAAGCCCTAGGAAAAACAATTGATCAACACCAAAAGCAGTAAAGGACAGAAAATAATTAAAATCAGAGCTGAAATCAATGAAATTGGAACAAAAGAAGCAAATAAAAATTGACAAAGTGACTGGTAATGGAACCACCATTTGACCCAGCTATCCCACTCCCTGGTCTATAACCAAAGGACTTAAAAACAGCATACTACAGGGACACAGTCACAATGTTTTTAGCAGCACAATTCACAAGATTTAAACTGTGGAGCCAACATAGATGCCCTTCAGTGGATGAATGGATAAAGAAAACCTGGCATTTGACACAATAGAATATTACTCAGCAATAAAAGAAAATAAAATCATGGCATTTGCAGGTAAATGGATGGCATTGGAGAAGATAATGCTAAGTGAAATTAGCCAAACCCGAAATAACAAATGCTGAATGTTTTCTTTGATATAAGGAGGTTGATTCATAGTGGGGTAGGGAGGTGGAGCATGGGAGGAATAGATGAATTCTATTTAGGGCAGTGTGGTGGGAGGAATTGGGAGGGGAAAGGGATTAGCAAGGATGGTGGAATACAATAGACATCATTATCCAAAGTACACATATGAACACACGAATTGATGTCAACCTACTTTATATACAGAGATATGAAAAATTGTGCTGTATGTGTAATAAGAATTGTAATATATTCTGCTGCCATATATTTTTAATTTTTAAAAAAATTTTCAAAATGAAATGTTGGCTCTTGGAAAATCAAATACATTTGATAAAACCTTATCCATGCTACTGTAAAGAAGGAGAGGAATACTCCAATTACTAAAATCCATTATGAAAAAGGAAATATCACCATGAACACTAGAGAAATACAGAAGATAATTAGAAATTATTTTGAAAATTTGTACTGCAGTAAAACAGAAAATATTGAAGTCATCAACAAATGTCTAGAATCATGTGACTTACACAAACTGAGTAAGTTAAACAGATCGTTTTCAAGCAATGAAATAGAAGACACCATCAAAGCCTACCAAACAAAAATAAATAAATAAATAAATCCCAGGACTCAATGGATACAAGACTTTCAAAGAAGAACTAACGCCAATACTTCTCAAATTATTCCATGAAATATAAAAAGAGAGAGCACTTCCAAACTCACTCTATAAGGCCAATATCTCCTTCATTCTAAAATCAGACAAACACAGAAAAGAAAGTGTACTTCAGACCAATATCTCTAAAAACCAGAAGCAAAAATTATGAGTAAAATTCTGGCAAATCAAATACAAAAACAAATCAAAAAATGGTTCATCCTGATCAAGTGGGATTCATCCCAGGGATGCAAGGTTTGTTCAACATACAGTAATCAATAAATGTAATTCATCACATCAGTAGATTTAAAGGTAAGAACCTTATGATCATCTCAACAAATGCTGAAAAAGCATTTGACAAAATACAGCACCCCTTCATGTTCAAAACACTACAAAAACTAGGGATAACAGGAACTTACCTTAACATTTTATAGGCTATCTATGCTAAGTCTCAGGCCAACATCATTCTAAATGGAGGAAAAACTGAAGGCATTCCCTCTAACATCGGAAAAAAAGACAGGGATGCCCTCTCTCACCCCTTCTATTCAATATAGTCCTTGAAACACTGGCCAGAGCAATTAGACAGATGAAAGAAATTAAAAGAATATGTATAGGAAAAGAAGAATTTAAACTAGCACTATTTTCTGATAATATGATTCTGTACCTAGAAGACTCAAAAAACTCCACTAGAAAACTTCTATAACTACAATTCAGCAAAGTAGCAGGATATAAAATCAACACCCACAAATCAAAGGCATTTGTGTATATCAGTGACAAATCCTCTGAGAGAGAAATGAGAAATACTACCCCATTCACAATGTCCTCAAATAATAAAAAGAAACTTGGAAATCAACAAGAGGTGAAGGATCTATACAATGAAAACTAGGAGACAATAAAGAGAAATTAAAGACCTTAGAAGATGGAAAGATTTAACTTGATCTTGAATAGGTAGAACCAATATTATCAAAATGGCCCTACTACCAAAAGCACTCTACAGATTTAATGCAATTCTGATGAAAATCCCAATGGCATTCCTCATAGGAATAGAAAAAGCAATCATAAACTTTATATGGAAAAATAAGAGAACCAGAATAGCTAAAACCATCCTTAGCAGGAAAAGGGATGCAGGCAGCATTGCTATACCAGACCTTAAAATATACTGCAGAGCCACAGCAACAAAAACAGCATGGTACTGGCATCAAAACAGGCTGGTAGAAATTCAAATTAAAACCACCCTAAGATACCATCTAACTCCAGTCAGAAGGGCAGCTATTATGAAGACAAACAAGAGGAAGTGTTGGCAAGGATGTGGGGGAAAGGCACACTCATACACTGCTGGTGGGACTGCAAATTGGTGCAGCCAATTTGGAAATCAGTATGGAGATTCCTTGGAAATCTGGGAATGGAACCACCATTTGGCCCAACTATTTCTCTTCTCAGACTATACCAAAAAACTTAAAAACAGCACACTACAGGGACACAGCCAGGTCATTGTTTATAGCAGCACAATTCAGAATAGCTAAACTATTGAGTCAACCTAGATGCCCTTCAGTGGATGCCCAGAATAGAGGACACAGAGACCGACCCACAAAACCACAATTATCTTATATTAGACAAAGGTGCTAACAATATGCACTGGAAAAAAGATAGCATCTTCAACAAATGGTGCTGGGAAAACTGTAAATCCATATGCAGCAAAATAAAATTGAATCCCTCTCTCTCACCATGCATAAAGGTTAACTCAAAATGGATCACGGATCTAGGAATTAAACCAGAGACTCTCCAAATAGAAGAAAGTGTAGGCCCTAATCTCCATCATGTGGGATTAGGCTACAACTTCCTTAATAACACTCATATAGCACAGGAATTAAAACCAAGTATCAACATATGGGATGGATTGAAACTAAAGATTTTTATTAAAAAACTCAATAGAATAGAGAGCCTACATTATGGGAGCAATTTTTTACCCCTCATACATCAGATAGAGCACTAATATCTAGAGTATATAAAGAACTCAAACGTCTTAACACCAAAAAATAATAATAATAATAATCCAATCAATAAATTGGCCAAGGACCCAAACAGACACTTCTCAGAAGAGGATATACAATCAATCAACTGTTTTTGACACTGGTTGGCACAAGTGTCACTACTTCGGGTCTCAAAATTGCAGTCTTTCACCTAATTCTGATGTCACTTATAAGTCCCATAATGTCATCTACACTGCTGATCTACTTCCTGTAAATTGGGCGACCCTACAACTACCAAACATACAAAGAAGCATTCAATATTAAGATATCAGCTATATATAACTCTAGTAAATGAATTAAACACAACCATGATAAAATCGTAACAACCTATTGCACAAATATAAAAGAAATGGCTTCTAAAGGCTATATGGATAATGCAGGCATATAGAATGGTCAACAATTCTGTAGAATAAGTTTATGGTACTGAAATATCTGACACTGAGATTTACTATGAACTTACAGTACCCCAAAAGGTGAGATATGTGGCAAAGAGTATACAAACAGATTAGTGGAATAGAACTGAAAACCTAGAAATAAACTCAAAAAACACACAAGAGATGTCAGGATTTCCCGGGAGATGATATAATCTTTTTAATGAATTATGAACACCCTGGCATCTGTATGCAAAGAAATGAATTAGACACAGAACTTACAACTTTTGAAAAATTAAATCATTCATCTGAAAGAAAATGTTAAATTTGTAGCTTGTGTCAGACAACATAGCAGAAATTCTATATGGCTTTGTCCTTTACATGAACAAAGCCAGAAGCAAGATCTATGAATGAGAATGTTAATAAACTTTTCCTCTGTTGAAAACCATTCTGTATTTTGAAGTATGCTATTAACTGAATGAGAAGAAGCTGGATGAAATATTTGCCAAATATATGTATGATGAAGGTCTGGAATAAAAAGAAAATACATTGAGCTCTTAAAACTCGGCAAAAGAGATGGAGTTTTGGCTCAGTGTTAGAGCAATTTTCTACCTTGTATGAGGCACTGGGTTTGATCTTCAGCACCACATATAAATTAATAACAAAAAAAGGTCCATTGATAACTAAATATATTTTTAAAATACTGAGCGAGATAACAAGCAATTTAAAAATGGGCACTATCACATATAATGGTATTAGAAACTTATAAGAAGCAATAATAAGAATGATATAATCTGAAACTATAAGAAACACATACAGATCCATGGAGATAAGATTTGTGTATGTACATCTGTTTTTCTATAGATGTCTGTATATGTACATAGATTTATAATTATAGATATATAAAATACTGCAGAGTTACATAGTTTAAGCATATATCTTTAAAATCATTTATTATAATGAGTCATATTATTGAATAATTATGTGACATTATGAATTATATTTCATTAATTATATGTAATTTATGCATAAATACAAAATAACCTGTAAGGTTTTCACCTACAGAGACATTTACATAATAATATTTTATGGAGCTATGGTTGTAGTTAAGTGGTGCAGAAATTGTTCAGCATGTGTAAGACCTTGGGTTTTATTACCAGCAGCACAAAAACAAATGCAATAGTTTCCACTAAGGCCTTGATAACATAGTGAGATTTGACAGATATTTCATAAATCTACTCTGTCATTTTCTTGGAAAACCACAGAATTCAGTGGGTTTCTGTGTCTCCTATCTGTAGTAGAAACTTCAATGTCTGAAAAGTTCTACTTGAAATATTTTTTTACCAATCCCCATTAATTTCTAATGTCATTAAGTTAAAACAATCAATCATGAACCTAGTGTATCTTAAGAATAATATTTGTTTAAACTTTTATTTTTACTTTTCTTATGTTTCTGCTTAGTTCCCAGCCTTATTTAATTTGGAGTTCATAAAGTCTCCAAATTATTCCTCCAGTTCAATCACCATGGTTCCAAGAACTGTAGCTGAAATGTACAAACTGCCCACTTAAGGAATCTACACTGACAGCCCTGCCCTGGATGAGCCCATGTATCAGTCTGCTCTTAAAAGTCAAAGTCATAAGGAACAAATTGTTATACCTTTTATCTTTCTAAAATATGTTGTCTAGTGAACAAAACAGTATTAAAATTTACACAAAATCTAAACAGTAGAACAGAATAGTATTAAAACTTACACAAAATCTAAAAATGAGAAAACATTAAAAATGACAAGGGATGCAAAAATTAATTCTTTGGGAGAATGTAAATGGGTGTTAGAAGGACCTGATTTTTTATGTATAAAAATATCAGAAATTAAACTCTGGTGATCGTTTTGCAACATTATGGCTACTGTATAAGCTATGAGATTATAAACTTAAAAATGGTAAATTAGATTTTACTTATATTTTGCAAGAAGAAAAAACATATTTGTAATGGGCACAAGAAAAAAGTCAAAACCACAGCAAAAATAATAATAAATATATTTAAAACGATTAAAAAACAAACAAAAAAAAATGCAAGTGATATTTGCCCAATAAGTAACACTACTTCCATAATGAGAAACATTTATTTGAATATGCTACTGCCTATATATAATGATCAACAGTGGATTGTTTTCTTATGCCTGACTTATATTTGTATCAGAAAAGCATGTCTGAGTAGCCATGAATATTGGCTATCTGTAATTGTAATTAATTTTATATTTTGATAGAGCCACATTTTTGTTCCTAGCATCCTAATTCACAATAGCCAAATTATGAAAGCAGTTCCCATGCCGGTTAATAGATGAATTGATTAATAAAATGTGATACACACAATATGTTTTTAGTCAGCGATAAAGAAGATGTAAATTGTGACATTTGTCAGTAAATGAACAGAAATTAACAACATCATGCTAAGCGAAATTAATCAGACTGATCAAGGGTCAAATGTTTTCTTTCACATGCGACAGCTACAGCAAAACAAAAAGGGAAAGGAGAATTAGATATCATAAAGATATAGAGAAGATTAGCCGAGTATAAGGAGACTGGGTGGGAGTGACAGGAGAGGAGAATATCAAATGAATTAAAAAAACATGGGTATATAAACATATACCACTGTGAATTCCACCTTTCTGTATATGTAGAAAGCATCAAACATATATGAATAAAGAGATTAATAAAATAGATGAGGGAGAATAATGGGGGAAAATAATGAAGGGAAAAAATAAGGTAATGAGAATTTAAAGGGATTAAATTAATTTAACAAAAGAGGTAAAAGCCTTGTACAATGGAAACTACAACATGCTAAATAAAAAGAATTAAAGAAGACCTATAAGATGGAAATTTCTACCTTCTTCTTGAATAGTTAGAATTAATATTGTCAAAATTACCATGCTACCAAAAGCACTATACAGATTTAATACAACTCCAATCAATATCCCAATGGCATTCCTCATGGAAATAGAAAAAGAAATAAAAATTAATCCTGGAAAAACAAAGAGAACCAGAAGAGGCAAAGCAATCCTTAGAAGAGGAAGGCAGGTGGCATCACTATACCAGACCTTAAACTATTCTTCAGAGGAATAGTAACAAAAACAGCGTGGTACTGGCACCAAAATAGACAAGTAGACCAACTGTATAGAAAAGAGAACACAGAGAATAACACACATAAATACAGTTATCTCATACTAGACAAAGGTACCAAAAACATATTGGAGAAAAAATAGCCTTTTCAACAACTGGTGCTAGGAAAACTGCAAATCCATATGCAGCAAAATAAAATTAAGACCCTCTCTTTCATCAAGCACACATCCCAACTCAAAGTGGATCAAGGACCTAGGAATTAAATCAGAGACCCTGCACCTAAGAGAGGAAAATGTAGGTCCAAATCTTCATCATGTTGGATTAGGCCCCGACATCCTTAATAAGACTATTATAGCATAAGAATTAAAACAAAGAATCAATAAGTAGACAGATCAAAACTGAACAGCTTCTCAGCAAAAGAAACAATCAGTGAGGTGAAGAGACAGCCAACATCCTGGGAGCAAACTCTTACCACTCACACATCACATACAGCCCTCATCTCTAGGGTATATGAAGAACTCAATCTTGACACACATACACACACAAAAACAAACAAACAAACAAAAAATAACTCAATCGATACATGGACCAAGGAACTGAACAAGCACTTCTCAGAATATGATATACAATGGAGCAACAAATATATATGAAAAGTTCAACATAGTAATTAGAGAAATGCAAATCAAAACTAAGATTTTATCTTACTCCAGCCAGAATGGAAGCTATTATGCATATAAACAATGAGCGTTGGCAAGGATGTGGGAGAAAAGGCACAATCATACATTGCTGGTGGGGATACAAATTGGTGCAGCCAATATGGAAAGCAGTATGGAGATTGCTTGGAAATCTGGGAATGGAACCACCATTTGACCCAGCTATCCCACTCCTCAGTCTATCCTCAAAGGGATTAAAAACAGCATACTACAGGGACACAGCCACATCAATGTTTACAGCAGCACAATGCACAATAGTTAACTGTGGAGCCAACATAGATGCCCTTCAGTGGATGAATGGATAAAGAAAATGGGATATATATACCCAATGGAATATTACTCAGCACTAAAAGAGAATAAAAACATTGTGCTTGCTAGTAAATGGATGGAGTTGGAGAATATTATGTTAAATGAAGTTAGCCAATACCCAATAAAACAAATGCCAAGTATTTTCTCTGATATGTGTGGAGTGACTCACAGTGGGGTAGGGAGGGAGACCATGGGAGGATTAGATTAATTCTAGATAGGGAAGAGGGGAGAGAGGAAAATGGAGGGGGAAGGGGATTAGCAAGGATGGTGGAATATGATCAACATCATTATTCAAAAACACATGTATGAAGATTTGAATTTGGTGCCAACATACCTTATATACAAACAGATATGAAAATTGTGTTCGATAAGAGTTGTAATGCAGAAAGGAATGAGTACATGTAGAATGGCATAAATTAGCATGAATATACTTTATATACAGAGGAATGAAAAATTGTGCTCTGTGTGTAATAAGGAGTGTAATGCATTCCACTGTTGTCATGTATTTAAAAGATAAATAAATTTTTTTAAATAGAAAGTTATTGGAACCCGTTGGGGACACTATAAGCCTACAGGATAAAAATTGTAACACCTTGAAAACAGAGAGATGGAAGGGAAGATTCATGAAAAACCAACAAGAATGTGCCCTAAACAAAGATGCTGCATTATTATAATCCATGGTCAGAACAGCAGGAGAAATAACAGAGAAGGAGTGGAGGAGGTACATAATTTTCTGTGAGTTAAAGAAAGATATAAGAGCAAATACAGGCAACGTGGGATCTTTTTGATAAAGAGCTACATAAGCAAATACAGAAAGCAAAAGTTTCCTTCAATAAGGAGATAGAGATTCTGAAAAAAAAAAAAAAACAGAGATCCTTGAAATGAAGGAAACAGTAAACCAAATTAAGAACTCAATAGGAAGCATCTACAACAGAATAAATCACTTGGAAGACTGAACCTCTGACATTCAAGGCAAAATATATAATCTTGAAAAAATAAAGTTGACCCCAGTGAAGATGGTAACAAACCATGAGCAGAAGATTCAAGAATTATGAGATAAGATGAAAAGAGCAAATTTAACAACTATTGGGATAGAGGAAGGCATAGAGGTTCAAACTACACAAATGGAAAATCTATTCAATGAAATAATATCGTAAAAATTTCCAAACATGTATAGTGAATTGGAAAATCAAATACAAGGAGAGTACAGGACAACAAATGAACAAAATCACAACAGATCCACACCAATTCACATCATAATGAAAAACGCGTACCATACAGGAGAAACAGAGTATTTTAAAAGCCACAAGAGAAAGGAATCAGATTATATATGGGGGAAACAAATCAGGATCTCTGATTTCTCAATGGAGAACCTGAAAGATACAAGATCCTACAACAACATATACCAAGCTCTGAAAGAAACAGATGCCAACCAAGAATCATACCCAGCAAAATTAAATTTTGATTAGCAATTGAATTTCGATTTAGATGCTATTTTTATGATAAAATAAAAACCTTCCATGATACACAAAATTAAAAGAATTTACAACTAGAAGGCCTGAACTACAGCACATCCTTAGTAAAATATTCCATGAGGAGGAAATGAAAAACAATGAAAATTAGAAAAGGGAAATATCACTCTAAAGGAAAAACCCATCAAAGAGAAACCAAATCAAGTTAAATACCAAAAATAACTAGGAATACAAATCATGTCTCAATAATAACCCTGAATGTTAATTTCCAAAACTCAGTCATCAAAAGACTGGCAGATTGGATTTAAAAACAAGATCCAACAAAATGCTACCTCCAAGAGACTCATCTCATAGGAAAAGACACCCACAGACTGAAGGTGACAGGTTGGAAAAAAATATATCTCTTGGGCTGGGGCTGGGGCTCAGTGGTGGAGTGCTCACCTAGCACCTGTGAGGACCTGTGTTTGATCCTCAGCACCACATAAAAATCAATAAATAAAATAAATGTATTGTTTCAATCTACAAAAAATATTTTAAAAAACATACCACTCACATGGACTGTGGAAGCAAGCAGGGGTTTCCATCCTTATATCAAATAATGTGGACTTCAAGTGAAAGTCAATCAGAAGGGATAAAGGAGGACCTTTCATACTGCTTAAGGGAAATATACACCAACAAGACAGAACAATTATAAATATTTATGCCCCAAACAATGGATCATCTATGTTCAAACAGACTCTTCTCAAGTTCAAGGGCCAAGTAGACCACAAGACCATAATTCTGGGTGACTTTCACACACCTCTTATACCACTGCATAGATCTTCCTCACAAAAGCCAAACAGAAAATACAGAACTCAATAATACAATCAATAACTTAGATTTAACTGACATACATAGACTATTTCATCCTTTAACAGGTGAAGACACTTTCTTCTCAGCAGAAAATGGATCTTTCTGTAAAATATACCATATGTCATGCCAAAAAGCAACTCCAAGCAAATACAGAAAAGTAAAGACACTACCCTGCATTCCATCAGATCATAATGGAATGAAATTAGAAATCAATGATAAAAATAGAAGCTACTCCAACACCTGGAGACTAAATAATATGCTAGTGAATGAACAATAGGTTGCAGAAAACATAAAAGAGGACATTTAAAAATTCTTAGAGGTGAATGAGGACACAGATACAACATGTCAAAATCTCTAGGACACTATGAAGACATTACTAAGAGGAAAGTTCATTGCATGGAGTTCATTCCTTAAAAAAAGAAAAAAGTCAAATAAATGACCTAAAATTACATCTCAAAGCCCTAGGAAAAAAATGAATCAACACCAAAAGCAATAAAGGACAGATATAATTAAAATCAGAGCTAAAATCAAAGAAATTGAAACAAAAGAAGCAATTAAAAATTGACAAAGTGACTGGGAATTGAACTGCCATTTGACCGAACTATCCCACTCCCCGGTCTATACCCAAAGGACTTAAAAACAGCACACTACAGGGACACAGCCACAATAATTTTAGCAGCACAATTCACAATAGCCAAACTGTGGAAAAACCTAGATGCCCTTCAGTGCATGAATGGATGAAGAAAATGTGGCATCTGTACACAATGGAATATTACTCAGCAAAAAAACAGAATAAAATCATGGAATCTGCAGGTAAATGTATGGCATTGGAGAATATAATGCTAAATGAAGTTATTCAAACCCCAAAAAACAAATGCTGAATGTTTTCTCTGATATAAGAAGGCTGACTATACTGGGGTAGGGAGGGGGAGCATGGGAGGAATAGATGAATTATATTTCGGTCAGAGGGATGGGAAGGGAGGGGGCGGGGATTAGCAAGGATGATGGAATATGATGGACATCATTATCCATCGTACATTTATGAAGACATGAATTGGTGTCAACCTACTTTACAGAGATATGAAAAATTGTGCTGTACATGTGTAGTAAGAATTATAATACATTTTGCTGCCATATATATTTTATACATTATTTTTTTTAAATTTTCAAAATGAAAAGTTGGATCTTTGAAAAAAATAAATACACTTGATAAACCCTTATCCATACTAATGTAGAGAAAGAGAAAAACTCAAATTACATGATGAGAAAGGAAATATCACCATGAACACTAGAGAAATACAGAAGATAATTAGAAATTATTTTGAAAATTTGTACTCCAATAAAACAGAAAATACTGAAGACATCAACAAATGTCTACAATCATATAATTTAACCAAACTGAGTGAGGATGACATACACAAGTTAAACTGATCATTTTAAAGCAATGAAATAGAAGACACCACCAAAAGCTTACCAACCAAAACCAAAACGAAAACAAACAAACAAAAAGCCTATGACTCAATGGATACAAGACCGTTAAAGAGGAACTAACACCAATACTCATGAAATTATTTTGTAAAATATAAAACGAGGGAGCACTTCCAAACTCATTCTATGAGGCTAAAATCACCTTGATTTTAAAACCAGACAAAGACACATCAAAGAAAGAAAACTTCAGACCAATGTCTCTAAAAAACAGCTGCAAAAATTCTGAATAAAATTCTGGCAAATCAATTACAAAAACATATCAAAAAGGCCGTGCACCATGATCAAGTGGGATTCATCCCCATGATGCAAGGTTGGTTCAACATAGAGTAATCAATAAATGTAATTCGTCACATCAGTAGATTTAAAGATAAAAATCATATGGTCATCTCCATAGATGCAGAAAAGCATTTGACAAAATACAGCACCCCTTCATGTTCAAAACACTGGAAAAACTGGGGATAACAGGAACTTACCTCAACATTGTAAAGGTTCTCTAATCTAAGCTCCAGGCCAACATCATTCTAATTGGAGAAAAATTGAAGGCATTCCCTCTAAAATCTGAACAAGAGAGGGATGCCCTCTCTCACCACTTCTATTTAACACAGTTCTTAAAAAACTGGCCAGAGCAATTAAATGAAAGAAATTGAACGAATAAGTACAGGAAAAGAAGAACTTATACTAGCACTATTTGCTGATGTTATGATTCTGTACTTACAAGACCCCAAAAAACTCCATGAGAAAACTTCTAGAACTAGAATTCAGCAAAGTAGCAGAATATAAAATCAACACCCATAAATCAAAGGCATTTCTTTATATCAGTGGCAAATCCTCTGAGAGGGACATGAGGAAAACTACCCCATTCATAATATCCTCAATAAAAAGACACCTGGGAATCAAAAAAAGAGGTGAAGGATCCATACAATGAAAACTACAGAACCCTAAAGAGAAATCAAAGACCTTAAAAAATGGAAAGATCTACCTTACTCTTGCATAGGCAGAACTAATATTATCAAAATGACCTTACTACCCAAAGCACTACACATATTTAATGCAATTCTGATCAAAATCCCAATGGCATTCCTCATGAAAATAGAGAAAGCAATTATGAAATTCATCTGGAAAAATAAGAGATTCAGAAGAGCCAAAGCAATCCTTAGCAGGAATAGTGAAGCAGGTAGTATTGCTATACCAGACCTTAAACTATACTAAAGAGCAAGAGTAAAAAAAAACAGCATGGTATTGGCACCCAAACAGGCTGGTAGACCAATGGTACAGAACAGAGGACACAGAGACCAACCCACAAAATTATAACTACCTTATATTAGACAAAGGTGCAAAAAACATGCACTGGAGAAAGGATAGCATCTTCAACAAATGGTTCTGGGAGAACTGGAAATCCATATGCAACAAAATGAAATTGAACCCCTATCTCTCACCATGCACAAAATTTAACTCAAAATGAATCAAGGACCTAGAAATTAAGCCAGAGACTGTGCATCTAACAGAATCAAAGATAGGCCCTAATCTTCATCATGTGTGATTAGGCCCCAACTTCCTTAATAAGACTCCTTTAGCACAAGAGTTAAAACCAAGAATCAACACATGAAAGGAATTCAAACTAAAAAGTTTTTTATCAAAAAAAAAACACATTAGAGAGCCTACATCCTAGGAGCAAATCTTGACTCCTCACACATCAAATAGAGCACTAATCTCTGGGGTATATAAAGAACTCAAAAATCTTAACACCAAAAAACCAAATACTCAATCAACAAATGGGCCAAGGACCTAAACAGACACTTCTCAGAAGAGGATATACAATCAATCAACAAATATATGAAAAAATGTTCATCATCTCTAGCAATCAGAGAAATGCAAATAAAAACTAAGATATCATGTCACTCCAGTCAGAATTTCAGCTATTATGAAGACAAACAACAGCAATAGTGGCGAGGATGTGGGGGAAAAGACACACTCATAAATGGCTGGTGGGAGTGCAAATTGGTGCAGCCATATGGAAAGCAGTATGAAGTTTCCTTGGAAATCTGGGAATGGAACCACCATTTGACCCAGCTATTCCTCTTCTTTGACTTTACCCAAAGGACCTAAAAACAGCACACTACAGGGACACATCCACATCAATGTTTATAGCAGCACAATACCCAATAGCTAAACTGTGGAGCCAACCTAGATGCCCTTCAGTAGATGAATGGATAAAAAAATGTGGCACATATACACAATGGAATATTACTCAGCACTAAAAGAGAATAAAAACATGGCATTTGGCAGTAAATGGATGGAGTTGGAAAATATTATGTTAAGTGAAGTTAGCCCATCCCAAAAAAAACAAATGCCAAATATTTTCTCTGATATATGGGGGTGACTCACAGTTGTGTAGGGAGGAAGATCATGGAAGGATTCAATTAATTCTAGAAAGGGAAGAGGGGTGGGAGGAAAATGGAGGGGGAAGGAGATTAGCAAGGATGGTGGAATGTGACGGTTATCATTATACAATGATATGGTCAACATCATTATTCAAAATACATGTATGAAGACTTGAGTTTGGTGTCAACATACCATATATACAAAGAGATGAAAAATTGTGGTATATATGTGCATTAAGAATTGTAATGCAGAAAGAAATGAGTACATGTATAATGGCATAAATTGATGTGAACATACTTTATACACAGAGATATGAAACATTTTGCTCTATGTGTTTAATAAGGAGTGTAATGCATTCCACTGTTATTGTGTATTTAAAAATAATAAATACTAATATATATATATATATATATATATATATATATATACACACATACATAAATTAAATCATGACATAAAAACATCTAAAAGAAAGAAATTGTGAGATAGGATGCATGTGGTGCTACACAACTCATATATCCAGTGATCTAGAGACTGAGGCAGGGGGATCACAGTTGTGAAACTGACCCCAGCAACTGAGTGAAACCCTGCCTAAATTTTAAAAAAGTAGGCAATAGTAATTTTAAAAAATTAAATTAAGAAAAAATTTTAAATTTTTAAATTTTTTAAGTAAAATTTTAAAAAGGGCTGAGGATATAGTTCAGTAATAGGACACCCTGGAAATTCCATCCAGAAATAACCATTTCTGGCAATCAGCCACATTTTGTTTGCCATATTGCATACAGTTTGACAAATACTATGAAACACCTTGTCAGCTTTATATCGATGTCACATAAATGTCACATTTCACATATAAGCATATTTTTAAAAGGACACCTGCAGAATTTGAAAAAAATGCAAATACAGATCAGCACATAAGAGACTGAAGGATAAAATTCCTCCTTATAAAGATGGCCTCTTTTCTCAGGTTCATCTATGATAACACCCCATCAAAATTTCACCATGATTTCCTTTTCATTGAAGAAGGGACCAAAGCAAACAGTTTGAAAATTTACCATGGTAGAAGGGGAGTGAGATCAAGGGTCCCAGTTTATCCCTAGAAGGGATTTTCCAGCATGATCTGCAAACTGTGGTTGCTAGCAGTTGAGCTACTCTCTAGCCAGTCCCTGAGGGTAGACAGGACAAATGCAGTCCATCTAGCAGCCCTGCCTGAGCCCCCACCCCCTATCTCAGTAATAACTCCAGGCCTGAGCAGTTCTTTCTGGAAGGAGTATGTCCAGGCACTCAGAGTCCCAACATTTTTCTCCATTCATGGACTCCATCCTAACCCAACAAGCTTTGGGAGCAATGGCAACTGTGCATGTGCAAATCTCCCTGGATCAGAAAGGAGGGTCTTCACATTGGTGTGTAAGTATTTCCCTGTGCTACAATCCCCACAAGGAGTGAAGCAAAAGGGGTCAAAACCCCAGCTACCTGTTTCTTTCTAGAATAGGCTCACACCACCTTCTTGCAGTGAGCACAGGCAGCCTGGGTTCTAACCAATTGCGTCAGGAATTCAGTCACCAGCCAAGTAGGAGACCTTCTTCAGCCTGAGCCCAACTGTGGGAAAGGCTCCTACCAAACAGGTGAAGGAGCT
This sequence comes from Spermophilus citellus, assembly GCF_964194105.1. NCBI lineage: Eukaryota > Metazoa > Chordata > Mammalia > Rodentia > Sciuridae > Spermophilus > Spermophilus citellus. The sequence continues at coordinate 184,511 of NW_027672862.1, read as the reverse complement.
AGTCCTCCAATGACATGGATATGGAGAAAGACCCGCTCACACGGGGCTAGAATATAAGCTTAGTTCAGCCATTTTTAATAATATCATGGAGTTCTTTAAAAGCTAACAGAGTAATGACCACTCTGGACGGATTTCCAAAGCAACTTGAACCAATGTGTTCATAAATGGCTGCATGCCCATCACTGTTCCAGGATCCACAGGAGCCAGGACGAGGGAACATCTGAAGTGGTTTCTGGATAAGGAGACTCTTCCCAGCTGCAGGGCAATCACCTACTTCCCTGAGAAACTACTTCCCCAAAATGCACCTGCTCATAGGTCAACAGGTGGCTGATATTTACCAGATGCTCAAGAGACCTCAGATGAGCCAGGTATGGGATGCTCATGTCAGGCAGAGCCAAAACAGGACCAGGAAAATCTCAGAGGGCATGAGAACCCCTAGGACATGCAGTCCACAGCGGGGAGACTCAGCCCAAAGATATTATGACAAAGTGTCTGGCCTGGGAAATAAAGGGAGAAAACACATGCACACACACATGTGCACACATATTTTTACTGGAAATGGGGACAGGGGACTTGAATTTGAGGAATTTATTGATACATGTGTACAGGTTTAATCTGGGAGACGGGTTCTGGATCTGACATTTTGCTTCCCTTACATTTAGAACATTCAGGGGGAACCAGGCAAAAGGGCACACACCTGTAATCCCAGCCAGTCAAGAGGCTGAGGCCCAAGTTCAAGGCCAGTGTCAGCCTCTGTCTCAAGATAAATGATAAAAAGTAGGAGGGATGTAGCTCAGTGTGAAAGGACCTCTTTGTTCAATACACTATGCCCCCCTGCCCCCCAAAAAGAAAGAAAAGCTCAGGGGGAAGAAAACCCTGAGACCCATGCAGATTCCAGCCCCCTTGGGTAGGAAAAGGGCCCACAGACTGGTGATTCTCACGGTCATGACACTCTGAAATCCACCACAGAATAAATTCAGGGAGGAGACTTGAGCTGCCAATTTGTACAGGAGATACCCATGTGTTCCATGATAATAAAAAGAATCCAACATCTTTAGAAACCCGAGAAATGTGAAATAAAACCCTACCAGAGAGAAAATGTAATAGTATCAATGAAGATAGGAAACAAAAGAATTCTAATAAACTCAAGGAGTTTAAGTGCTTCCTGACTATTTGTGGAAACTGTTTTGCTATTAAAGACACATGGTAGACCCCCGCCGCAGGGACTTGCTGCAATCAGTTCATATGACCAGGATAATACATTAATACTCATGGGATATTCAGCTTAAAAATAGTATAAAATACCATGGGTAAGTTCTACATGGGTGCCCTATGCATGTGGTATTATGTATAACTCTGATGCACTAATAAACAATCCAGCATGCTTTACTCTTAATGGAAGCATCCAGTCCTAAAAATCATCCACAAAGTTAAATATTTGTAAACTTAACCAAGAAACTTTTTAATTATAAGAGAAAAAAAGTTATTACCTAACATGTACATTGTGAAGCTGTACTGTTACAATTATCTTCAAGGAATACGACCTCAATAAAGTCCACCCACGAACCCACGTGGATGTGAAAATCCTATACTTAATTGCAACAGAAAAGTCATTATCAATCAAACCCTAACTAGGCCAATGTCAGCAATGTAGCTAGACCCGCGGTCAGAATAAAAACTAAAAACTACCAGGGACATGGCTGAGTGGTAAGGCACCCTTCTGTTAACTACAAAACAAAAAAACAAACTCCACAAAACTAGCTCAGGAATAAGCGAGGTCCCTGTTCACTGCAGCTCCCCTCCTGCAGGAAAACGGTGTTTGGAGATTGGAATTTTTTTTCTTTTGGTACCTGGCATCGAACTCAGGGGCCCTTGACCTCGGAGCCCCATCCCCAGCCCTATTTTGCATTTTATTTAGAGGCAGGTTCTCCCTGAGTCTCTAAGTGCCTCACCCACTTGCCAATGCTGGCCTTGACCTCGCAGTCCTCCCGCATCATCCCCCTACACCCAGCCACTGGGATGACAGGTGTGTGCCATCCCCTGGCTTGGAGTTGATTATTCTCTGGTTCCACCTTTCAATCACCACAGCCCAGGAAGACGCCAGGCAGCCAAGCTCACCTGCCACTTAGGACTGGAACAGGGAATGAGGCTGCCCCACGGGATGGGGAGGCTAGAGGGGTCTCCGCCACTGTCAACGCTCTCCACCCGGCTGGCCATGGGGACTGAGGGGCGCTGTCCCCAATGGGCTCGGGCCTGTGGACGCAGAGAGCCCTCGGGGTCAGTTGGCCAACTCGGGTTCCTGCCACAGTGGGTCCCACCTGATGGTCTCCCTGCCCCAGCTGCCTCCGGAGCTTCCCTGTCCAGGCACCAGGTGCCACTGCAAACTCACCAAATCCTGGTGCCCAGCAGCCAAGCCTGCCCTGGGGAGCTGCAGTCCCTGCATGGCAGGCCCATGTGGGATCCCTGGCACAGAGTGAAGCCTGGAGTCCAACTGCAGGAATCCTAGAAGCACTGACCGCTGAGAAATAAATCCCACCCCAAGCGCGGAGGCCCGCCCCCTGCTCGCTGGCTGTGCTCAGAATTGGAAAGCGCTCAGCACACGAGCTCATGATTGGACAGGGCGTCAGTCAGTCTCCGCTCTCCCCAGCCTGAGCCCAGCAAGCCTTCTTTTTGAATGACAGCGTGTGATATACACTTCAAGCAAGGAGGCCAGAATGGCAGGGTTTGAGTGCAGTTATTTTCCTTTCCTTTTGGGGTCTGGGCATTGGGTTAGCGTTAGGGTGACCAGAATTCTAAGTTTTGTTGGGTTTTGATGTTAGGAAATTGAAGTCATTTCTTGAAAGTTTCACCACCTGGGCCTCCTCCTATAATAAGACCACCCAGAGCGTCTTCCAGAGGCTGACTTGTCCTCTGTTCATCTGGGAACTGTCCAGTGCATCACGGCCATCACTGGTGGAGGCTGGGGGGGGGGGGCGGGGGGAGGCTGGCAGGCCCCCTGGAGGAGGTTCCCACCGGGTTGGCAGTATGAGAGCTGATGTTCCTCCAGCTGAGTTGAATCTGTATCTGGAGCCCACATTGAGCTGGAAGCAGAATAAGGAGATCAGCACAGAAGAGACCCCAGAGCGCAGACCTGGGTAAACCCCAGCTGCACCCAGGCTCCCTCTCCCTCTTGCCACTGGGGGTTGAATTCAGAGGACTCAACCTCTGAGCCCCTTTCCCAGCTCTAGCTTGAAGTTTAGAGACAGGGTCTCACTGAGTTGCTTAGCACCTTGCTTTTGCTGAAGCTGGCTTTCAATTCGCCATCCTCCTGCCTCAGCCTCCCTAGACGCTGCAATGACAGACGTGTGACACTTTTTTTTTCTTTCTTTCTTTTTGAGAGAAATGCCTGCCGTGGCCACAGGATAACAGCCTTGCACAGATCAAGGCCACCCTAGGTGCTCTCCCTGGTTCCCACCAGTCCCCTAGATCCCAGGCAATGGAATCCTGCCTCCTCCAAAAACCAGAGACCCCTGCCCAGGTGTGCATCCTTAGTATCAGCTGAATACTCTGCACTTGACAAAAAAAAAAAAGACAGACCCTACCTGCTTGTCTTGATGCAAACAAAGCCAATGTGTTTCAAAAGAGAGCTCTGGTCTTGTCCCCCCAATTCAGTGGTGCAAAAAGTCACATAATACAGAGAAGACTTCTCATTAAGGGGGGCTCCAGGGTCTGTCTATTAATGAAAAACAATTTGGGTTTGATTGGGAGTCCAGGAAAGCCAATTCCAGGTTTTCCTAATTTGGTAAATAAATCCATAGATTCGAATGCACCCTGCTCCTCTCTGCCTTAATTAATCATAGAGGCCTCGAGGTTACCTGGCCCCTGGGACCCCAGCTCCTGCAGATGAAAGTGGGGGGGTCCTTTGTTCTCCATGCAGCACCCTGAACCTCCACCTTCCCTTCAGACAGCATCCAATGGCAGCATCCAATGGGGGAGCGATTTAGAAAATTCTGTAATGTACCTAAAGACATTGCCTCATCCGAGTGTGATTCTATCAATTTGGTCCTATGGTCCTGTTTAGTATGTTTTATGTTTTTTCTATTTTATTGGTTCTTCTTAGTTATACATGACCATAGAGTCCATTATGGTAAAATTATCCAAACATAAAATAAACCTTATTCCCCTTAGGACCCCATTCATGTGGGTGAGCATGATTGTTACTGTATTCTGGATAAATGCCATTTTGACTTGAGTGAAAGGGAATCTAAGTGCAGTTTTAACTTGCATTTCCCTAATTGCTAGATACATTGCCTTTTCAGTATTTATTTTATAAAATATATTTTCTAGTTGGAGTTGGACCCAATAACTTTAATCTATCCATTTATTTTTCTGTGGTGCTGAGGAAGGAACCCAGTACCTTGCACGTGGTAGGTGAGCACTCTATGGCTGAGCCACAGGCCCAGCCCCCATTTTCAGTATTTTTTACTTTTGTTTCTCAGTAACAGCAGACCATGTCCTTGGGGAACCAGTTTTGCTGCATTTGTGAATTGGGAACATTTCTCTTGAAGAAAGACTGAGAAGGTCAAGGCACATGCCCAGGATTCCAGGGATGAGAAGTACATGGTTGTCTTGCCCATGATGAGGAGAAGATTATGTGGGTGAAAAGAGGTAAAGAGCTGGGGTCACCTTTGGGCCAGAACCTCTTCTTCCCCCATGAGGGAAATTATTCTTGCATTTAGTTTTCTTAACTCAAATGAGAGATTTTCCTAAGCTACCAGTGCCACTAAATATACGTCCCTAGATGGAGCTCAGAGGCAAAGAAAAGTGAATAACCAACCCAGTGGTTACAATAACCAACAAGCTAGACCTTGAGCTTCTTGGGGGCAAAACACTGGGTTTTACCCAATAATTAACAATCCAACAGCACCCGACACCCAATTAATGGGTGACAGAGAATTGGATCGGTGGGTGTGGGGCCTGTGGGTGGCCAGCTGCAGGAGCTTGCCTCTGGGTGCATTCCTTGCATCTGGGAGGTTTTTCAACACCAATGAGATAAACAAAGTGGCGAGAACACTGGCAAAACCCTCTGCAATATTCTAGCCAGGAAAATTCATAAGCACTTTAAAAGCATATTAATGTTTACCCTCAGTCAAATGTGCCTCAATCCGAATGAAACAATTTGAAAAGAGTTGTCAACATGAAAAGTTTCTGAAATCTACTGGTTTGTGGATCACTGCAAATCCATATGAGTCCATGGCTAAATACATAAGTAAAAATGGAAATCTAATAATGAGCATTCTCTTAAGAGTTTCATCCTGAAAACACTGCCCTATTTGCTTTGATAACTAAATAATCATTTAATAGTTCCTCTATCAACACTTGGGTTCCATAAAGAACTGTGGAACATTTCTGGTTGGGACAGAAATGTTGGGATACCAACAAGAAAGTTTCACTGAACCTCAAAGGAGAAGGTTCGTAAATAACCAGAATGCAGGAATGCCCACAAAACTTGAAATGAAAAACAAGGGACTGGGGTTGTGGCTCAGTGACAGAGCACCTGCCTAGCACTAGTGAGGCACTGAGTTTGATCGTTGGAACCACATAAAAAAGAAATATATAAAATAAAGATATCCTGTCCAAATAAAAACTATTTTAAAAAAATAAAGATCAGATTTAAAAGAAAAAAGAAAAGCAACTCCCTGCAATGGAGCATTTCTCCTAGACCAGCTTCCTGGACCCCCATATACTAGCATGATATGAGCAAGCATAGAAAAATGCGTGAGAAATTACAGAACTATGCTCTGGCCCAATCTCTAGTCCAGCCCCACTTAAATGTCCCTCTCCAAATAGCAACACCTCAGACCACGTATTTGCTGTCTCTCCCTTTAGAGCTTTCTCACATTTTTCCTTTCTTTCTTCTTGTGGTGCTGGGGATTGAACCTAGGACCTTGTGCATGCAGGGCAAGCACACTACCAACCTCACTGAATCCCTGGTCCCTCACGTTCTTTCCTGAATGTGCATCTGTTTTCTAAATAGGTCTGTTCACGCACCTCACAATGATGAAGTTGTTTTCTGCTTTGAAAACCAAGGAACCTACTTTTTCTTAGCTGATGTCCCTCTCTCTCCCTGAAATCCCTTCCCATTACACAACCTCACACAGCAAAAGTCAGACTTGAACTTTGTAATTGTGTGGGGTTTTTTATTGTTTGGGGTCTGATATCACATATATCACTGGAGGGAGGTAACTAGCAGCCATGTAGTTTTTTTAATAAGCAAAGGACAAGGTTTGGTAGCACATGTCGTTAAGGCCAGGAATTTGGAAGGCTGCTTCAGGAGGATCTCAAGTCAGAGGCCACAGTTGGCCTCTTAGCAAGACCCTGCCTCAAAATAAAATATTCAAAGTTCTGACACTGGGTGAGTCTTCATGAACAATGAAGGGTCAGAATTCCTGTTTCAACAGTCTCCCCTTAGGATGCTGTGTGTAGGTATGTGACTGTTACCTTCCAACAGGACCTAGAGCTGTTGCTGGTGTCCACCTGTATTAATAAATAGATCAAATGAAGTGAGTAAATAAGTAAAGCAATAAAAAATCTGACATTGTTGCTGGTTGTGATCCCAGAGATACAAAGGTTATGTTGTGATTCTTGGATCTTGTGTTCTTGCAAGAGTGAATTTTAGATAATACATAAAATGTAATCAAAGTAGAGCAAAGTTATTGGCCCAGAAATCACTATCAAGAAAGGGGGAGAAAAACAGTGAGTCTTCTCTGACATCTCTAGGCCTCACAACCCTTCAATCCTCAGGATTATGGGAGATGCTGTGGGTGATTCCAGAGGCCTGCCCATGGACCAATTCCTACTCTTAACTGGCAGTAGAATGACATCGTGTTTGTAGGTTCCTAGTCCACATGGTGTTGTCCAGAGACACCAAAGCAAAACCTGTGTGTGTGTGTGTGTGTGTGTGTGTGTGTCTTTGTGAATTTTACTATAATAAAAATTATATTATGGCAGCTATTTTGAAGACAAACAACAACAAGTGTTGGCGAGGATGTGGGGAAAATGGTACACTCATACACTGCTGGTGGGACTACAAATTGGTGCAGCCAATATGGAAAGCAGTATGAAGATTCCTTGGAAATCTGAGAATAGAACCACCATTTTACACAGCTATCCTGTGGAGCCAACCTAGATGCCCTTTAGTGGATAAATGGATAAAAAATATGCATTATATATACACAATGGAATTTTATTCAGCAATAAAAGAATAAAATCATGTGTGTGGGGGAGATTATGGTCTTGTTCTCGTGGTTTCTGACTTGTAGGGAATAGAGTTTTTCTGAGATTCTCACCAGTATCTTAGCCTTTGTCAAAGGGGTATTGCAACTTACTTCTGTTTCTTGCTGTCTAACTTTTGTGGTTTTCCAAAATGAGGTATGAGGTAGAAGTAGATTTTAAGTGGATAGTTTAAATGTAGGAGTTTACTAATTACTATTAGAAGCAACAGATGAGCTCAGTACAGTAATAAAATTTAATATCATCAGTTATTTATGTGCATAAGAAAATAAGTAGCAAACATAAAATTAAAGAAAGTCCTAATGACCATAATATGAAAAGCAAAATACTTGGGAATTTTTCAAGAAATGTGAACACTTGAACATTTAACATGGCTTGTTTTTAGAAAATGTACCATTATCCCTAAGCCACTGTCTTTTTTTGTGGTGACCTTAACTCACAGAAAAAAGATAGGAATTAAAAGTTTCCACTGTGATCCTGAGGACAGGACTTAGGTATGGTCTACCAGTGAGCTCTATCATCATCCCATTCTTATTTTTCTTTGAGATATGGTCTTGCGAAGTTAGTGAGTTTAGACTCAAAGTTGTGACCCTCAAGGCTCGGCTTCCAGAGCAGCTGGGGTTACATGCATATTCCATCATAACCCTGGTAGGGATCAGCCTTTTTGTTTTCTTTAGTTGTCGTGGACAGAGTACATTTATTTTATATATTTATTTTCATGTGGTACTGAGGATTGAACCCAGTGCCTCACATGTGCTAGGCAGGTGCTCTAACCCTGAGCCCCAACCCCAGGGATTAAATCATTGACTTAGTATTATAGGTTGGCTCAGGATAATATCTAGGTTTGCAAACCTGTATAATGTCCCCATTTTGTGAGTAGAAGGTAGAGGCCACAATGAGAGAAAATGTCTATCCTTATCCTTGGAAGAGGAACATCAAATGTGGATTCACCTGCAACTTAGTATTTGAGAATTTCCCAGATAGTAAAAATATAAGCAAAAGAGACATGAGGTCAAGGCTCTGAGGGAGGGGGACTAGGTATTTCAAATTGTGAGGCATCAGACTGAGGAATACAATGCTAAGCTACCTGGGTATGGAGAATAGTGTCCCTCACATTTAACTGTAGGATCACAGAAGATATATAAGAAAATAAACCATTGACTGGGTACATTTTAAAAAGATGATCATGGGTAGGACTTGGTCAGAAGTCATCATTATCACACTCCACCCACATGCCCACACACATTAGTTTCCTTTTACCTCTTCCCCACTTTAGCAGTCAAGTCAACATCCACTCCTCAAGGTGCATCCTTCCATGAAGAGAAAGGACTGAGCCACAGTACCTTGAGGATCACAATGGGCAGATCTTTGCCTACCTTATGTCAGAAACTAGCAAAGGAATGGCAGAGTTCAGGAACATCTCTGTCTCTTTTCTCTCACAAACAAATATCTAGAGATTTCAATTATAAATTGATGGATGAAGTGAACTTGGGTGTATTTGGAACACTGAAAATAAAAATGTTCAGCAGCTTAATGTCTTATTTCTTTTTTTATCTTTGTTTTTGTTTTTTAATGCTGTGGATTGAGCCCAGGGGCACTCAACCTCTCAGCAACATTCCTGATCTTTTTTTTTTTTTTTTTTTGTAATTTAGTTAGAGACAGGGTTTCACTGAATTGCTTAGTCCTTTCCCAAGTTGTTGAGGCTGGCTTTGTATCAGCCTCCAAGACACTGGGATTACAGTCATGCACCACCACACCTTGCTAAGGTTTCATTTCATTATTTGCACAAGAACAGTTTTTCATGTAATATAACCTACTGAATGCTCTCAAAATATTGCAATTTGTGAAAGATTCAAAGAGAGAGCTTATTAACTTTATATTAACAATCTTAAAGAATATGATTTTTCTTATGCCTTGGCTTCTTTTCACTTGATAAAATCAGGCTAGGACATAGTTTTCTAGTTTCTTTATTCTTTTTTTTTTGGGGGGAGGGTATACTAGGGATAGGTCCCAGTATCACTCAACCACAAAGCCACTTCCCCAGTCATGTTTAATGTTTTTTTAGAAACAGGGTCTCACTGAGTTGTATTGGTCCCTATTAATTTGCTGAGTCTGTCTTTGAACTCGTGAGTTTCCTGCCTCAGCCTCCCAAGCCATTGGGATTGCAGGTATGTGCCCCCATTCCCAGTTTCTTCATTCTTTTGTAGTTGTTGCTTTCTTTTGTTAAATAAATTCAAGTTGAATAACAGTATGTTTAACAATACAGATATAGAGAAAAGCCAGTGATGTAGGTAAGCAATTGAACATATCCACCAGAAAGTAGATTATATATTCACCATGGTGTATTACTCAGCCATCAATACAAACTCCTCTAATGGTCAGCAAAATAGATGAAATTGGATGATGTCATGCCAAGGGAAGAAATACACAATAGTGTCACATCTCATACTTTAACTAATATAATATGTGCAAGTACAATAGTGATCAGTGTGGCTGAGGAGTGTGTGAAGGGCATCAAAGGCAGAAGAGGGTGTTTGCATATTATGAATACATGTATATACATATATATAAATATCACACTGAATCTCAAAAGTATGTGCAATTGCTATGTGATGATAAAACCCATCATCTCGCATAATTATCAAATTCTGCACTAAGAACAGAATCCTGCTGTCTTTTGGAATTTCCAGTATATGATGCGATATTATTGATGATGCTCCCTGATAACAACCAGGCTCTCCATACACATCCATTCTATTTTCTTCCAGGCTCTGAACATAGAGTATACAATGTATTTCTGCATCTGGAATCATCTCACTTATCCTAAAGTCCTCCAGCTTATCTGTGTTATTGGAGAATATTCTTTTGTTTCTGTGGTTTCAACCCAGGGTTGCCTTACCAGTGACAGAGATCCACCATCATTTTCTTTTTCAGTTTTAAGACAGAATGTTACCAAACTACTAAGGCTGCCCTTCACATTTTGGCAATACTGCCATATACATCATCCTTATTATAAAGTTGAGTAATAAGTGAGTTTTGGAGGCACATTTCTTTTGTCATGCTAGGGACTCGATAGGCTGAGGGAGGAGAATCACTATCTTGGAGCCAGCCTCGCATCTTGGTGACACCCTATGCACCTTAAAAGACCTTGTCTCAAAATAATTGTAAAAAAAACTGAAAAGGTTATATATGTATGTAGATACATTTATGTGTAAACACAATGAAAAATCTCTTTCTCTATTATCTGTAATATACCATAGGTTCTTCTTCCTGAGTTACTCTTTGGAAATTTAGGTTGTGGATAGTATGCTGGTTAACTTGGGAAGGTAGATATTCCTAAAGATGGGTTTTATTTCCTTCAATTGTTGAAGATGTTAATGCCAGCTGTCCATTTGAGTGGATTGAGGTACCCAGAGAATTGGTGTGGAAGATCTCTGCAGGTGTCTGAGTGTGCTTCCAGAAGGCTGAGTCAGAAAGCATGGGGGATACCTGTAATGAACATATATAGTGGTGTTCAATAGGTTTGATTTGGAAAAAAGCAACAGAAGCAGTCACATGCTTATGCTCCAAGCTTCTTGAAGTCCCCTTTGTGGACTTGCACCATTGTCTCTACCAGGGTCTTTTTAAAAAATTTAATTGTTTTAGTTAGTTATCCATGACAGTAGAATGCATTTATATACTTTGATATATCATACATAGATGGGATATAATTTCTCATTTTTTCTGAGTATACATATTGTAGAATCACATGCGTCATACAGTCACATACATACATAAAGTAATAATGTCTGTTTCATTCTCTTATTACCATTTCCCCTTCCTTCCCCTCCTTTCACTTTCCTCTACCTAATATAAGTTAATGCGATTCTTTATTCTTTTGCATTACACTTCTTAATAAACATATATACTACAATTTTTGTATCTTTTTTAATGTAATGTATGTTGACACCCAATTCAAGTCTTCATACATGTATTTTGGATGTATGACACACTCTACCATCCTTGCTAATCCCCATCCCCCTCCCTTTTCCTCCCACCCCTCTGCCCTATCTAGAATTCATCTATTCCTCCTATGTTCCCCCTTCTTAGTCCATTATGAGTCAGCCCCCTTATGTCAAGGAAATATTTGGCATTTGTTTTTTTCTTCATTTTAGAGGGGGGGGCATTGGCTAACTTCACTTATCATTATCTTCTCAAACTCCATCCATTTACATGCAAATGCCATGATTTTATTCTTGTATTGCTGAGTAAAATTCCATTGTGTATATATGCCACATTTTTTTTATCCATTCATCCACTGAAGGGCATCTATGTTGGCTCCATAGTTTAGCTATTGTGAATTGTGGTGCCATAAACTTTTATGTGGCTGTGTCCTTGTAGTATGATGTTTTTAAACCTTTGTGCTTAGACTGAGGAGAGGGATAGGTGGGTCAAATTGAGGTTCCATTCCCATATTTCCAAGGAATCTCCATACTACTTTCCAAATTGGCTGCACCAATTTGCAGTCCCACCAGAAGTGTATGAGTGTGCCTTTTCCCCACATCCTCACCAACACTTATTGTTGTTTGTCTTCATAATAGCTGCATTCTGACTAGAGTGAGATGATATCTTAGAGTAGTTTTGATTTGCATTTCTCTGATTCCTAGAGATGATGAGCATTTTTTCATATATTTATTGATTGTATATCCTCTCCTGAGAAGTATCTGTTCAGGTCCTTAGCCCACTTGTTGATCAGGTTATTAGTTTTTTTCATCTACCAGGATCATTTAAGTCCTCTGTCCTGGACCACAGCTGTTTCATTTGCTTCCTCATATTGTGAAGTTTCCAGCTTCTTGGCCTGAGCTGTTACCAGTTTCCCAGTGTTGCCATCCTGCAGGCAAAAATTTGGTGACTATTACTCCCATGATTATGTGAGTAAATATAATAAGCTCCCTTCTGTATACATATGTACATTTTTTATGTATTCTATTTTTCCAAAGAATCCTAAAAATACAGGCATATTCTCAATGTCTGGGTCATATTGCATCTCTAGTTATAAATTTTTGAAAAAACCCTTATAGTTTTTTAAATGTCTATTCAAATTTATATTCCTGGCAAGGATGTCCAAATGTTTCCTTTTCTGCATATCCTCTGCAGTATGTGCTACCTACCAACATTTTGAGGATTGAGCCCACAAGCATGTGGTTATATCTCATTGTGATATAACATGAAAGCATAAAAATTCCAGAAGAAAATGAGAATTTTTTTGCCATTGGTGTTGGCAATGGTTTTAGATACAATATGCAGAGACTGGGCAAGGTAAAACAGCTGAGACTATATAAAGCTAAAATGCTTCTATACAGCAAAAGACTCAATCAATGAAATGTAAAGTACACTGGGTTAAAGAAAACTGATTATAGCCCCATGTCTGAAACAGCTCAACATCCAAAATATAAGAAACTTACACAACTCACCAAAATTTAATATAAACCGCTCATAACCTAATTTAAATATGGTAAAATACTTAGATTCTACCCTAAAATTTAAAAAAGTGTGTAAAGACATGAAAGTTACTCAAGATCACGTATTAGGCTACATAAAATGATAATTTAGTTTTTCTGCTTTATTTGTCTCTCAGGAGTATGGGTGCACACTCTCCATCCTTCATGGGGCATCTTGAGATCAATTAGCAAAATGCCAGGTTCTCATTTTCCCACATTATGCTTCCTCATTATTCCACGTTAATTGCCAAGAAAATCTCGAGCCTGGAAAACAAACAAAAAAAAATATAGATAAAATGCTAGATAATCATCAACTTTGAAAATTACTTCAGAAATCAATAGAATACATTAGTAGACCCAGATTTGAAGAAATGTAAAATAGACCTACAAATCAACATTTAACTTTACAGCTCCTCAAAAAATACATGCAGTTATGCTGATATGGGAGCACATGCCACTAGTCTTGACTACCTTGAGGCCACAGAAGGAGGAGGATTTAGGCTAAGGAATTTGAGGCCAAAATGGCAAAAACCTAGCTCTAAAAATTGACCCACCAAAAAACCAAACCGTAATCACATTTTCAAAAAGGAGACTTCATGGGTGATTTCTGTGAAACATGTAATTAGGATCAGTAACTATAATTCATGATCATGTCTAAATGTAGAAGAAGAAAATTGACTAATTCTTTCTGTAAGGCCAGAAATACCAGCTAACACAGCATAAGAATGGAAATTGCAGACCATCTTTTTATAGATGTTGACCCAGATATTCAAAACCCCTAACAAACTGAGAACAACAACAAAAAGAATGATTGGACTTCATGACCAAGAGGGACATTGTCATATGGGAAGTTTCCAAAAATCATTTGGATAGAGCAAAGCTTTTGGCAAATCACTTATCAAATTACTGTAAAACTTATGGACAATTATGACCAGAGAAAATTTCTTTTTCAATCCACTTAAGGGCAGCTATGAACTGTTTTCATATTTAAAGGGGTGAACTGAAGTGTTTCACAATTTAGTTTTAGAAAGATAAAAATGTTTGCTTTTCTGACTTCTAAATATTGTTTGAGAATATTAAACAGTATTTTCATCAAAAATCAAATAGCATATGAAGATGATACTATTATTTTTATAATGTTTCTAAGCAATTTCCATAAACTAATGAAACCTAAGAATTAGTTCAATAATTTCATGGTCAACATTAAATCATTTAAAATATATACAGTAGCAACGAGCAGTGTTAAAATCACAAATATAGGAAAATAATTTAAATGAAAGTATTAACAAAAGAATTGTTCACTGCAAAGCAAAAAGTAAAGGTGAAAATAAAATGCAAAAAGATCATGGAAACAAAATGGGAAATCTGTTAATATTAAATGATTAAAAGTTTGTTTTGGGGTTTTAAGGGTTGATGGGCTTCCTCCAGACTAGCCCTCGGGGTGGGGCCAGCCTTCCTCCTCCCTCTGGCCTGGCATGGTGCCGAGCTTCCTCCTCCAGTCTGATATATATTCTATATATGTCAATTAAGTTATTAATTGTGTTATTGAGCTCTATAGTTTCTTTATTCAACTTTTGTTTGGAAGATATATCCAGTGGTGAGAAAGGTGTGTTAAAGTCACCCCAGATCATGTTGTGGTCAATTTGACTCTTGAACTTGAGAAGAGTTTGTTTGAACATAGGTGCGCCATTGTTTGGGGCATATATATTTATGATTGTTGTGTCTTGTTGGTGTATGGTTCCCTTGAGCAGTATGACATGTTCTTCTTTATCTATTTTGATTAACTTTGGCTTCAAGTCTAATTTATTTAATATAAGTATGGAGACACCTGCTTGCTTTTAAGGTTCATGTGAGTGGTATGTGTTTTCCCAATCTTTCACCTTCAGTCTGTCGTTTCCTGAGTCTCCTGGGGGCAGAATATGGTTGGATTTTTTTTAATCCAGGCTACTAGCCTATGTCTTTTGATTGGTGTGTTTAAGCCACTAACAGTTAAGGCTATTATCGAGTCATGATTTGTATTTCCAGGCATCTTTGTTTATTTTTGCTACTTGAACTGTTAATTATTGTTTAATTTTTTATTTGTATCTTCATATAGGATCTAGCATTTTAATTTAACATGTGTAGTGATCAAATCTGTGCAACTTCTACCTTCTAATATATCATTTTGATGTTTGAAACGTGTGAACTATTTTTAGAATGTCCACAGTCTAATAATTAGTTATACAGTTCAAATTATGGGCTATAAAACCCAAGAGTTACTTTTCCTTCTTAACTGCTTTTTGGCACTCTTGCCCACTGTCTCTTATAACAGATATAAAAAGATTTTCTTGTTTGTGGTTCTTTGTGATTAACTTTCTCAGCTTCAACATATGACTGCAAACATACAGAATTTGTGAAATATGAAAAATCACTAGAAAAAGACAGTCTCCCATGGTAAATCCAGAAAAAAATAATATAAATTTAAAAACTGTAAACTATAATCCCAGTGCTTTGTAAGGCTAAGACAGGAGGATGCTGAGTTCAAATCCAGCAACAGCAGGGCCCTGAGCAACTTGGTGAGATGCTGTCTGTAAATAAAATACAAAATAGGAGTGAGGAGGTAGCTCAATGTTTGAGTGCCCATGAGTTTAATCCCTGGTACCCCCCAAATATATTAGGGTTCACATTTAATCACTAGGCCTTAGTTATTTTTAGTGAGATCTATATACAAATATCATATGCCAATTCTTATGAATTTATTTTATGTAAGTCAAATATTATATAAATATTTTTACAGTAGAGGCTTAAATTGATCTATATTATCATGTAAAAAATAACTTAAAAATTGCTTTAGATGTAGCTGAATGCCTGCAATCCCATTGGCTCAGGAGTCAGAGGATTGCAAGGCCAAAGTTCAGTAACTTAGCAATATTTTTTCCCCAATATAAAAAATGGCTGGTGAGATAGTTTAATGACTAAGTGCCCTGGGTTCAACCTGTGGTACAAAGGAAAGGAGGAGGGTTTTAAAATTGCCTTGTTTCAACAACAAAAACAAATGTGAAATTTAAAACCAAAAACTGCATTCTATCACTTTTCTGTGACACACAGAATCTGCTTTATTTCATTTTAAACATTTGAATCTTACACAATCCAATTTTTCTAACACTCAATAAATGACATGTTTTAATCACATGGGTCACCAGGCCATTGGATGAATTTAAGGTCAGTGTAGCTGAGGAATCTGCAGTCATACAAACTGTAGTGTGCAGGTGCCATGAATTTGCAGTAATAGTCAAGAACTCATGGATGGGTTGTTCATTGCCTTGAAACTGTTGGAAAATTGTTTTCTGATGGTAAATTTCTGTATCAGCATTGGGAAGAACTTAGACCCTTTCCTGATAGTATGCTTCAAAGAAAGGGACACAATTTCATGCAATAATGAGGAGAACTAATCTTCATACAGGTAGTGGCTAGGAGAAAGCACAGTCTGGTCATTCTGCTAGCTCCAGTTTTGAACCACAATCATCACTAAATGATGTGCATCAAGTATGATTAAAATTGTGTAAATGTACCATGGTAGTGTTGTGAAGAAATATCTATAGTAATGTCCATGCTAAGGTACCATTGTTGTTAGGAAGCATTCTAGAGAATGGGAATGATTCATAGATGACTGAAATCCTGAGCTATGTACCTTCCCAGATGTGCACATTATGCCTGGCACAACATAGTCCAGGACATCATGAGACATAAGACAAGCTCTCTGACATCAAGAAGGTAATCTGAGAAACACCCCTTAAACTAGGGTCTATGGAGATTGCTTTCAGCTTGGTCCAGGGATGCCCTATTGTACTGGGCACTCATGTCCTTTATGCACTGGAGAAATCAAGCTGCCCTGCAGAGTGGGCATTTTGTGTGGAAGGATATGTAAATCACAGGGAATATAACACAGATTTCTGAAATAGGTTACATTTGAAGAATTCACATATGGTAAGAAGAAGGAAAGGCCAAGTGAGGAGATGAGAAAAAACAGATCACACATGAAAAAGAAATTTTCAAAAAAAAATCACGTTTTGTTTCTTAGAGCTGGTAGTAAGACTCCCTGTAGTATCTGGATCCAGGAAGGAGTCATGTTAGATATGGTGCTCTCACTAAAGTCAGGGGAGGCTGTATGACACATGCACCATCATCTGTGTTACAACCATCTAGTGAGGACTGCTCAGGCAGTGGACACGAGCTGGTGGTCAGGACAGAAGTAGAGAGAATTACAGGAGAAGGACACCCCACTGTAAGGTAGGGTTATTTGGATCCTCTGGGTGGGCACATTCCATGGTGAAAGTGAGAGGAAGAAACATCTCTTCTCCCATATGCAGTGTGAGCCCCATGCTGTTCATAAGGGGTGAGAAAATAGGATCTGTCACCCCTAACAACACATGTGCCGACTTACAGCTTGGGGTTGTCCTCATCACCCAGCTCAGCTTCACCACTATTGCCAACCCTCCCCATGTCCTCTTGGTGTTCACTAACAGATAAAAGGGAGATGGAGAATTGAGACTGGTCTTGCTTCAAGCAAGTGGGCTTGGGACTGATGTCAGCCTCAGCAGAAACCTCTTACTTGTGGCTCTTTGTGTGCTGAGAATCTATAAATAGCACTAGGGAGAAATGACTGACACCTCAGAGAGAGCGACACCATCACCCAGCACCTCTGCTGCAAAACACACCCTCCAGTAACACAATGAGCAAACCCTGGACAAGACTTGACTGAATGAATGGCAGCTCTTTGTGAGAAGTAGATATGAGAACCATGGCTTGCTTTTATAAATGGTCAGGGTTTTAAAATACAGCTCAGGATTCACACTTACATCTATAATATTTATATTACTATCATTTTAAATTTCTCCTGAGAAAAGCCACTAGAAGAGAAATTGTTCTTTAAAGTCAAGAAAGAAGAAGCCCCAGAGGTGCTGCTCTGTGGGCACAAATGCTTGGAGTACTGCATACAGGGCATAGGTTAATGGCGTCTGCGTGGCAGGCCACTCCCCATGCTAGGTGTGTGAGTGGCAAACTGCTTTCCCCATCGGAACAGCTCTTGGCACAAGGCCATGTGTTGCACACCCACTCTTTGATTGTTCACCGCAAGGACAGTTAGCAGACATTGCATTGGTGGCTGTCTATATTTTGCTTAAGCACTGCCTGAGTACATATACATGGTAACTGCACAATAAAATCAGGCCTGCTTCCTGATTGGTCTCTGGAGGTCTTGATTTGAGACTCCACAGCCACACTCTTCTCTACTCTGTTCTGTGGAGCTCCTCAGGGATGAGAGAGCCCAAGCACTTCTCTGCAGACCCCAATCTCTCATTACTGGGAAACCCACAGGCTCCTGCAGGAGGGTCTGTTTTCCCTGACTGATGTTGTGATGGAAGAGTGAAGTTCTCCTTTCACTTTTTCTGCTTTATCTTGTTCTGTGTGTCTTAGGGTCACATTTATCTGTGCATGCTAATGACATGAGAAATTGAATTTTGGAAAAAATTTAAAAGTGACCAAGAAAGGATGGATTTAAAGTGTCCTGAATGTTCCTCTAAGCAAAATTGAATTTACACATTTCCATTATTAGATATTACAAAAGGTTTTTAGTGATTTAAAGAGAATGGACTAATACATAAAAATATTCTTCCAAATTCTTATGAATTATATTCATGAGCCTATAATTTGGCACAATGAATTGGAACTTACCAGCACATTTATTTGATTTTCTAAAATATTTAATGTACTTCCTTCTGATCACGGTCCCTTGTTGACATTTACCAACTGAAAGTTCTTAACAATGTGAGATTCCATTCTATAAAATGAGGTTTTGAACATAGAACCTCATTTCCCTCTAAAGATTTCAAAATGTACAATTACTCAAACAGTAATTGTTCTATGAGTTATGATGATGACCAAAGCAAGATTATCAGTCAAAATATTAAAACTTATTAATTTCCTGGTAATAAGTATACAAACTGTAGTGTTTAAAATCTCTACATGACATACCATATGTAAGTTATGTCCCATGAAGTTATTAAGTTGAAAAATGAAGAAGTAAAACTGACATTCCTTATAAGAAAAATTGACTCATTTTAGCAGGATCTCAAAGAAGCAAACATCTTTAGAATACAATATGCTCATTGCACCATACCGAACATGGTCCTCTGGGATTATTAGAACTGTTGGAGTCCAGAGGACCATGTTCTGTATGGTGTAATGAGGATATTGTCTTCTAAAGATGTTTTCTTCTTTGAAAAGCAAAGAAGCTACTGGGAAAACTCACTAATAGACTGAATTTCTTCCTCCATTGACCTTTTTAGAATCCACACTAACTCTGAATCTGAGGACACAGAGGTACTTTGTCACCCGAATAAGCTGAGCAGAGCACAAACACTTCTAAATTTTATGGAAAGGATGTGTTTAAGTTCTGTCTCTGCAGATTTGTAATTTTAATGTCTATAGAAAGGCAAGAAGTTCCCACTTGAGAACACAGAACTGTGGCTTCCTCAGTGGGACATGTCATCTCTCTTAGTTTTATTGTCTTCTCTGATGGATAACATCAATCCAAGAGATCTGGGCTTCAAACCCTTAAGGTTTCCTGGACAGATCTGGAAAAGGATCTTGATTGAGGTTATTTTCTGATGTTGATAAGGAAATTTAAATTACTCTAATTCTGGTCCTAAAATCAAATTAGTCCAAACCTGTCCCACAACTTATAATGCCTCTGCTTTGATGTGAGGGACTCCTGGCTCCCCCGTAATTTCCCTGAAGTATGTGATGGGCCCCTCTTTCCCAGTTTGTACATGGAGCATACCTTCTTGTGGTTAGTGATGGTTTGGTAAGTCATCTTTTCCAAATTAACAGTTCTATGGCTCAAGCTCTAAGTGAAATGTTAAAATTAAAAAAGAAGAGAAAGACCTATAG
Source organism: Spermophilus citellus (assembly GCF_964194105.1). Classification (NCBI taxonomy): domain Eukaryota; kingdom Metazoa; phylum Chordata; class Mammalia; order Rodentia; family Sciuridae; genus Spermophilus; species Spermophilus citellus. The sequence goes on along the minus strand of NW_027672862.1, from coordinate 164,829 downwards.
GTCACATGTTGTAGAAATCACAGGCAGATGGAATCTAGTCAGAGCTGAGTCAGAGTCTGAGCTGGAGTCCACTCTAAGAAACCTACATGATTAACTCCACCTTCTTTGAGAGAAAATCATGTAAAAAGCAGGTTCAGTCTCCTGGGTACTGTATATAAATTTACATAAAAGCATTAAAGCACTATATTAAAAAGGATCCCCATTATCTGGAGTCAAAACAAAGGACAGTCATTTCAAGCAGACTCATTTATGTTCCAGTTGTAGAAATCAGAAGACAGTTCTTGAACACTGCCATTATCAACATGTGCAGGGTAAGTACAGGCATGATAATGAATGAGACATTTGTTTTTTCTAGAGGTAATTTCAAACCTGGACTAAATGGAAATATATAAAATGAAAACTCATATACACAGACAGAAATTCCACATGGATGGGATGAGGGAGGTTGGAAAACTGAAGAAGAAAGTCACAATAATTACCAAAGCATGAGACCTCCAAAGCCACATGAGAGGGAAACATAAAACAGGAAAAGAGTGCAAGTCATTGAACAAGTATTTCAGCATATGAACAGTTAGGAAAGACACATCAAGGGTGGAGGAAAAGTATCCCCTCATGCAGCTCCCATCCTGGACCAGCCACATGAAAGTTTTGTGCCTTTGGTGATTTGGGCTCTGCCTTACTCCCTGGCATAGCCCATTAATCACCAACATGCCACCTGGAATACTGTCCCTCATATACACTCACTTCCTTGGAGGCTTCTGAATGAGCCATGGCAGAGAGTTGGCAAGTACTCCCAACTTTGTGGAGCCAAGAAGATCTCTTTGGAGGGGTAGAGAATTGCATACCACACCTTTGTTGTAATGTGGACATGCTGTGTAATTAGTTGTTGTTGATTCCAATCTCTTTGTAGCCCTGATTTTCATAGAGAGGAAACTAATTTCATCGCTAATTGTGAGGATTAGGCCAAAAATTCTGAACAAGTGGGTTCCAACCAGTTAAAGAAGGCGCTCTGTGGAGCTGGGCATGGTAGTATTTGCCTCTAATCTCAGCAGCTTGGAAGGCTAAGAAAGGAGGGTCATGAGTTCAGAGCCAGCCTCAGAGAAAAAAAAAAACTTACTAAGCAGATCAGTGAGATCCTGTCTCTACATAAAACAGGGATAGGGATGCAGCTCAGGGGTTGTGTGCCCCTGAGTTCAATCTTCGTCATCGTACCCCCCGCAAAAGAGAATGTCTGGGGAGTGAGTCTCAGGCTTTGGATTTATAACAACTTTCATGGATTTCTAAAGTGTAGAACTAGTATAAAATAAGTGTTATGGGCCAAGCTCTGGTTGGATGTGCATGCATTTGAATCCAGGCTTTTATATATATTTTTATATATTATAGATTTGATGTTGATCTACTGATGGAATATTTCCTACACAAGGCATGTATTTGCTTTAGTTAAAGTCTGAAATAAAAGATATATATTTTATATAATCTGCAGCTACATATTGAAAAATAATAGTCATCAGAAAATCATGTATGTGAAGCTAGATCATTTCATGATTCTTTAGAACATGTAGATCTATAAGGCAAGATAGTGAGAGAAACAATAAAACTGAAACATTAATGAACTTGGGATACCATTTAAAAATCTGAGGTGAATGTTGGTTCACAATCTGACTTCCATAACAAGACCCTTACAGAACAAATATTAAAAATCAAGAATAAATAAAGGGGATAGATTCAAACTAAAAAGCTGCTTCTCAGCAAAAGAAACAATAATGTGAAGAAAGAACCTACAGATTTTATACAAATCTTTACCACACTTAACTCAGAAAAAGAACTAATGTCTAGGGTATATAAAGAACTCAAAATTAACACAAACAACAACAACAAAGACCAATTAACAAATGGACTCAGTAACTGAACAGACAACTTCACAGAAGAAATATGATCCATTAACAAATACATGAAAAAACATTCCAAGAGATACCACCATGGCAGAGAACTAACATCATCAGACTGCAGCGAAGGAGATAACTTCATTGAAACCTGCGGCTACAGCATCAAATAAATTTATAGGAGTAAACAGTAACTCAGCAGTCAAACAGAACAAGAAGTAATATGAGCAGCTTCAAAAAGCAAGGAAGAAAAGGAGTACAAACAATGCAGGACAGCCTAAATATTCAGGAGGACCCAGAGTCATCAGAAAAGTGGTCATATAAAGAACTCAAGGAACACCTTAAACAGATGGAATGGAACCTTAAAGAGGATACAAGACAGCAAATTCAAGCAGTGAAAGAACACATTGAGAATGAATTACACAAACAGATAAAAGAAGAAGTTAAGCATCTTTATCAGGAGATAGAGATTATAAAAAATAATAAAATAATAATTCTAGAAATGAAGGAAATGATAAACCAAATTAAAAACTCAATTGAGAGTATCACAAACAGAGTGGAGCAAGTAGAAGCCAGAACGTCAGATAATGAAGACAAAATATATCATCTTGAAAAGAGTCTAGCCAACTCAGAAAGGCTGGTAAAAAATCACAAGAAAAACATCCAAGAGTTATGGGATAACATAAAAAAAAACCAAACTTACGAGTCATTGGGAAAGAAGAAGGTACAGAGATTCAAACCAAGGGAATGAGTATCCTGCTGAATGAAATAATTACAGAAAACTTTCCAGAAATATAAAAGGAAACAGATATACAATTTGAAGATGCATATAGGACACCGAGCACACAAAATCACAGTAGAACAATGCCAAGACACATTGTTATGAAGATATCCAATATACAGAACAAAGAGAAAATATTGAAAGCTACAAGAGAAAGGAGACAGATTACATTCAGGGGTAAACCAATAAGGTTAAGAATGGATTTTTCATCACAGACACTGAAAGCAAGAAGGTCATGGAACAATGTATTTCAAACACTGAAAGACAATGGATGCCAACCAAGAATTCTGTATCCAGCAAAATTAAGCTTCAGGTATGACAACAAAATAAATATCTTTCATGATAAACAAAAGTTAAAAGAATTTGCAGCCAGAAAACCAGCATTGCAAAGCATTTTGAGCAAAACACTACACGAGGAAGAAATTAAAAACAATAACCAAAACCATCAGTAGGAAGTGCCTCGGTAAAGATAGAGGGCGAGGGGAAAGAATCATGGAGAAACAACCTAAATTTTTTAAAAAAAGGATAAATAATCAAACATGGATGGAAGTACAAACCATATATCAATAGTAACTCTGAATGTTAATGGCTTAAACTCTCCAATAAAGCGACATAGGCTGGTATCATGGTTTAAAAAAACAAATACAACAATATGCTGCCTCCAGGAGACACATCTGATTGGAAAAGACATACACAGGCTCAAGGTAAAAGGTTGGGAAAAAATATACCACGCACACGGTCCTCGTAAGCAAGCAGGGGTGTCCATCCTCATATAGAATAAAATCGACTTCAAGACTAAGTTAATCAAAAGGGATAAAGAAGGACACTATATACTGTTAAAAGGAACCATTCAACAACAAGACATAACAATTATCAATATTTATGCACCAAATAATGGTGCTGCGACATTCATAAAACAAATTCTCCTCAAGTTCAAGAATCAAATAGACCACAACACAATAATTATGGGTAACTTCAACACACCTCTCTCACCATTGGACAGGTCCTCCAAACAAAAGTTGAATAAAGAAACTATAGAACTCAATATCACAATCAATAACCTAGACTTAACTGACATATATAGAATATATCAACTATCATCAAATGGATATACTTTTTTTTCAGCAGCACATGGATCCTTCTCAAAAATAGACCATATATTATGCCATAGGGCAACCCTCAGTAAATATAAAGCGGTGGAGATAATACCTTGCATTTTATCTGATCATAATGGAATGAAACTGGAAATAAATGATAAAAGAAGGAAGGAAAAATCCTACATCACATGGAAAATGAACAATATGTTACTGAATGATCATTGGGTTACAGAAGACATAAAGGAGGAAATCAAAAAATTCCTATAGATAAATGAAAATACAGACACAACATATCGGAATCTATGGGACACAATGAAAGCAGTTTTAAGAGGAAAATTCATCGCCTGGTGGTCATTCCTCAAAAAAAGAAAAAAAAACAACAAATAAATGAGCTCACACTTCATCTCAAAGCCCTACAAAAGGAAGAGCAAAACAACAGCAAATGTAGCAGAAGGCAAGAAATAATTAAAATCAGAGCAGAAATCAATGAAATTGAAACAAAAGAAACTATTGAAAAAATTAAAAAAACTAAAAGTTGGTTCTTCGAAAAAATAAATAAGATCGACAGACCTTTAGCCATGCTAATGAAGAGAAGAAGAGAGTGAACTCAAATTACTAACATATGGGATGAAAAAGGCAATATCACAACAGATGCTACAGAAATACAGAAGACAATTAGAAATTATTTTGAAAACCTATATTGCAATAAAATAGAAGATAGTGAAGACATCGATAAATTTCTTAAGTCATATGATTTGCCCAGACTGAGTCAGGAGGATACACACAATTTGAACAGACCAATATCAATGGATGAAATTGAAGAAGCCATCAAAAGACTACCAACCAGAAAAAGCACAGGACCAGATGGGTATACAGCGGAGTTTTACAAAACTTTTAAAGAAGAATTTATACCAATACTTTTCAAGTTATTTCAGGAAATAGAAAAAGAGGGAACTCTTCCAAATTCATTATATGAGGCCAACATCACCCTGATTCCGAAACCAGACAAAGACACCTCAAAGAAAGAAAACTACAGACCAATATCTCTAATGAACCTAGATGCAAAAATCCTCAATAAAATTCTGGCGAATCGAATACAAAAACACATCAAAAAAATTGTGCACCATGATCAAGTAGGATTCATCCCTGGGATGCAAGGATGTTTCAATATACAGAAATCAATAAATGTTATTCACCACATCAATAGACTTAAAGATAAGAACCATATGATCATCTCGATAGATGCAGAGAAAGCATTCGACAAAGTACAGCATCCCTTTATGTTCAAAACATTAGAAAAACTAGGGATAACAGGAACTTACCTCGACATTGTAAAAGCTATCTATGCTAAGCCTCAGGCTAGCATCATTCTGAATGGAAAAAAGTTAAAGGCATTCCCTCTAAAATGCGGAACAAGACAGGGATGCCCTCTATCACCACTTCTATTCAATATAGTTCTCGAAACACTGGCCAGAGCAATTAGACAGACGAAAGAAATTAAAGGCATAAAAATAGGAAAAGAAGAACTTAAATTATCACTATTTGCAGATGACATGATTCTATACCTAGAAGACCCAAAAGGGTCTACAAAGAAACTACTAGAACTAATAAATGAATTCAGCAAAGTGGCAGGATATAAAATCAACACGCATAAATCAAAGGCATTTCTGTATATCAGTGACAAAACTTCTGAAACGGAAATGAGGAAAAACACTCCATTCACAATATCCTCAAAAAAATAAAATACTTGGGAATCAACCTAACAAAAGAGGTGAAAGACTTATACAATGAAAACTACAGAACCCTAAAGAGAGAAGTAGAAGAAGATCTTAGAAGATGGAAAAATATACCCTGTTCATGGATAGGCAGAACTAACATCATCAAAATGGCGATATTACCAAACATTCTCTATAAGTTTAATGCAATGCCAATCAAAATCCCAACAGCATTTCTTGTAGAAATAGATAAAGCAATCATGAAATTCATATGGAAAAATAAAAGACCCAGAATAGCAAAAGCAATTCTAAACAGGAAGTGTGAATCAGGTGGTATAGCGATACCAGATTTCAAACTATATTACAGAGCAATAGTGACAAAAACAGCATGGTACTGGTACCAAAACAGGCGGGCGGACCAATGGTTTAGAATAGAGGACATAGAGACTAATCCACAAAGTTACAACTATCTTATATTTGATAAAGGGGCTAAAAGCATGCAATGGAGGAAGGATAGCATCTTCAACAAATGGTGTTGGGAAAACTGGAAATCCATATGCAACAAAATGAAACTGAATCCTCTCCTCTCGCAATGCACAAAAGTTAACTCAAAATGGATCAAGGACCTTGATATGAAATCAGAGACACTGCGTCTGATAGAAGAAAAAGTTGGCTCCGATCCACATATTGTGGGGTCGGGCTCCAAATTCCTTAATAGGACACCCATAGCACAAGAATTAATAACAAGAATCAACAAATGGGACTTACTTAAACTAAATAGTTTTTTATCAGCAAGAGAAACAATAAGAGAGGTAAATAGGGAGCCTACATCCTGGGAACAAATTTTTACTCCTCACACTTCAGATAGAGCCCTAATAACCAGAGTACACAAAGAACTCAAAAAATTAGACAATAAGAAAACAAATAGCCCAATCAACAAATGGGCCAAGGACCTGAACAGACACTTCTCAGAGGAGGATATACAATCAATCAACAAGTACATGAAAAAATGCTCACCATCTCTAGCAGTCAGAGAAATGCAAATCAAAACCACCCTAAGATACCATCTCACTCCAGTAAGATTGGCAGCCACTATGAAGTCAAACAACAACAAGTGCTGGCGAGGATGTGGAGTAAAGGTACTCTTGTACATTGCTGGTGGGACTGCAAATTGGTGCGGCCAATTTGGAAAGCAGTTTGGAGATTCCTGGGATAGATGGGAATGGAACCACCATTTGACCCTGCTATTGCCCTTCTCGGACTATTCCCTGAAGACCTTAAAAGAGCATGCTACAGGGATACTGCCACATCGATGTTCATAGCAGCACAATTCACAATAGCTAGACTGTGGAACCAACCCAGATGCCCTTCAAAAGATGAATGGTTAAAAATGTGGCATCTATACACAATGGAGTACTATGCAGCAATAAAAAATGGCAAAATCATAGAATCTGCAGGGAAATGGATGGCATTAGAGCAGATTATGCTTAGTGAAGCTAGCCAATCCCTAAAAAACAAATACCAAATGTCTTCTTTGATATAATGAGAGCAACTATGAACAGAGCAGGGAGGAAGAGCAGAAAGAAAAGATTAACATTAAACAGAGATATGAGATGGGAGGGAAAGGAAGAGAAAAGGGAAATTGCATGGAACTGAAGGGAGACCCTCATTGCTATACAAAATTACATATAAGAGGTTGTGAGGGGAATGGGAAAATAAACAAGGAAGAAATGAATTACAGTAGATGGGGTAGAGAGAGAAGATGGGAGGGGAGGGGAGGGGGGATAGTAGGGGATAGGAAAGGTAGCAGAATACAACAATTACTAATAGGGCATTATGTAAAATTGTGGATGTGTAACCGATGTGATTCTGCAATCTGCATTTGGGGTAAAATTGGGGGTTCATAACCCACTTCAATCTATTGTATGAAATATGTCAAGAGCTTTGTAATTTTGTGAACAACCAATAAAAAAAAAACATAAATAACTTGCCAAATCTAAACAGTAGACCATGATTGCAAAACAAGTCCAGCTCTGAAGCTAATTGCCTTTCCATCACACAACACAGTAGTGAGCAGTTTAGGCCCAGACATGGGGGTTTCTACATGGGCCTTTGGAAAAGTTGAGTAATTAAAGTTCAGAAACGGTTCATATTTTCAGCTTTTAAAAAGTGGTAGTGCTGGGGCTGGGGATGTGGCTCAAGTGGTAGCCCGCTCGCCTCTCATGCGTGTGGCCCGGGTTCGATCCTCAGCACCACATACCAACAAAGATGTTGTGTCCGCCGAGAACTAAAAAATAAATATTAAAAATTCTCTCTCTCTCTCTCTCTCTCTCTCTCTCTCTCTCTCTCTCTCTCTCTCTCTCTCCCCCTCTCACTCTCTCTTTAAAAAAAAAAGTGGTAGTGCTCATAGATTCAAAACATTCTGCAGCTGGTCCTTTTCCTGCAAATGTGTGTTTCTGCTGAGAATCCGGCTCTAGTCCAAGGACATCCATAGATAAAACCAAAGGCCTGCGAACAGTCTTAGCTTCAAGTCAGTTCAAAGGCATGAGGGGACATCCAATTTGTGCTGTATTTATGTTTGGTTAAAATGACCTGGTTTAAAGTACCCTGCAGCTTCCTAGCAGGATGAACTTTGTGAGGATTAACAAGTCAAAAAAATAAAAACAAAAAAAGCTTTTCTTTCTTTTTTTTTCCTTTTGCTGTTTCCAATAGAATTATCAGCAAGAAATAACAGAAGTCTGCCATAAAATCATTTGTGGGATTTGCTTTCACCTAAGTCAAGAAAAAATACTTGTAAAGAAGATTTGCTAAAAAAAAAAGAAAAGGAAAAACATTCCACCTATCTAGCAATTAGGAAAATGTAAATCAAAATTACTTTAAGATTTTATCTCACTTCAGTAAGAATGCAATCGTTAATAATACAGGCAACAATAAATGTTGGTGAGGTTGTGCAGAAAAAGGAACCCTCACACATTGCTCATGAGATTGACTCCAAATTGGTGCAACCACCATGGAAAGCAGTATGGAGACGCCTTGAAAAACCAGAAAGGAAACATCATTTGACCCAGCTATCCCTCTTTGGACTATACCCAAAGGACTTAAAAACAGCATACTACAGGGAAACAGCTGCACCAATGTTTATAGCAGCACAATTCACAATAGTTAAACCATAGAACCAACCTTTGTTTTCTTCAATAGATGAATGGATATATATATATATATATATAATATCCCCCACCAATGAAATATTACTTAGCTTTAAAGATGAATGAAACTATGCATTTGGTTCTAAAAGGATAGAGTTGAAGAATATCATGCTAAGTGAAATAAGCCAACCCACACACACAAACACAAAGGCCAAGTGTTCCCTCCAATAAGTGTATGCTAATTCACAATGGGGGTGGTGAAGAATATTTATTTAGATTAAGTAGAGAGGATTGCAGGGAGGGGAGGGAATATGGGGATAGAAATGATAGTAGAATGAAACATACATTATATATAATACATAATATATATAGATGCTAAAGAACTCAACAAAGACAGGGGAGAGAATAGAAATTCAGTGGATTAGACAAAGTTGGACTAAAGAAAAGAAAAGAGAAATAGGAGTTCAAATGACAGTAGAATGAATCAGACACACCTTTTCAATGTTTATATATAAATACACCACCAGGGAAGGCCCACACCATGCACACCTCAAGAATGGAATGCTAACTAAAATGAGTTTTACTCCATGTATAATATGGCAAAATTTGCTCTACTATCATGTATACCTAAAAAGAGTAAGAAATTTTTAAAATGACAAGGGAAAATTTGTATACCGTGAAGGTTTGTGAGTTAAAAACTCTTCAATGAATGGTAACGTCATTAAGGTTAAATAAAAGTATAAAAGAGTACCTTGAGCCCATACAAAATAACAATGGTAAATAGAGTTGCCCAAGTAGGTCTGCGCAACTAGCTATAATCACAAAATTTTTGGTTTACAACTCTTTTCTATTTGTTTTACAAAGAAGCACAAGAACAATACTTACAAGTTGAGCAGAGAGGAAACATTACACAGCAGTGTTATGAATACTATGAATAGTACTGTGGGCACTCAAAAAAAGCATTCTCAATTTCCTCCCCCCTTGCAATAAAAAAATCATGCAGTTGAAAGATACACTACTTACTGATTAGATAACACATACATGTGTTTGTGACATTCAGTATGTGGGCATCTGCTCAACTTCCAGGTCAGATCCAATAGATAAGGAAGACACTCTCTTCAAACAAGACAGTATTTCCTTGAGTAATACTATGAAAGCAAGAGAGAAAGCAAAATTAAAGACCCAGGCAACTGTATTGCCAGACTAGGAAAACCGAGCCACTGAACCTTTGTACTGGGGAGTCCCAAAGAGCTTTTCAGGGTCCTGACTGGGAAGTGCTGGGCAGAGCATCCTCTCCACAGGTGAGAGTCTGAAGTCTTGTTCTACCTTGTATTGAAAGTGAGGCCAAATAAATACAAGTTAGAACAAAGAAAACTTCATTCTAACATCTTGCATAAACTCGTGATCCCCTGAAGAACACCAAGTCCTCCCAAGAACAGGTCAGGTACTAGAGGAGGGAGTGAGAGCCTTGAAATGACTAAATAAATTGGGATTCCAATGAGTGAGCCACCCAGCCAGATGCATTGATAAATCAGCATTCTTTATCAGTTTCATCAAGGATTGCAGACATCATTCAATCAAGAAAAGGGAAGATCTTTAGTATTTTCCGTAGACCTCTAGGACTGAATCTTCCCTCCTGTCCTTATAAATAGTTTAAACTCTCATATGTAAAATGAAGCCAGTTTTCTGCATAAAATAATATGGAGATAAGCATGAAACCTAGATATTTACCCTTTGTAATAAAGAATGGTGTGACTATTATTCTCCTAGATCTTATCATTATATTTCAATATTTATTTTTCAAATAAAGTTAAATGAAATGTTGGTGGGTGGTGTTTTGTTGACCCAAAAGGCTCACATATGAAGAGAATATTGTGTTTTTACTTTTTGATCAAGACTTGTAGATGAGAGTCTAGCGGTTTATTTCAATCAAAATTGTGTTTCTCTCTCTGTGGTGTCATGGGCTCTTGTAGCTATAAGATCTGAGGACGGACATGGTTTGTTTATAGTATCTTATAATTACTGGGTTGCAGAGGGTTCTGGGAGACCATGACACATGCTATCTATCATATAATCCAATAAGTATAACAAACATTATATTTTAAATTATTATGTAGAACCAAAGGGTCTACAAAATCAAAATATATAATGAAATAAAAAATGTGGGGACATAAATGCTCCTATAGTATGTCTTTTTCTTTTTACAGTCATCATTTTACATGTTTCTAGTTACACTTTTCTACTGGGTATCCAAAACTAAAGAAGTGGTCCCAAATTGTGATGTTTTTCCTACACTAGAGGCAAGTATAGTCACCTCAGTGATGAACCACATAGAATTCATGAGGGACTGCATGGTTTCTTCAGACTAAGAGGCAGGATGGGCCTATGGACCATGTGGATACCCCAGGAAACATTAAGACTATTTCCCCCTTCAGCAACCCTCCTTTTTTGCCTGAATACGCACATTGGCTCCTAGTCTCTAGGGTCTTCTCCTCTCTCTAATTGGGAGCTTGTATACCTCTCCAGAGTTGTAGATCCCTTAGGGTGTACTGCTACTCTATAAGGTGAAATGTTAAATTCATAATTCAAATTAGGGATATCTGGGCATTATTTTAGTATCCCTAGGTCCTTCCTATAACTCTCTTAATTTTCCCATAATTACAAACAAGAGAGTATATAATTTACATAAATAATATTCTCCAAATAATACTTGATTAAACATATGAAATAATTAATGGAGATGTTATAGTATTATTTACCCAATAGAATGTTTTACTATTGCATCGATCCATTACCAAAGTGAATAGTGGGAGATGTGTGACCTAATATCATTAAATGCATGACAAGATTAACATTAAGAAATTCACACTTTATTTAGTAACAAATTGCATCTGTAATGAAATATAAGTAAAAATGCTCTGTAAAACGGGTATGGTGGGCCATGCCATAACCCTAGGGACATGAGAAGCTTTGAAAGTTCAAAGTCAGGCTCCATAACTTAGTGAGGCCCTATACAACTTAGTAAAACCTATCTCTAAATTAAAAAAAAAAAAATCTGAGGATGTGGTTTACTGATTAAGTGCCCCTAAGATTAAGAGGCTCTTAAAAATTTAAATTTTAAATTTCATATAAATCTTAAGAGACTTCTGAAATAATCAACTCTGAGTGTTATTACTATTTCTCCAGTTGTGAAAAATGAGACTCTTTAGTAATTGTTGATTTATACTAAAATTATTTCCCTTTAGGGATGAACAATTCTATACTTGTATTTTCTTATTTCTACAATATCAGCTAAAGATGTTAAGAAAATTTTCAGCAAATGTCAAAAGCAATTACCCATTTTCTACATTTAAATGATTTTTTCCACCTAGGTCCCAAATACTTCAAGGGATGGGCTATAGATAAGAAACTTACTACAATCTTTATATTTGTCAAGATGTTTTTGTAAATATTTTGCTGTTATCTAAGGTACACACTTTGGACAAATGCTACTCCACATTTGCTACAGATATGAGGTCAGAAATTCAAAAAGGTCAGAATTTTGAATACAGTCTTGGACACATTCTTTGGGTTTCTATATGCTATAAATCCTCCAGTGTTTTAAAAATGTTTGATCAATGGCCAAAAGATTTGCAAAAATTTTTCCGCATGTCCTCTCACTTGTATGAATTCTGAGGTGCTGAGTAGGGTGTGAATAACTGTTGGAGACTCTGACACCTATTTTACAGCAACTTAGCTAGCCCAGCGGGCACAATAAAAACTAAAAATTACCAGGGACATGGCTGAGTGGTAAAGCACCCTTCTGTTAACTACAAAACAAACAACCAAACAAAAACAATAAAACAAACTCCACAAAACTAGCTCAGGAATAAGCGAGGTCCCTGTACACTGCAGCTCCTCTCCTGCAGGTGTTTGGGAATTTGATTTTTTATTTTTATTTTTTTTATTTTTGTGTACCGGACATTGAACTCATTGGCCCTCAACCACTGAGCTCCATACCAAGCCCTATTTTGCATTTTATTTAGAGGCAGGGTCACACTGAATCTCTAAGTGCCTCCTCAACTTGAAGAGGTTGGCCTTGACCTCCCAATCCTCCAGTGTAACCCGCCCTCCTCCAGCCTCTGGGATGACAGGTGTGCGCCATCGCCAGGCTTGGAAATTGGATTCTCCTAGTGGTCCCACCTGTCAATCACCACAGCCCAGGAAGACGCCAGGCAGCAGCGCTCACCTGCCACATAGGACCTGACCAGGGGCTGAGGTTGCCCCAAAGGGATGGGGAGGCCGCGAGGGGTCTCCGCCACTGTCACGTTCCCCACCCGGCAGGCCAGGGGGACTGAGGGGCGCTGTCCCCAATGGGATCAGGCCTGTGTATGCAGAGAGTGCCCTGAGTCAGGGTCAGCCAGCTCAGGTTCCCACCACAGCCTGTCCTGCCAGACAGCATCCTTGCCCCTCCTCCCTCCTGAGCCTCCCTGTCCAGGCACCAGGTGCCACTACACACTCACTATCTCCTGGTGCCCAGCAGCCAAGCCTGCCCTGGAGAGCTTCAGCCTCTGCATGGCAGGGCCACCCGGGATCCCAGGCACGAAGCAAAGCCTGGAGTCCAACTGCAGGAGTCCTGGAACCACGGACCACGGAGAAAGAAATCCCAAATCATGCATAGAGGCCAGCCCCCTGCTCTCTGACTGCCCTCAGGATTGGACAGCGCTCAGCACCGGGGCTTCTGATTGGACAGGGCATCAGTCTGTCTCCGCTCTCCCCCCCCCACCCTCCAGCCCAGCTAGCCTTCTTTTTGAGTGACAGCGGGCTGATATCTGCTCCAGGCAAGGAGGAGGCCAGAATGGCAGGGTTTGGGTGCAGCTATTTTCTTTTTTTCTTTTCCTTTTAAAGTCTGGGCATTGGGTTAGGGTCAGGGAAGTTCTGTTGGGTTTTGATGTTAGGAAGTTGAAGTCATTTCTTGAAAGTTTCATCACCTGGACCTCCTCCTATAATAAGACCACCCAAAATATCTTCGGGAGGCTGACTTGTCCTCTGTTTATATGTGCAAACTTCTCCAAGTAGAACTGGCCTTTCGCCCAGTAGGAACTGCCCAGTGTGTCATGGCCAGCACTGGTGGAGGCTCACTGGGGGCCTGGCAGGCGCCCTGGAGGAGTTTACCACCCAATTGGCAGCGTGAGAGCTCATGTTCCTCCAGCTGAGTTGAATCTATCTGGAGCCCATTTTGAGGCTGGAGAATGAGTAAGGCGATCAGCACAGAAGAGACCCCCAGAGAGCAGACTCCAATGCACCCAGCTCCTCTCAGCCTGTGTTAACCATAGAGGCCTCGAGATTACGTGCCCCCTGGGACCCCTGCACCTGCAGATGAATGGGGAGGTCCTATCTTCTCCATGCAGCGCCCTGAACCTCCACCTTCTCACAGACTCCAACACCTTTGGCAGCATCCAATAGGGGAGTGGTTTAGTAAATTCTGGAATGTACCTAAAGACATTTCCTTATCTGGCTAAGATGCTATCAAGTTTGATCCATGGTCCTTTTAAGTACTTTTTATCTTTTTCTGTTTTATTCATCCTTTTTAGTTATACATGACCATAGAGTCAATTTGATAAAATTATCCAAACATAAAATATACCTATATACCTTATTCTCCTTAGTACCCCATTCATGTGGGTGTGCATGATGGACCGATTCACTTAGGTATTTTCATATATTTAAATAGGAACTTTATGGTTGATTCATGCTAAGGTCTTTCCTGTTCTTATCTCCCCTCACTTCCTGTTGTTCCCCTTTGTCTAATATACTGAACTTCTCTGTGTGCCCCCCGTTCCTTGTGATGTAGATATCACATATCAGGAAAACATGTGACTTTTGGATTGGGGAGATTACCATATTTTACTTTAGAATGATAATCCCCACATCCATTCCTTTACTGGCCAATGTTATGAAGTCATTCTTTTTTAAAGCTGAGTAATATTCCACCATGTATATATACTACAATTCCTTTATCTACTCATCTGTTGATGGGCATTTATGCTGGCTCCATAGCTTAGCTATTGTGAGTTGTGCTATCATAAACATTGATGTGGCTGTGTCCCTGTAGTATGCTGATTTTATCCTCTTTATGCTGAGGAGTGGGATGACTGAGTCAGACTGTGGTTCTAGTCCGAATTTCTTAAGGAATCTCCAACCTGCTTTCCAGAGGGGTTGCACCAACGTGGAGTTTCTGTAACAAGGTGTGAGCATTCCCTGTCACCCACATCCTCACCAATTTATTGTTACTGTATTCTTGATAATTGCCATTCTGACCGGAGTGAAAGAGAAGCTCAGTGCAGTTTTAATTTGCATTTCCCTAATTGCTAGATACATTGCCTTTTCAGTATTTATTTTTTAAAATGTTTTTTTCTAGTTGGAGTCGGACGAATACCTTTATTCTATCCATTTATTTTTCTATGGTGTTGAAGATGGAACCCAGGGCCTCACACGTGCTAGGCAAGCCCTCTACGGCTGAGCCCCAGCCCCAGTCCCCATCTTCAGTATTTTTACTTTTGCTTCACAGTAACAGCAGCCCAGGTATTTGTGGGACCAATTTTGCTGCATTTGTGAAATGGGAACATTTCTCTTGAAGGAAGACTGAGAAGGTCAAGGCACATGCCCAGGATTCCAGGGATGAGCAGTACCCGGTTGTCTGGCCCATGATGAGAAGATTATGTGGGTGAGAAGAAGGAAAGAGCCGGGGACACCTTGGGACCAGAACCCCTCCTTCTCCCATGAGGGATATTATTCTTGCTGTTAGTTTTCTTAAACAAAATTAAACATTTTCCTAAGCTACCAGTGCCACTAGATATAGGTCCCTGGATGGAGCTCAGATTTGTCTTGAGAGGCAAGGAAAAGTGAATAACCAACCCAGTGGTTCCAACAACCAACAAGCTAGAACTTGAGCTCCTTGGGGGCAAACAAGTGGGTTTTACCCAATAATTAACAATCCAAAATCACCTGACACCAAATTAACAGGGGACAGAGAATTGGATCAGTGGGTGTGGGGGTCTGTGAGTGGCCAGCTGCAGGAGCTTGCCTCTGGGGTGCATTCCTCGCATCTGGGAGTTTTTTCAACACCAATGAGATAAACAAAGTGGCAAGAAAACTGGGAAAACCCTCTGCAATATTCTAGCCAAGAAAATTCATGAGCACTTTAAAAGCATCTTAATCTTTACACTTGGTCAAATGTGCCTCAATCTGAATGAAACCATTTGAAAAGAGTTGTCAACATGAAAATTTTCTGAAATCTACTGGTTTGTGGATCACTGCAAATCCATATGAGTCCATGGCTAAATACATAAGTAAAAATAGAAACCTAATAATGAGCATTTTCTTAAGACTTCTGTCCTGAAAACACTGCCCTATGAGCTTTGATAACTAAATGATCATTTAATAATTCCTCTAGCAACACTTGAGGTCTATAAAGAACTGTGGAACACATCTGGTTGGGACAGCAAAGCTGGGATACGAAGAAGAAAGTTACTCTGAACCTCAAAGGAAAATATTCATAAATCACCAGAATGAAGGAATGCCCACAAAATATTTGAAATTAAACACGAGGGACTGGGGTTTTGGCTCAGTGACAGAGCACATGCCTGGCACCTGTGAGGCACTGGGTTCAATCCTCAGCACCACATTAAATAGAAATATATAAAATAAAGGTATACTGTCCAACTAAAAACTATTTTTAAAAATAAAGATCAGATTTATATTAAAAAAAAAGCAACTCCCTGCAATGCAGCATTTCTCCTAGACAAGCTTCCTGTGCCCCCAAATACGAGCATGATGTAAGCAAGCTTAGAAAAATGGGTGAGAAAGTACACAAGTCTCATCTGGCCCCATCTCTAGTCCAGCCCCACTTAAATGTCCCTCTCCAAATAGCAACACCTCAGACCACGTATTTGCTGTCTCTCTCTTTAGGGCTTTCTCACATTTTTTCCATTCTTTCTTCTTGTGGTGCTGGGGATTGAACCTGGGACCTTGTGCATGCAGGGCAAGCATGCTACAGACTTCACTGAATTCCCGGCTCCTCACGTTCATTCCTGAATGTGTATCTGCTTTTCTAAATTGGTGTATCCATGCCCCTGACAAATGAAGTTCTTTTCTGCCATGAAAACAAAGGAACCTACTTTTTCTGAGCTGTTGTCCCTGTCTCTCCCTGGAGTCCCTTCCCATTACACAACCTCACACAGCCAGAGTCAGACTTGAGCTTTAGAATTGTGTGGGTTTTTTATAGTTTGGGGTGTGATATCACATATATCACTGGAGGATGGTAACCAGCAGCTATGCACTTTTTTTTAATAAGCAAAGGACAAGGTTTGGTAGCACATGTCTGTAAAGCCAGGCATTTGGGAGGCTGCTTCAGGAGGATCTCAAGTCGGAGGCCACAGTTGGCCTCTTAGCAAGACCCTGCCTCAAAGTAAAATATTCAAAGTTCTGATATTTGGTGGGTCTTCATGAAAAATGAAGGGTCAGAATTCCTGTTTCAACAGTCTCCCTTTAGGATGCTGTGTGTAGGTGTGTGACTGTTATCTTCCAACAGGACTTGGAGCGGTTGCTGGTGTCTACCTGTATTAATAAATAGATCAAATGAAGTGAGTAAATAACTAAAGCAATAAAAGTCCTGACACTGTAGCTGGTTGTGATCCCAAGGATATTGAGGTTATGTTGTGTTTCTTGGCTCTTTTGTTCTTGCAAGAGAGGATTTTAGATAATACATAAAATTTAATCAAAGTAGAGCAAAGCTCATTGGCCCAGAAATCACTATCAAGAAGGGGGGAGGAAAACAGTGAGTCTTCTCTGACATCTCTAGGCCTCACACCCCTTTGATCCTGAAGTTTATGGGAGATGCTGTGGGTGATTCCAGAATTCTGCCCATGGACCAATTCCTACTCTTAACCGGCAGTAAGATGACATCATATTTGGAGGTTCCTTCTCCACATGATCTTGTCCAGAGACACCAAAGCAAAACCCGAGTGTGTGTGTGTGTAAATTTTACTATAATAAAAATTGTATTATGGCAGCTATTATGAAGACAAACAACAACAAGTGTTGGCGAGGATGTGGGAAAAATGGTACACTCATACACTGCTGGTGGGACTGCAAATTGGTGCAGCCAATATGGAAAGCAGT
Source organism: Spermophilus citellus (assembly GCF_964194105.1). Classification (NCBI taxonomy): domain Eukaryota; kingdom Metazoa; phylum Chordata; class Mammalia; order Rodentia; family Sciuridae; genus Spermophilus; species Spermophilus citellus. The sequence continues at coordinate 147,045 of NW_027672862.1, read as the reverse complement.
ATGGAGATTCCTTGGAAATCTGAGAATGGAACCATCATTTGATGCAGATATCCTGTGGAGCCAACCAAGATGCCCTTCAGTGGATGAATGGATAAAAAAATATGCATTATACATACACAATGGAATTTTATTCATCAATAAAAGAATAAAATCATGTGTGTGGGGGAGATTATGGTCTTGTTCTCTTGGTTTCTGACTTTTAGGGAACAGAGTTTTTCTGAGATTCTCACCAGTATCTTTGCCTTTGTCAAAGGGGTATTGCAACTTACTTCTGTTTCTTGCTGTCTAACTTCTGTGGTTTTCCAATATGAGGTATGAGGTTGAAGTGGATTTTAAGTGGATATTTTTAATGTAGGAGTTCACTAATTACCATTAGAGGTAACAGATGAGCTCAGAACAGTAATAAAATTTGATATCATCAGTTATTTATGTGCATAAGAAAATAAGTAGCAAACATAAAATTAAAGACAGTTCTAATGACCATAATATCAAAAGCAAAATACTTGGGAGTTTTTTTAAGAAATGTGAACCCTTGCACATTTAACATGGCTTGTTTTTAGAAAATATACCATTATCCCTAAGCCACCTTCTTTTTTGTGGGGACCTTAATTCATAGAAAAAAGATAGGAATTAAAAACTTTCCCCTGTGATCCTGAGGACAGGACTTAGGTATCGTCTACCAGTGAGCTCTATCATAATCCCATTCTTATTTTTCTTTGAGATATGGTCTTGCCAAGTTAGTGAGGCTAGACTCAAAGTTGTGACCCTCAAGGCTAGCTTCCAGGGCAGCTCGGGTTACATGCATGTGCCATCACAACCCTGGTAGGGATTAGCCTTTTTTTTTTCTTTAGTTGTAGTGGACAGAGTAACTTATTTTATATATTTATTTTCATATGCTGCTGAGGATAGAACCCAGTGCCTCACATGTGCTAGGCAGGTGCTCTAACCCTGACCCCAGACCCAGGGATTAAATTCTTGACTTTAATAGTATAGGTTGGCTCAGGATAATATCTAGATTTGCAAACGTGTATAATGTCCCCATTTTGTGAGTAGAAGTTAGAGGCCACAATGCGAGAAAATGTCTATTCTTATCTTTGGAAGAGGCATCAAACTGAGAAAAACAATGCTAAGGTAGCTGGGTATGGAGAATAGGGTCCCTCACATTTAACTGTAGGATCAGGATCCCAGAAGATATATAAGAAAACAAACCATTTACTGGGTACATTTTAAAAAGATGATCATGGGTAGGACTTGGTCAGAAGTCATCATTATCACACCCCACCCACACACCCACACACATTACTTCCCTTTTACATCTTTCCCACTTTAGCAGTCAAGTCAACATCCACTCCTCAAGGTGCATCCTTGCATGAAGAGAAAGGACTGAGCCACAGTACCCTGGGGATCACAATGGGCAGATCTTTGCCTAGCTTATGGCAGAAACTAGCAAAGGAATGGCAGAGTTCAGGAACATCTCTGTCTCCTTTCTCTCACAAACAAATAACTAGACATTTCAATTATAAATTGATGGATGAAGTGAAATTGGGAGTATTGGGTCAAATATTTGGAATAATGAAAATATAAATGCTCAGCAGCCTTAATGTCTTATTTCTTTTTTATCTTTGTTTTTGTTTTTAATGCTGTGGATTGAGCCCAGGGGCACTCAACCTCTCAGCAAAATTCCTGATTTTTTTTTTTTTGAAACTTAGTTAGAGACAGGGTTTCACTGAATTGCTTAGTCCTTTTCTAAGTTGTTGAGGCTGGCTTTGTATCAGCCTCCAGAGACACTGGAATTACAGTCATGCAGCACCACACCTTGCTAAGGTTTTATTTCATTATTTGCACAAGAACAGTTTTTCATGTAATATAACCTACTGAATGCTCTCAAAATATTGCACTTTGTGAAAAATTCAAAGAGATAACTTATTACCTTTATATTAACAAACTTAAAGAATATGTTCTTCTTATACGTTGGCTTCTTTTCACCTGATAAAATCAGGTTAGGACATAGTTTTCTAGTTTCTTTATTCTTTTTTGGGGGGTGTATAATAGGGATCAGTCCCAGTATCACTCAACCACAAAGCCACTTCCCCAGTCATGTTTAATTTCTTTTTTAGAAACAGAGTCTCACTGAGTTGTATAGGTCCCTATTAATTTACTGAGTCTGTCTTTGAACTCGTGAGTTTCCTGCCTCAGCCTCCCAAGCCATTGGGATTGCAGGTATGTGCCCCCACTCCCAGTTTCTTCATTCTTTTGTAGTTGTTGCTTTCTTTTGTTACATAAATTCAAGTTGAATAACAATATGTTTAACAATACGGATATAGAGAAGCCAGTGGTGTAGGTAAACAATTGCACATATCCACCAGAAAGTATATTATATATTCACCACGGTGTATTACTCAGGTATCAATACAAACTCCTCTAATGGTCAGCAAAATAGATGAAATTGGATGATGTCATGCTAAGTGAAGAAATACACAATAGTGTCACATCTCATATATTAACTAATATAATATCATGTGCAAGTACAATAATGATTGGTATGGCTGAGGAGTGTGGGGGGGCATCAACGGCAGAAGAGGGTGTTTGGATATTATAAATACGTGTATATGCATATATATAAACATCACATTGAATCCCATAAGTATTTGCAATTGCTATGTGATGATAAAAACCATCATCTCTCATAATTATCAAATTCTGCACTAAGAACACAATCCTGCTGTCTTTTGGAATTTCCATTATATGATGCGATATTATTGATGATTCTCCCCGATAACAACCAGGCTCTCCCTACACATCCATTCTATTTTCTTCCAGGCTCTGAACATAGAGTATACAATGTATCTCTGCATCTGAATCATCTCACTTAGCCTAAAGTCCTCCAGTTTGTCTGAGTTATTGGAGAATATTATTTTGTTTCTGGGGTTTCAACCCAGGGTTGCCTTACCTGTGACAGAAATCCACCATCATTATCTTTTTCAGTTTTAAGACAGAATGTTACCAAACTACTAAGGCTAGCCTTCAAATTTTGGCAACACTGCCATATACACCATCCTTATTTTAAAGTTGAGTAATAAGTGAGGTGTGGAGGCACATTTGTTTTGTCATGCTATGGACTCGATAGGCTGAGGGAGGAGAATCATTATCTTGGAGCCAGCTTCACATCTTGGTGACACCCACTGCACCTTAAAAGACCTTGTCTCAAAATAATTTTTAAAAAATTGAAAAGGTTATATATGTATGTTGATACATTTGTGTGTAAACACAATGATAAATCTCTCTTTCTCTATTATCTGTAACATACCATAGGTTCTTCTTCCTGAGTTACTCTTTGGAAATTTAGGTTGTGATAGTATTGTAGTTAACTTGGGAGGGTAGATATTCCTAAAGATGGATTTTATTTCCTTCAATTGTTGAAGTGGTTAATGTCAGCTGTCTATTTCAGTGGATTGAGATACCCAGAGAATTTGTGTGGACAATCTCTGCCGGTGTCTGTGAATGTGCTTCCAGAAGTCTGAGTCAGAAAGCATGGGAAATACCTGTAATGAACATATATATTGGTGTTCAATAGGGTTGATTTTAAAAAAGCAAGAGAAGCAGTCACTCACTTATGCTCCAAGCTTCTTGAAGTCCCCTTTGGGGACTTGCACCATTGGCTCTAACTGGGTTTTTTAAAAAAATTTTATTTGTTTTAGTTAGTTATCCATGACAGTAGAATGCATTTATATACTTTGATATATCATACATAGATGGGATATAATTTCTCATTTTTCTGAGTATACATATTGTAGAACCACATGGGTCATACAGTCACATACATACATACATGAAGCAATAATGTATGTTTCATTCCCTTTCTTATTCCCACATCCCCTGCCTTCCCCTCCTTTCACTTTCCTCTACCTAATGAAGTTAATGCAATTCTTTTTTTCTTTTGCATTACAATTCTTAATACACATATATACCACAATTTTTGTATCATTTTTATGTAACATATGTTGACACCCAATTCAAATCTTCATACATGTATTTTGGATGTATGACACATTCTACCATCCTTGCTAAACCCCGTCCCCCTCCCTTATCCTCTCACCCCTCTGCCCTATCTCGAATTCATCTATTCCTCTTATGCTCCTCCTGCATACTCCACTGTAAGTCAGCCCCCTTATGTCAGGGAAATATTCGGCATTTGTTTTTTGTTTTTGGGGGGGGCATTGGCTAACTCCAGTTAATATCTTCTCCAACTCCATCCATTTACATGCAAATGCCACGATTTTATTCTTTTATTGCTGAGTAAAATTCCATTGTGTATATATGCCACATTTTTTTATCTATTCATCCACTGAAGGACATCTATGTTGGCTCCATAGTTTAGGTATTGTGAGTTATGGTGCCATAAACATTGATCTGGCTGTGTCCCTGTAGTATGATGTTTTCAAAACTTTATGCTTAGACTGAAGAGAGGGATAGGTGGGTCAAATGGAGGTTCCATTCCCATATTTCCAAGGAATCTCCATACTACTTTCCAAATGGGCTGCATCAATTTACAGTCCCACCAGCAGTGTATAAGTGTACATTTTCCCCACATCCTTGTCAACACTTATTGTTGTTTGTCTTCATAATAGCTGCCATTCTGACTGGAGTGAGATGATATCTTACAGTAGTTTTGATTTGCATTTCTCTGATTCCTAGAGATGATGAGCATTTTTTTCATATATTTATTGATTGTATACCCTCTCCTGACAAGTATCTGTTCAGGTCTTTAGCCCACTTTGATCAGGTTATTTGTTTTTTCATCTACCAGGATCATTTAAGTCCTCTATCCTGGACCAAAGCTGCTTCATTTGCTTCCTCATATTGTGAAGCTTCCAGTTTCTTGGACTGAGCAGTTACCAGTTTCCCAGTGTTGCCATCCTGTAGGCAAACATTTGGTGACTATTACTCCCATGATTATGTGAGTAAATATAATAAGCTCCCTTCTGTATACACATGTACATTTTGTGTGTATTTTACTTTTCTGAAGAATCCTAAAAATACAGGCATATTCTCAATGTCTGGGTCATATTGCATCTCTAGTTCTACTTTTTTGAAAAACCCTCTTATAGTAATTTTAATGTCTATTCAAATTTATATTCTTGGCAAGGATGTCCAAATATTTGCTTTTCTGCATATCCTCTGCAGTATGTGTTACCTACCAACATTTTGAGGATTGAGTCCACAAGCGTGTGGTTATATCTCATTGTGATATAACCTGAAAGCATAAAAATTCCAGAAGAAAATGAGAAAAATTTTTTTGGCCATTTGTGTTGGCAATGGTTTTAGATAGAATATGCAGAGACTGTACAAGGAAAAACGGCTGAGACTATATAAATCTAAAAATGCTTCTATACAGCAAAGGAATCAATCAATGAAATGTAAAGTAGACTGGGTTAAAGAAAACCGGTTGTAGCCCCATGTCTGAAAAAGCTCAACATCCAAAATATAAGAAACTTACACAACTCACCAAAATTTAATATAAACCTCTCATATCCTAATTTAAATATGGTAAAATACTTAGATTCTGCCCTAAAATTAAACAAGTGTGTAAAAACATATGAAAGTTACTCAAGATCACATATTAGGCTACAATAACTGATAATTTACCTTTTCTGCTTTATTTGTCTCACAGGATTTTGGGTGCACACTCTCCATTCTTCACGGGGCACTTGAGATCAATTAGCAAAATGCCAGGTTCTCATTTTCCCACATTATGCTTCCTCATTATTCCATGTTAACTGACAAGAAAATCTCGAGCCTGGAAAACAACAACATATAGATAAATTGCTAGATAATCATCAACTTTGAAAATTACTTCAATTGAGAATACTACCAGCAGAGTAGAACACTTAGAAGATAGAACATCAGACAATGAAGACAAAGTATTTCAACTTGAAAAGAACATATACAGCTCAGCAAGACAGTTAAGAAACCATGAGCAGAACATCCAAGAGATATGGGATAACATAAAGAGACCAAACTTAAGAGTCATTGGGATACAGGAAGGCATGGATGTCCATACCAAAGGAATAAACAATCTATTCAATGAAATAATATGAGAAAACTACCCAGACTTGAAGAACGAGACAGAATCCCAAATCCTAGAAGCCTACAGGATGCTGAATGTGCATAATCATAAGAGATCCACACCTAGACACATTATAATGAAGATGCCCAACATACAAAATAAGGAGAGAATTTTAAAAGCTACAAGAGAAAGGAAGCAGATTACATTTAAGGGTAAACCAATCAGGATAACAGCTGATCTCTCAACACAGACTCTGAAAGCTAGAAGATCCTGGAATAACATATTTCAAACACTGAAAGAAAATGGGTTCCAACCAAGAATTGTGTATCCAGCAAATTAAGCTTCAAGATGGAAGATGAAATTAAAACCTTCCACAATAAACAAAAGTTAAAAGAATTTGCAGCTAGAAAACCATCTCTCGGATATTGTGTGAGAGAAGGTGGCCGCTGCGTAAGGGGGTAGCTGAAGTGCTGAACCTGTTGCTCAGAACAGCAGCGTTAATAGAGACTTCGCCCACCTTGTTAGAGCTCCTTTCACCATTAGTCTGTAGTGGACCACGCGGCCAAGCAGCAGAAAAAACAAAGAGATTGAAAAAGAGACGCTTGGCTCCCGGACGCTTTCCTGCTCAAAACCGCGGGTGCTTTGCGCCCATCTGCTTCCTCTTTTACTTCGTTCCCGGCAGAGAAGCTGAAGGGGCAATCAGCAGTGGATTGTAAGTACCTGAGGCAAAGAAAGCTCAGTTTTGTTTGTCTTTCATGACAAACAAAAGCTAAAAGAATTTGTAGCCAGAAAACCAGCATTGCAAGGCGTCTTCAGCAAAACTCTACATGAGGAAGAAATGGAAAACGATAACCAAAACCATCAGCGGGAAGTGCCTCAGTAAAGACAGAGGACGGGGGGAAAGCTAACCATGGAGAAACAATCTAAATTAGGGGAAAAATAAGAGATAAATAATCAAATATGGCAGGAAGTACAAACCATATATCAATAGTAACTCTAAACGTTAATGGCTTAAACTCTCCAATAAAGCAACATAGGCTTGTAACATGGATTAAAAAAACAAATCCAACAATATGCTCCCTCCAGGAGACACATCTGATTGGAAAAGACATACACAGGCTCAAGGTAAAAGGTTGGGAAAAAATATACCACGCACACGCTCCTCGTAAGCAAGCAGGGGTGGCCATTCTCATATCGAATAAAATCGACTTCAAGACTAAGTTAATCAAAAGGGATAAGGAAGGACATTATATACTGTTAAAAGGAACCATTGACCAACAAGACATAACAATTATCAATATTTATGCACCAAATAATGGCGCTGCGACGTTCATAAAACAAACTCTCCTCAAGTTCAAGAATCGAATAGACCACAACACAATAATTATGGGTGACTTCAACACACCTCTCTCACTATTGGACAGATCCTCCAAACAAAAGTTGAATAAAGAAACTATTGACCTCAATATCAAAATCAATAACCTAGACTTAACTGACATATAGAGAATATATCAACCATCATCAAGTGGATATACTTTTTTCTCAGCAGCACATGGAACCTTCTCAAAAATAGATCATATATTATGCCATAGGGCAACCCTCAGTAAATATAAAGGGGTTGAGATAATACCATGCACTTTATCAGATCATAATGGAATGAAACTGGAAATCAATGATAAAAGAAGGAAGGAAAAATCCTACATCACATGGACAATGAACAATACGTTACTGAATGATCAATGGGTTACAGAAGACATAAAGGAGGAAATCAAAAAATTCTTAGAGATAAATGAAAATACAGATACAACATATCAGAATCTATGGGACACAATGAAAGCAGTTTTGAGAGGGAAATTCATCGCCTGGAGGTCATTCCTCAAAAAAAGGAAAAACCAACAAATAAATGAGCTCACACTTCATCTCAAAGCCCTAGAAAAGGAAGAGCAAAACAATAGCAAATGTAGCAGAAGGCAAGAATTAATTAAAATCAGAGCAGAAATTAATGAAATTGAAACCAAAGAAACTATTGAAAAAAATAACAAAACAAAAAGTTGGTTCTTTGAAAAAATAAATAAGATCGAAAGACCCCTAGCCATACTAATGAAGAGAAGAGAGAGAGAGAACTCAAATTACTAACTTATGGGATTAAAAAGGCAATATTACAATAGACGCTTCAGAAATAAAGAAAACAATTAGAAATTATTTTGAAAACCTATATTCCGATTAAATAGAAGATAGTGAAGACATCGATAAATTCCTTAAGTCATATGATTTGCCCAGACTGAGTCAGGAGGAAACTCACAACATAAACAGACCAATATCAATAGACGAAATAGAAGAAGCAATCAAAAGACTTCCAACCAAGAAAAGCCCAGGACCAGATGGGTATACAGCGGAGTTCTACAAAACCTTTAAAGAAGAATTAATACCAATACTTTTCAAATTATTTCAGGAAATAGAAAAAGAGGGAACTCTTCCAAATTCATTCTATGAGGCCAACATCACCCTGATTCCGAAACCAGACAAAGACACCTCAAAGAAAGAAAACTACAGACCAATATCTCTAATGAACCTAGATGCAAAAATCCTATAAAATTCTGGCAAATTGGATACAAAGGCACATCAAAAAAATTGTGCACCATGATCAAGTAGGATTCATCCCTGGGATGCAAGGATGGTTCAATATACAGAAATCAATAAATGTTATTCACCACATCAATAGACTTAAAGATAAGAACCATATGATCATCTCCATAGATGCAGAAAAAGCATTTGACAAAGTACAGCATCCCTTTATGTTCAAAACATTAGAAAAACTAGGGATAACAGGAACTTACCTCGACATTGTAAAAGCTATCTATGCTAAGCCTCAGGCTAGCATCATTCTGAATGGAGAAAAATTGAAGGCATTCCCTCTAAAATCTGGAACAAGACAGGGATGCCCCCTATCACCACTTCTATTCAATATAGTTCTCGAAACACTGGCCAGAGCAATTAGACAGACGAAAGAAATTAAAGGCATAAAAATAGGAAAAGAAGAACTTAAATTATCACTATTTGCAGATGACATGATTCTATACCTAGAAGACCCAAAAGGGTCTACAAAAAAACTACTAGAACTAATAAATGAATTCAGCAAAGTGGCAGGATATAAAATCAACACACATAAATCAAAGGCATTTCTGTATATCAGCGACAAAATTTCTGAAATTGAAATGATGAAAAACACTTTATTCACAATATCCTCAAAAAAAATAAAATACTTGGGAATCAACCTAACAAAAGAGGTGAAGGACCTATACAATGAAAACTACAGAACCCTAAAGAAAGAAATAGAAGAGGATCTTAGAAGATGGAAAAATATACCTTGTTCATGGATAGGCAGAACTAACATCATCAAAATGGCGATATTACCAAAAGTTCTCTATAGGTTTAATGCAATTCCAATCAAAATCCCAATGGCATTTCTTGTAGAAATAGATAAAGCAATCATGAAATTCATATGGAAAAATAAAAGACCCAGAATAGCAAAAACAATTCTAAGCAGGAAGTGTGAATCAGGTGGTATAGCGATACCAGGATTCAAACAATATTACAGAGCAATAGTAATGAAAACAGCATGGTACTGGTACCAGAACAGGCGGGTGGACCAATGGTACAGAATAGAGGACACAGAAACTAATCCACAAAGCTACAACTATCTTATATTTGATAAAGGAGCTAAAAACATGCAATGGAGAAATGATAGCATCTTCAACAAATGGTGTTGGGAAAACTGGAAATCCATATGCAACAAAGTGAAACTGAATCCCCTACTCTCGCCATGCACAAAAGTCAACTCAAAGTGGATAAAGGAGCTAGATATCAAATCAGAGACTCTCCGTCTGATAGAAGAAAAAGTTGGCTCCGATCTACAGATTGTGGGGACGGGCTCAAAATTCCTTAACAGGACACCCATAGCACAAGAGTTAATAACAAGAATCAACAAATGGGACTTTCTTAAACTGAAAAGTTTTTTCTCAGCAAGAGAAACAATAAGAGAGGTAAATAGGGAGCCCACATCATGGGAACAAATTTTTACTCCTCACACTTCAGATAGAGCCCTAATATCCAGAGTATACAAAGAACTCAAAAAATTAGACAATAAGAAAACAAACAACCCAATCAACAAATGGGCCAAGGACATGAACAAACACTTCACAGAGGAGGACATACAATCAATCAACAAGTACATGAAAAAATGCTCACCACCTCTAGCAGTCAAGGAAATGCAAATCAAAACCACCCTAAGATACCACCTCACCGCAGTAAGATTGGCAACCATGACGAAGTCAAACAACAACAAGTGCTGGCGAGGATGTGGGGAAAAGGGTACTCTTGTACACTGCTGGTGGGACTGCAAACGGGTGCGGCCAATTTGGAAAGCAGTATGGAGATTCCTGGGAAAGCTGGGAATGGAACCACCATTTGACCCAGCTATTGCCCTTCTCGGACTATTTCCTGCAGACCTTAAAAGAGCACACTACAGGGATACTGCCACATTGATGTTCATAGCAGCACAATTCACAATTGCCAGACTGTGGAATCAACCCAGATTCCCTTCAGTAGATGAATGGATAAAATAATGTGGCATTTATACACCATGGAGTATTACGCAGCACTAAAAAATGACAAAATCACGGAATTTGCAGGGAAATGGATGGCACTAGAGCAGATTATTCTTAGTGAAGCTAGCCAATCCCTAAAAAACAAATACCAAATGTCTTCTTTGATATAATGAGAGCAACTAAGAACAGAACAGGGAGGAAGAGCAGGAAGAAAAGTTTAACATTAAACAGAGACATGAGGTGGGAGGGAAAGGGAGAAAAAAAGGGCAATCACATGGAAATGGAGGGAGACCCTCATTGTTTTACAAAATTATATATAAGAGGTTATGAGGGGAATGGGATAACAAACATGGAGGGAAATGAATTACAGTAGATGGGGTAGAGAGAGAAGATGGGAGGGAAGGGGAGGGGGGATAGTAGAGGATAGGAAAGGTAGCAGAATACAACAGTCACTAATATGGCAGTATGTAAAAATGTGATGTGTAACCAATGTGATTCTGCAATCTGTATTTGGGGTAAAAATGGGAGTTCATAACCCACTTGATTCTAATGTATGAAATATGATTTGTCAAGAGCTTTGTAATGTTGTGAACATCCAATAAAAAAATTAAAAAAAAAAGAAAACCATCGCTCCAAAAAATCCTCAGCAAAACATTACAGGAAGAGGAAATGGAAAATAACAATGAAAACCAACAGTGGGAGGTAGGACAGTGAAGGGGGGAAAATAATCAAAGAGGAAAACAAACCATATTCAGTAACATAAATAAACAAATATGGCTGGAAGGATAACCCATATCTCAATAATAACCCTAAATGTTAATGGCTTAAACTCACCAATTAAGAGACACAGGCTAGTAGAATGATTCACAAAACATGACCCAACAATATGCTGCCTACAGGAGACGCATTTGATAGGAAAAGACATATATAGACTGAAGGTGAAAGGTTGGGAAAAATCATATCACTCATATGGACTTTGGAAACAAGCAGGAGTGTCCATACTCATATCAAATAAAATAGATTTCAAGTCAAAGTTAATCAAAAGGGATAAAGAGGGACACTACATACTGCCCAAGGGAACCATACACCAACAAGACAAAACAATCATAAATATATATGCCCCAAACAATGGTGCAGCTATGTTCATCAAACAAACTCTTCTCAAGTTCAAGAGTCTAATAGACCACCATACAATAATCATGGGAAACTTCAACACACCTCTCTCACCACTGGACAGATCTTCCAAACAAAAGTTGAATAAGGCAACTATAGAACTCAATAACGCACTTAATAACCTAGACTTAATTGACATATATAGAATATACCACACAACATCAAGTAGTTACACTTTTTTTTCTCAGCAGCACAGAGATCCTTCTCAAAAATAGATCATATATTATGTCACAGGGCAACTCTTAGACAATATAAAGGAGTAGAGATAATACCATGCATCTTATCTGACCATAATGGAATGAAACTGAAAATCAATGATAAAAGAAGGAAGGAAAAATCATGCATCACTTGGAGAATGAACAATAGGTTACTGAATAATCAATGGGTTATACAAGACATCAAGGAGGAAATTAAAAAAATTCTTAGAGATAAATGAAAACACAGACACAACATATCGGAATCTATGGGACACATTGAAAGCAGTTCTAAGAGGAAAATTCATTGCATGGAGTTCATTCCTTAAAAAAAGAAAAAAACAACAAATAAATGATCTCATACTTCATCTCAAAATCCTAGAAAAAGAAAAGCAAAATAACAGCAAAAGAAGTAGAAGGCTAGAAATAATTAAAATCAGAGCTGAAATTAATGAAATCGAAACAAAAGAAACAATTGAAAACATTGATAAAACTAAAAGTTGGTTCTTTGAAAAAATAAATAAGATTGACAGACCCTTAGCCATGCTAACGAAGAGAAGAAGAGAGAGAACTCAAATTACTAGCATACAGGATGAAAAAGGCAATATCACAACAGACACTTCAGAAATACAGAAGATAATCAGAAATTATTTTGAATCCTTATACTCCATTAAAATAGAAGATAGTGAAGGCATCGATAAATTTCTTAAGTCATATGATCTGCCCAGATTGAGTCAGGAGGATATAGACAACCTAAACAGAACAATATCAATTGAGGAAATAGAAGAAACCATCAAAAGATTACCAACTAAGAAAAGCCCAGGACCAGATGGGTATACAGCAGAGTTTTACAAAACCTTTAAAGAGGAACTAATACCAATACTTTTCAAGCTATTTCAGGAAATAGAAAAAGAGGGAGAACTTCCAAATTCATTCTACGAGGCCAACATCACACTAATTCCTAAACCAGAAAAACATACTTCAAAGAAAGAAAACTGCAGACCTATATCTCTAATGAACCTAGACGCAAAAATCCTCAATAAAATTCTGGCGAATCGGATACAAAATCATATCAAAAAAATTGTACACCATGATCAAGTAGGATTCACCCCTGGGATGTAAGGCTGGTTCAATATATGGAAATCAATAAATGTTATCCACCACATCAATAGACTTAAAAATAAGAACCACATGATCATCTCGATAGATGCAGAAAAAGCATTTGACAAAGTACAGCATCCCTTTTTGTTCAAAACTCTTGAAAAAATAGGGATAACAAGAACAAACCTCAACATTGTAAAAGCAATCTACGCTAAGCCCCAGGCTAGCATCATTCTGAATGGAGAAAAATTGAAGGCATTCCCTCTAAAATCTGGAATAAGACAGGGATGCCCTCTCTCACCACTTCTGTTCAACATAGTTCTCGAAACACTGGCCAGAGCAATTAGACGAAAGAAATTAAAGGCATAAAAATAGGAAAAGAAGAACTTAAATTATCACTATTTGCAGATGACATGATTCTATACCTAGGAGACCCAAAAGGGTCTACAAAGAAACTATTAGAGCTAATAAATGAATTCAGCAAAGTGGCAGGATATAAAATCAACACGCATAAATCAAATGCATTCCTGTATATCAGCGACAAACCCTCTGAAATGGAAATGAGGACAACCACTCCATTCACAATATCCTCAAAAATAATAAAATACTTGGGAATCAACCTAACAAAAGAGGTAAAAGACTTATACAATGAAAACTACAGAACCCTAAAGAGAGAAATTGAAGAAGATCTTAGAAGATGGAAAAATATACCCTGTACATGGATAGGCAGAACTAACATCATCAAAACGGCGATATTACCAAAAGTTCTCTATAGGTTTAATGCAATGCCAATCAAAATCCCAATGGCATTTCTTGTAGAAATAGAGAAAGAAATCATGAAATTCATATGGAAAAATAAAGACCCAGAATAGCAAAAACAATGCTAAGCAGGAAGTGTGAATCAGGTGGTATAGCGATACCAGATTTCAAACTATACTACAGAGCAATAGGAACAAAAACAGCATGGTATTGGTACCAAAACAGGCAGGTGGACCAATGGTACAGAATAGAGGACACAGAAACCAACCCACAAAACTACAACTTTCTTATATTTGATAAAGGGGCTAAAAGCATGCAATGGAGGAAGGATAGCATCTTCAACAAATGGTGCTGGGAAAACTGGAAATCCATATGCAACAAAATGAAACTGAATCCCTTTCTCTCCCCATGCACAAAAGTTAACTCAAAATGGATCAAGGAGCTTGATATCAAACTAGAGACAAGGCATCCGATAGAAGAAAAAGTTGGCTACGACCTAAACGCTGTGGGGTCGGGCTCCAAATTCCTTAATAGGACACCCATAGCACAAGAATTAATATCTAGAATTAACAAATGGGACTTGCTCAAACTAAAAAGTTTTTTCTCAGCAAAAGAAACAATAAGAGAGGTAAATAGGAAGCCTACATCATGGGAACAAATCTTTACTCCTCACACTTCAGATAGAGCCCTAATATCCAGAGTATATAAAGAACTCAAAAAATTAGACAATAAGATAACAAATAACCCAATCAACAAATGGGCCAAGGACCTAAACAGACACTTCTCAGAGGACGACATGCAATCAATCAACAAGTACATGAAAAAATGCTCACCATCTCTAGCAGTCAGAGAAATGCAAATCAAAACCACCCTAAGATATCATCTCACTCCAGTAAGATTGGCCGCCGTTATGAAGTCAAACAACAACAAGTGCTGGCGAGGATGTGGGGAAAAGGGTACACTTGTACATTGTTGGTGGGACTGCAAATTGGTGCAACCAATTTGGAAAGCAGTATGGAGATTTCTTGGAAAGCTGGGAATGGAACCACCATTTGATCCAGCTATTCCCCTTCTGGGTCTATTCCCTAAAGACCTAAAAACAGCATGCTACAGGGACACTGCTACATCGATGTTCATAGCAGTACAATTCATAATATCAATACTGTGGAAGCAACCTAGATGCCCTTCAATATATGAATGGATAAAAAAAATGTGGCATTTATACACAATGGAGTATTACTCTGCATTAAAAAATGACAAAATTATAGAATTTGGAGGGAAATGGATGGCATTAGAGCAGATTATGCTAAGTGAAGCTAGCCAATCCCTAAAAATCAAATGCCAAATGTCTTCTTTGATATAAGGAGAGTAACTAAAAACAGAGTAGGGAAGAAGAGCATGAGAAGATGACTAACATTAAACAGGGATGAGAGGTGGGAGGGACAGGGAGAGAGAAGGGAAATTGCTTGGAATTGGAAGGAGACCCTTAGGGTTATACAAAATTACATACAAGAGGAAGTGAGGGGAAAGGGAAAAATAATACAAGTGGGAGAAATGAATTACAGTAGAGGGGGTAGAGAGAGAAGAGGGGAGCGGAGGGGAGGGGGCATAGTAGAGGATAGGAAAGGCAGCAGAATACAACAGACATGAGTATGTCAATATGTAAATCAGTGGAAGTGTAACAGATGTGACTCTGCAATCTGTATACGGGGTAAAAATGGGAGTTCATAACCCACTTGAATCAAAGTGTGAAATATGATATATCAAGAACTATGTAATGTTTTGAACAACGAATAAAAAAATAAATAAATATACTTAAAAAAAGAAAATTACTTCAGAAATCAATAGAATACATTAGTAGACCCAGATGTGAAGAAATGTAAAATAGGGGTACAAATCAACATTTAACTTTACAGCTGCTCAAAAAATACATGCAGTTATGCTGATATAGGAGCACATGCCACTAGTCTTGACTACCTTGAGGCCACAGAAGGAGGAGGATTTAGGCTAAGGAATTTGAGGCCAAAATGGCAAAAACCTAGTTCTAAAAATTGTCCCACCAAAAAACCAAACCATAATCAAATATTTTAAAAGGAGCCTTCACGGGTGATTTCTATGAAACATGTAATTAGGATCAGTAACAATAATTCATGATCACGTCTAAATGTAGAAGTAGAAAATTGACTAATTCTTTCTGTAAGGCAAGAAATACCAGCTAACACAGCATAAGAATGGAAATTCCAGACCATCTTTATATAGATGTTGACGCAGATATTCAAAACCCCTAGCAAACTGAGAACAACAACAAAAAGAATGATTGGACTTCTTGACCAAGTGGGACATTGTCATATGGGAAGTTTCCAAAAATCATTTTGATAGAGCAAAGCTCTGGCAAATCACTTACTAAATTACTGTAAAACCTATGGCCAATTATGACCAGAAGAAAATTCTTTTTCAATCCACTTAAGGGCAGCTATGAACAGTTTTCATACTTCATGGTGTGAACTGAAGTATTTATCAATTTATTTTTAGGAAAAGAAAAAAACTGTATGCTTTTCTAACTTCTAAATATTCTTTGAGAATATTAAATGTTATTTTATACATCAAAAATCAAATAGCATATGCAGATGATACTATTATTTCTATAATGTTTCTAAGCAATTTCCATGAACTAATGAAACATAAGAATTACTTGAATAATGTCATGGGTTAAATGGTCAACATTAAATCATTTAAATTATATACAGTAGCAATGAGCAGTGTTAAAATCGAGGCACAATCCATTCACAAATATAGGGAAAACAATCTAAATGAAAGTATTAACAAAAGAATTGTTAACTGCAAAGTAAAAAATTAAGGTGAAAGTAAAATGCAAAAAAGATCATAGAAACAAAAATGGGAAAACTGTTAATATTCAATGATTAAAAGTTTGATTTTGGGTTTTAAGTGTTGATAGGCTTCCTCCAGATCAGCGCGTGGGGTGGGGCCAGGCTTCCTCCTCCAATCTGTTATGTATTCTACATATATGAGTTAAGTTATTAATTGTGTTATTGAGCTCTATAGTTTCTTTATTCAACTTTTGTTTGGAAGATTTATCCAGTGGTAAGAGAGGTGTGTTAAAGTCACCCCAGATCACATTGTGGTCAATTTGACTCTTGAAGTTGAGAAGAGTTTGTTTGAACATAGGTGCCCCATTGTTTGGGGCATATATATTTATGATTGTTATGTCTTCTTGGCGTATGGTTCCCTTGAGCAGTATGAGATGTTCTTCTTTATCTATTTTGATTAACTTTGGCTTGAAGTCTACTTTATTTAATATAAGTATGGAGACCTCTGATTGCTTTCAAGGTTCATGTGAGGGGTATGTTTTTTCCCAATCTTTCACATTCAGTCTGTCTTTTCCTGAGTCTCCTGGAGGCAGAATATGGTTGGATTTTTTTTTTTAATCCAGGCTACTAGCCTATGTCTTTTGATTGGTGTGTTTAAGCCAGTAACATTTAAGGTTACTATTGAGGCATGGTTTGTATTTCCAGCCATCCTTGTTTATTTTTTTCTACTTGACTTGAAGTATTAATTATTGTTCAATTTTTAATTGGTATCTACATATAGGATCCAGCGTTTTAATCTAACATGTGTAGTGATCAAATCCGTGCAATTTCTACCTTCTAAAATATCATTTTGATGTTTGAAACCTGTGAACACGTTTTAGAATATTCACAGTCTAATAATTACTTGTCCGATTCAAACTATGGGCTATAAAACCTAAGAGTTACTTTTCCTTCTTTATGGCTTTTTGGCACTCCTTGTCATCTGTCTCTTAAAACAGATACAAAAAGCTTTTCTCGTTTGTGGTTCTTTGTGATCAACTTTTTTAGCTTCAACATATGAGTGCAAACACAGGATTTGTGAAATATGAAAAATCACTAGAAAAAGACAGTCTCCAATGGTAAATCAAGAAAAAAGAATATAAATTTAAAAATTGTAGTCTATAATCCCAGTGCCTTGGGAGGCTAAGACAGGAGGATGATGAGTTCAAATCCAGCAACAGCAAGACCCTGAGCAACTTGGTGAGATGCTGTCTCTAAATAAAATATAAAATAAGAGTGGAGATGTGGCTCACTGGTTGAGTGCCCATAATTTTAATCCCTGGTACCCCCCCCCAAATATATTAGGGTTCACGTTTAATCACTTGGCCTTAGTTATTTTTTGGTGAGATCTATATATAAATGGCATATGCCAATTCTTATGAATTTATTTTATGTAAGTCAAATATAATATAAATATTTTTATAGTATAAGCTTAAATTGATCTATATTAGCATGTAAAAAATAACTTAAAAATGCTTTTAGGTGAGGCTGAATGCCTGCAATCCCATCGGCTCAGGAGTCAGAGGATTACAAGGCCAAAGCTCAGTAACTTAGCAAGATTTTCTCCCAATATAAAAAATGGCTGGTGAGATAGTTTAATGACTAAATGCCCTGGGTTCAATCTGGGGTACAAAGGAAAGGAGGAGAGTTTTAAAATTGCCTTGTCTCAACAACAAAAAGACATGTGAAATTTAAAACCAAAAACTGCATTCTATCACTTTTCTGTGACACACAAAATCTGCTTTATTTCATTTTAAACATTTGAATCTTACACAATCTAAGTTTTCTAACACTCAATAAATGACATGTTTTAATCACGTGTGTCTCCAGGCCATTGGATGAATTTAAGATCGGTGTAGCTAATGAAAATGCAGTCATACAAACTGGAGTGTGCAGGTGCCATGAATTTGCAGTAATAGTCAAGAACTCATGGATGGGTTGTTCATTGCCTTGAAACTGTTGGAAAATTGTTTTCTGATGGTAAATTTCTGTATCAGTATTGGGAAGAACTTAGACCCTTTCCTGATAGTATGCTTCAAAGAAAGAGACACAATTTCATGCAATAATGAGAACTAATCTTCATACAGGTAGTGGCCAGGAGAAAGCACAGTCTGGTCATTCTGCTAGCTCCAGTTTTGAACCACAATCATCACTAAATGATGTGCATCAAGTATGATTAAAATTGTGTAAATGTACCATGGTAGTGTTTTGAAGAAATATCTATAGTAATGTCCCTGCTGAGGCTCCATTGTTGTTAGGAAGCATCCTGGGGAATGGGAATGATTCATAGATGACTGAAATCCTGAGCTATGTACCTTCCCAGCTGTGCACATTATGCCTGGCACAACATAGTCCAGGAGATCATGAGACATAACACAAGTTCTCTGACATCAAGGAGGTAATCTTAGAAACACTTCTCAAACAAGGGTCTACGGAGTGATACTTCCACCTTGGTCCAAGGATGCCCTATTGTACTGGGCACTCATATCTTTTATGCACTGGAGAAATCAAGCTGCCCCCTAGAGTGGGCATTCTGTGTGGAAGGATATGTAAATCACAGGGAATCTAACACAGATTTCTGAAATAGGTTACATTTGAAGAATTCACATATGGTAAGAAAAAGGAAAGGCCAAGTGAGGAGATGAGAAAAAACAGATCACACATGAAAAAGAAATTTTCAAAAAAAAAATCACAAGTTTTGTTTCTTAGAGCTGATAGTAAAGACTCCCTCTAGTATCTGGATCCAGGAAGGAGTCATGTTAGATATGGTGCTGTCACTAAAGTCAGGGGTGGCTGTATGATACATGCACCATCATCTTTGTTGCAACCATCTAGTGAGGACTGCTCAGGCAGTGGACACGAGCTGGTGGTCAGGACATAAGTAGAGAGAATTACAGGAGAAGGATACCCCACTGCAAGTTAGGGTTATCTGGACCCTCTGGGTGGGCACATTCCAGGGTGAAAGTGAGAGGAAGAAGCATCTCTTCTCCCATATGCAGTGTGAGCACCATCTGTTCATAATGGGAGAGGAAATAGGATCTGTCACCCCTAACAACACATGTGCAGACTTACAGCTTGGGGTTGTCCTCATCACAGAGCTCAGCTTCACCACTACTTCCAACCCTCCCCATGTCCTCTTGGTATTCACTAACAGACAAAAGGGAGATGGAGAATTGAGACTGGTCTTGCTTCACGCAAGTGGGCTTGGGACTGATGTCAGCCTCGGCAGAAACCTCTTACTTGTGCCTCTTTGTGTGCTGGGAATCAATAAAGAGCACTAGGGAGAAATGACTGACACCTCAGAGAGGGTGACACCATCACCCAGCCCCTCTGCTTCAAAATAACCCTCCAGTAATACGACGAGCAAACCCTGGGCAATACTTGACTGAATGAATGGCAGCTTTTTGTGAGAAGTAGATATGAGAACCATGGATTGCTTTTGTAAATTGTCAGGGTTTGAAAATACAGCTCAGGGTTAACACTTATAGCTATGATATTTATATTACTATTATTTTAAAGTTCTTCTGAAAAAAGCAACTAGAAGAGAAATTGTTCTTTAAAGTCAAGAAAGAAGAAGCCCCAGAGGTGCTTCTCTGTGGGCACAAGTGCATGGAGTACTGCATACAGGGCATAGGTTAAGGGCATCTGAGTGGCAGGCCACACCCTATGCTAGGCGTGTGAGTGGCAAACTGCTTACCCCATCGGCACAACTCTGGGCAAGAGGCCATGTGTTGCAGTCCCACTCCTTGATTGTTCACTGCAAGGACAGTTAGCAGACATTACATTGGTGGCTGTCTACATTTTGCTTAGGCACTGCCTGAGTACATACACATGGTAACTGCACAATAAAATCAGGCCTGCTTCCTGATTGGTCTCTGGAGGACTTGATTAGAGACTCCACAGCCACACTCTCCTCTACTCTGTTCTGTGAACATCCTCAGGGATGAGAGAGCCCAAGCACTTCTCTGCAGACCCCAAGCTCTCGTTACTGGGAAATCCACATGATCCTGCAGGAGGGTCCATTTTCCCTGACTGATATTGTGATGGAAGAGTCAAGTTCTGCTTTCAGCTTTCCTGCTTTATCTTGTTCTGTGTGTCTTGGGGTCACCTTTATCTGTGCATGCTAATGACATAAAAAATTGAATTTTGGAAAAAATTCTGAAAGTGACCAGGGCAGGATGGATTTCAAGTGTCCTGAATGTTCCTCTAAGCAAAATTGAATTTACACATTTTCATTATTATATATTTCAAAAGGTTTTTAGTGATTAAAACAGAATGGACTAATACATAAA
Source organism: Spermophilus citellus (assembly GCF_964194105.1). Classification (NCBI taxonomy): domain Eukaryota; kingdom Metazoa; phylum Chordata; class Mammalia; order Rodentia; family Sciuridae; genus Spermophilus; species Spermophilus citellus. The sequence continues at coordinate 125,985 of NW_027672862.1, read as the reverse complement.
AATATTCTTCCAAATTCTTCTGAATTATATTCACAAGCCTATAATTTGAAACCATGAACTGGAAATTACCAACATATTTATTTGATTTTTCTAAAATATTTAATGTACTTCCTTCTGATCATGGTCCTTTGTTTGACATTTACCAACTGAAAGTTCTTAAACATGTGAGATTCCATTCTATAAAATGAGGTTTCAAACATAGATTCTCATTTCCCACTAAAGATTTCAAAATGTACAACTACTCAACAATAATTTTTCTATGAGTTATGAAGATGACCAAAGCAAGATTATCAATCAAAGTATTAAAACTTATTAATTCCCTGGTAATAAGTATACAAATTAGTAGTGTTTAAAATCTCTACATGACATACCATATGTAAGTTATGTCCCATGAAGTTATTAAATTGAAAAATGAAGAAGTAAAACTGACATTCCCTATAAGAAAAATTGACTCATTTTAGCAGGATCTCTACTGGAAAAGCTCACTAGTAGATTGAATTTCCTCCTCCAATGCCCTTTTTACAATCCACACTAACTCTGCTTCTGAGGACACAGAGGTACTTTGTCACCTGAAACAGCTGAGCAGAGCACAAACATTTGTAAGTTTTATGGAAAGGATGTGTTTAAATTCTGTCTCTGCAGATTTGTAATTTTAATGTCTGTAGAAAGGCAAGAAGTTCCCACTGGAGAACACAGAACTGTGGCTGCCCCAGTGGGACATGTCATCTCTCTTAATTTTATTGTCTTCTGTGATGGATAACAGCAATCCAAGAAATCTTGGCTTCAAACTCTTAAAGTTTCCTGGAAACATCTGGAAAAGGATCTTGATTGAGATTAGTTTCTCATGTTGATAAGGAAACTTAAATTAGTCTAACTCTGGTCCTAAAAATCAAATTAGTCCAAACCTGTCCCACAACTTATAATGCCTCTACTTTGATGTGAGGGACTCCTGGCACCTCCATAATTTCCCTGAAGCCCTGAAGTGAGTGATGGGCCCCTCTTTCCTAGTTTGCACATGGACCACACCTTCTTGGGGTTAGTGATGGTTTGGTAATTCATCCTTTCCAAAGTGACACTTCTGTGGCTCAAGCTCTTGAGAAATATTAAAATTAAGAAAAGAAGAGGAAGAGCTATAGGTCACATGTTGTAGAAATCACAGGCAGATGGAAGCTACTCAGAGCTGAGGCAGAGTCCGAGATGGAGTCCACTCTAAGAAACCTATATGATCAACTCCACCTTCTCTGAGAGAAAACCATGTAAAAAGCAGGCTCAGTCTCCTGGGTACTGTATATAAATATACATAAAATCATTAAAGCTCTATATTAAAAAGGATCCCCATTATCTGGAGTCAAAAGAAAAGACAGTTATTTCAAGCAGACCCACTTATGTTTCAGTTATAGAAATCAGAAGATAGTTCTTGAACACTGCCATTATCAACAAGTGAAGGGTTAATACAAGCATGATAATGAATGAAACGTTTCTTTTTTCTAGAGGTAATTGCAAACTTGGACTAAATGGAAATATATAAAATGAAAACTCCACAGACAGAAATTCCACATGGACGGGATGAGGGAGGTTGGAAAACTGAAGAAGAAAGTCACAATAATTGCCAAAGCATGAGACCTCCAAGGTCACATGAGGGGAAACATAAAACAGGAAAAGGGTGCAAGTCATTGAACAAGTATTTCAGCATTTGAACAGTTAGAAAGACACATCAAGGGCCGAGGAAAAGAATCCCCTCATGCAGCTCCCATCCTGGACCAGCCACATGAAAGTTTTGTGCCTTTGGTGAATTGGGCTCTGCCTTACTCCCTGGCATAGCCTATTAATCACCAACGTGCCACCTGGAATACTGTCCCTCATATACACTCACTTCCTTGAAGGCTTCTGAATGAGCCATGGCAGAGTGTTGGCCAGTACTCCCAACTTTGTGGAGCCAAGAAGAGCTCTTTGGAGAGGTGGAGAATTGCAGAGCACACCTTTGTTGTAATGTGGACATGCTGTGTAATTAGGTGTTGTTGAATCCAATCTCTTTGTAGCCATGATTTTTCATAGAGAGGAAAATAATTTCATCGCTAATTGTGAGGATTAGGACAAAACATACTGAACAAGTGGGTTCCAACCAGTTAAAGAAGGCTCTCTGGGGAGCTGGGCATGGTGGTATTTGCCTGTAATCTCAGCAGCTTGGAAGGCTGAGGAAGGAGGGTCATGAGTTCAGAGCCAGCCTCAGTGAAAAAAAATTACTAAGCAGATCACTGAGATCCTCTCTCTACATAAAATAGGGATAGGTATGTGGCTCAGGGGTTGAATGCCCCTGAGTTCAATTTTCATCATCATACCCCCCCCCCAAAGAAAAAAGAAGAATGTCTGGGGAGTGAGTCTCAGGCTTTGGATTTATAAAAGCTTTCATGGAGGTTCTAAAGTGTAGGACTAGTATAGAATAAGTGTTATGGGTCAAGCTCTGGGTTGGATGTGCATGCATTTGAATACAGGCTTTTATATATATTCATATATATTATAGATTTGATGTTGATCTAATGATGGAATATTTCCTACACAAGGCATGTATTTGCTTTAGTTAAAGTCTGAAATAGTAGATATATATTTTAAATAATCTGCAGCTACATATTGAAAAATAACAGTCATCAGAAAATCATGTATGTGAAGCTAGATCATTTCATGTCTCTTTAGAACATGTAGATCTATAAGGCAAGATAGTAAGGTAAAGAATAAAACCGAAATATTCATGAACTTGGGATGCCATTTCAAAATCTGAGGTGAATGCTGGTCCACAATCTGACTTCCATAACAAGACCCCTACAGCACAAAAATTAAAAATCAAGAATAAATAAAGGGGATAGATTCAAACTAAAAAGCTGCTTCTCAGCAAAAGAAACAATAATGTGAAGAAAGAACCTACAGATTTTATACAAATATTTACCACACATAATTCAGAAAAAGCACTAATGTCTAGGGTATATAAAGAACTCAAAATTAACACAAACAACAATAACAAAAACCAATTAACAAATTAACTCTGTAACTGAACAGACACTTCACAGATGAAATATAAAACATTAACAAATATATGAAGAAACATTCCACCCATCTAGCAATTAGGAAAATTTAAATCAAAATTACTTTAATATTTTATCTCACTTCAGTCAGAATGGCAATCATTAATAATACAGGCAACAATAAATGTTGGTGAGGTTGTGGGGGAAAAGGAACACTCACACATTGCTCATGAGATTGACTCCAAATTTGTGCAACCACCATGGAAAGCAGTATGGAGATGCCTTGAAAAACCAGAATGGAAACATCATTTGACCCAGCTATCCCTCTCTTCGAACTATACCCAAAGGACTTAAAAACAACATACTACAGGGAAACAGCTGCACCATTGTTTATAGCAGCACAATTCACAATAGATAAGCCATATAACCAACCTATGTTTCCTTCAACAGATGAATGGATAAATAAAATGTGATATATATATAATTTCCCCCACCAATGGAATATTACTTAGCTTTAAAGATGAGTGAAACTATGCCATTTGCTGGTAAAAGAATAGAGCTGAAGAATACCATGCTAAGTGAAATAAGCCCCCCCCACACACACACACAAACACACAAACACCAAATGTTCTCTCCTATAAGTGTATGCTAATTCACAATGGGGGTGGGGAAGAATACTTATTTAGAATAAGTAGAGAGGAGTGCAGGGAGCGGAGGGAATATGGGGATAGAAATGATAGTAGAATGAAACAGACATTACATATAATACATAATATATATAGATGCTAAAGCACTCAACAAGGGAGGGGGAGAGAATAGAAATCCAGGGAATTAGACAAAGTTGGATTGAAGGGAAGAAAAGGGAAATAGAAATACAAATGACAGTAGAATGAATCAGACACAACTTTTCAATGTTTTTATATAAACACACCTCCAGGGAAGGTCCACACCATGTAAACCTCAAGAATGAAATGCTAACTAAAATGAGTTTTACTCCATGTATAATATGTCAAAATTTGCTCTACTATCATGAATACCTAAAAAGAGTAAGAAATTTTAAAAATGACAAGGGAAAATTTGTATACCGAGAAGGTTTGTGAGTTAAAAACTCTTCAATGAATGATAATGTCATTAAGGTTAAATAAAAGTATAAAAGAGTACCTTGAGCCCATACAAAACAACAATGGTAAATAGTTGCCCAAGTCAGTCTGTGCAACTAGGTATAATCACATAATTTTTGGTTTACAACTCTTTTCTATTTGTTTTACAAAGCAGCACAAGAACAATACTTACAAGTTGAGCAGAGAGGAAACATTACATAGCAGTGTTATGAATACTATGAGTAGTGCTGTGGGCACGCAAAGAAAGCATTCTCAACTTCCTCCCCCATGCAATAAAAAATCATGCAGTTGAAAGATACGCTAGTTACTGACTAGATAACACATACATGTGTTTGTGACATTCAGTATGTGGGCAGCTGCTCAACTTGGCAGCTCAGATCCAATAGATAAGGAAGACACTCTCTTCACACAAGACAGTGTTTCCTTGAGTAATACTATGAAAGCAAGAGAGAAAGCAAAATTAAAGACACAGGCAACTGTATTGCCAGACTAGGAAAACCCAACCACTGAACCTATGTACTGGGGAGTCCCAAAGAGCTTTTCAGGGTCCTGACTGGGAAGTGCTGGGCAGAGCATCCTCTCCACAGGTGAGAGTCTGAAGTCTTGTTCTACCTTGTATTGAAAGTGAGGCCAAATAAATACAAGTTAGAACAAAGAAAACTTCATTCTAACATCTTGCATGACCTGGAGATCCCCTGAAGAACACCAAGTCCTCCCAAGAACAGGTCAGATCCTAGAGGAGGGAGTGAGAGCCTTGAGATGACTAAATAAATTGGGATTCCAATGAGTGAGCCACCCAGCCAGATGCATTGAGAAACCAGCATTCTTTATCTATTTCATCAAGGACTGCAGACATCATTCAATCAAGAAAAGGGAAGATCTTTAGTATTTTCCTCAGACCTCTAGTACTGAATCTTCCCTCCTGTCCTTATAAATAGTTTAAACTCTCATATGTAAAATGAAGCCAGTTTTCTGCATAAAATAATATGGAGATAAGCATGAAACCTAGAGATTTACCCTTTGGAATAAAGAATGGTGTGAATATTATTCTCCTAGAACTTATCATTATATTTCAATATTTATTTTCCCAAATAAAGTTAAATGAAATGTTGGTGATTTGTTGACCCAAAAGACTCACATATGAAGAGAATATTGTGTTTTTACTTTTTGAACAGGACTTGTAGATGAGAGTCTAGAGGTTTATTTCAATCAAAATTGTGTTTCTCTCTCTGTGGTGTCATGGGCTCTTGGAGCTATAAGATCTGAGGAGGGACATGGTTAGTTTATAGTATCTTATAATTACTGGGTTGCAGAGGGTTCTGGGAGACCACGACACATGCTATATATCATATAATCCAATAAGTATAGCAAATATTATACTGTAAATTATTAAGTAGAACCAAAGGGTCTACAAAATCAAAATATATAATGAAATAAAAAATGTGGGGACATAAATGCTCCTATAGTATGTCTTTTTCTTTTTACAGTCATCATTTTACATGTTTCTAGTTATACTTTTCTACTGGGTATCCAGAACTAAAGAAGTGGTCCCAAATTCTGATGTTTTTCCTATACTAGAGGTGAGTGTAGTCACCTCAGTGATGAACGTCATAGAATTCATGAGGAACTGCATGGTTTCTTCAGTCCAAGAGTCAGGATGGGCCTATGGACCATGTGGATTCCCCAGGAAACATTAAGACTCTTTCCCCCTTCAGCAACCCTCCTTTATTGCCTTAATACGCACCTTGGCTCCTAGTCTCTTGGGTCTTTCTCCTCTCCCTGATTGGGAGCTTGTATAACTCTCCAGAGTTGTAGATCCCTTAGGGTGTACTGCTAATCTATAAGGTGAAATGTTAAACTCATGATTCAAATTAGGTATATAAGGGCATTATTTTAGTATCCCTAGGTCCTTCCTATAACTCTCTTAATTTTCCCATAATTACAAACAAGAGAGTATATAATTTACATAAATTATATTCTCCAAATAATACTTGATTAAACCTATGAAATAATTAATGGAGACATTATAGCATTATTTACCCAATAGAATGTTTTACTATTGCATCGATCCACTAGCAAAGTGAATAGAGGGAGATGTGTGACCTAATAACATCATTAAATGCATGACAAGGTTTACATTAAGAAATTCACACTTTATTTAGTAACAAATTGCATCTTTAATGAAATATAAGTAAAAATGCACTGAAAAATGGGTATGGTGGGCCATGCCATGACCCTAGGGATGTGAGAAGCTTTGCAAGTTCAAAGTCAGGCTCCATAACTTAGTGAGGCCCTATACAACTTAGTAAAACCTTTCTCTAAATAAAAAAGAAAAAAAAAATCTGAGGATGTGGTTTACTGATTAAGTGCCCCTTAGATTAAGAGGATCTTAAAAATTGAAATTTTAAATTTCACATATATCCTAAGAGACTTCTGAAATAATCAACTCTTAGTGTTATTAGTATTTATCCAGTTGTGAAAAATGAGACTCTTTAGTAGTTGTTGATTTATACTAAAATTATATCCTTTTAGGGATGCACAATTCTATACATGTATTTCCTTATTTCTACAATATCAGCTAAAGATGTTAAGAAAATTTTCAGCAAATCTCAAAAGCAATTATCCATTTTCTACATTTAAATGATTTTTTCCACCTAGGTCCCAAATACTTCAAGGGATGGGCTATAGATAAGAAACTTACTACAATCTTTATATTTGTCAAGCTGTTTTTGTAAATATTTTGCTGTTATCTAAGGTACACACTTTGGACAAATGGTACTCCACATTTGCTACAGATATGAGGTCAGAAATTAAAAAATGTCAGAAATTTGAATACAGTCTTGGACACATTCTTTGGGTTTCTATATGCTATAAATCCTGCAGTGTTTTAAAAATGTTTGATCAATGGCCAAAAGCTTTGCAAAAATTTTTCCACACGTCCTCTCACTTGTATGAATTCTGAGGTGCTGAGTAGGGTGTGAACAACTGTTGAAGACTCTGACACCTATTTTACACTTGTATGATTTCTGTGATATGATATCTCTGGTGCGAAATAGTGTTGAACTACTGTGAAATAAGGGTTGATTCATCCTTAAAGACCCTGATGCAATGTTTTCACTTGTTAAGCTTCTCTCCAGTATAAAACATATAAAGTTTAGTAAGATATGATCTTCAATTTGAAAAGGTTTGCCATTCTTCACATTTATAGGACTTCTCTCTGGTATGGGTTCTCTGGTGTCGAGTAAGTATTGATTTTTGATTAAAAGCTTTGCCACATTCGCTACATTTGTAGGGCTTCTCTCCAGTGTGGATTCTCAGGTGTCGAGTAAGTATTAGCTTTTGATTAAAACTTTTGCCACATTCTTGACATTTGTAGGGCTTCTCTCCAGTGTGGATTCGGTGGTGCTGATTAAGTGATGATTTTTGACTGAAATTCTTGCCACACAATTTACATTTGTAAGGCTTCTCTCCCGTATGAATCCTGTTGTGGCAATAGAAATGTGAGTTTGTATTAAAACGTTTGCCACACACTTTACATTTGTAGGGCTTCTCTCCAGTATGAATTCTTTTGTGCAAATTATGCTGTGAGATGCTATTAAAAGCTTTGCCACATTCTTTACAGCTGTAGGGCTTCTCTCCAGTGTGAATTCGCTGGTGCTGAGTAAGTGATGATTTTTGATTAAAACTCTTGCCACACACTTTACATTTGTTGGGCTTCTTTCCAGTGTGGATTCGCTGGTGCTGAGTAAGTGATGATTTTTGATTAAAACTCTTGCCACACACGTTACATTTGTAGGGCTTCTCTCCAGTATAAATTCTGTTGTGGCGATCAAGATTCGACTTTGTATTAAAACTTTTGCCACACACTTTACATTTGTAGGGCTTCTCTCCACCATTAATTCTTTGGTGATTTTTAAGGCTTGGTTTTTGACTAAAAGTTTCGCAAAGTTGTTTACATATTTGGGGCATCTCTTCAGTGTGTGTCCATGTGTGACAAATAAGATTGGAGCTTTTATTAGAATTTTTGTCACATTGTTTGCATTTGCATGGCATATCTCCTGTATGAACACTGTGATGTTGAGTAACGTTTTTGAGTGTGTTGCATTCTTCACATTTGTAGGTCTTATCTGCAGAATAAATTTTTGGTGTTGAGTAAGAGTTGAAAATTTTTTAAAGATTTGCCACACTTTTTAAATTTACAGGTCTTTTCTTCAGTATAAATCCTCTGATACTTAATAAGTTGTAACGTTTCACTAAAAGTTTTTCCACATTCTTTAAACTTATAGGGTTTATCACTGTCATAGTATCTACTGTGTTCAGAAGATGTTGAGCAAGCTGATGCTTTGATATTTTCTTTAAAATTATAGGGCTCTCATTCTCTATAAATTCTCTTGTATTGAGCAAGCTCTGCACTGTGATTAAGAGCCCTTTCACATACCTTGCACTAGCAAGTTTTGTCTTGACTATGAATATTTGGATGACTAATAGTTTTTGAGCACTGAAGCAAGACTTTCCCACATTTTTCATCTTGGTAAATTGTTTTAGAAAAATTACTAGGAGTTTCTCTATATTCATAATTTTTATCACCAATGTAAATATCCTGGTAGTTACTCATGGTAGAGACATGGCTAATGGTGTTACTTATAGCATTATCTATATAGTGCACTTTTCAGAAATCTGTATCAGAATTGTCATTGAGCAATAGTGGGGAAGTAGGAACCTTTCTACAATTCTTAATATTGTCCATTTGTTTTGTTGCAGGAAAAAATGGACATTTTGTAAAGAAACTCTCAAAAGAATCACTTTTAGAAATTTGTCTTAAATATTGTCTCTGTGCAAATGTTTAATGGGAAGTTTAACTAAGAGCTACATTTATAATTGGCTAAGTTAAAAACTTATGCAGGGACCAGATATCTTTTCAAATTTTCCACATTTCCTTTCAGAGGAAATATAGTTATCAAAAATGGCTGTGGATATATTCTTAAACATATATATATATATATATATATATATATATATATATATATATATATATATATATATATATATATGTGTGTGTGTTTAAGAATATGAATATATATATATATATATATATATATATATATATATATATATCCTTAATACTAATAGGAATACATTAAATAATTTTTCAGATATTAATTGTTTATGGTGTATTTTGGCTATAAAATTTTTATTGCAAATACAGACTACTAATTGGTTTTGTCCATTATAATATGATTTTTGAACTTTACTCTCACCTATATTTTCCCATTGTTTCCTTAGTTTTAAATAGTCAAAGTCACACTTTCCATATCTTCTTCTCTCTCTCTTTTATTCCCTGTTCTGGTAAAATTTCTTGAGGATGATGAGAAGTTATGGCTGAAATAAATAAAAAATAAATAAAAAACAATCATGTTTACTTACTGTTCTGGGCTGAGTATATTTTGCAAACATAGGAAACTACAGCAATTAAGGAACATCCGAAGGGGAGTGGATTATTAAATCCAAGTCCATCATTACGGCAGAAATATATATGAATCAAAGAAAAATCTACACAGAAAAATACTTTGAGAAATTTTCAAATCATCTTACTGTTCACAGTATCCAGATGCATACATTATTGTGAAGAGTAATACAGTAGAGGAAAATACATTGTGTTACACAAAGCCTTTCCTCCTTCACAATATATTTTAAAAATTTACCAACTTTCTTCTTCATTGAAAAAATATGAAACATGCAAATATTTGGGGACTGTTCAAAAAAGGGGTTCCTGCTTACCACCAGAAAAAAACACAGCTAAGTCAACTGTAAGAAAAGTTATGAATTAATCCAAGGGAATAGTAAATTATCATTTAAATGAAGTTTACTGAACTAAACCAACACACAAAAACAGGATAAAAATTAGTCAAGAATTGTTAATAGTAATAAGCAGAAAATGTGTGTTGAAAGAATTTCTTTAGGAAATGTCTGAAAGTGTCAAGGAGGACACAGCAACATAGGAGGTTGAGCCAGAAGGATCAAAATTTCAAGGCCAGCCAAAGTAAAATGAAAAAAAAATGAAAAGTGGGAAATAATCCTTAAGTTTTCTTTCTAGTACTAATAAACACATCTCAGGAAATAGGAAAAATAAAACATCAAAGCCACTTAATTATCACCAAGTTGTAAAGACTCAAAGCAGGTATTAAACTAAGTTTTTAAACTCAGAATATTGAGAGCATCCAAGAGAGAAAGATGGGTCACCTAGAAATGTGTAACTATATAATTGTGAAATCCTTAGTTGAAACTTCACAACACAGAAAGGAATTCAGGGCTATTTTCAAAAAATGAAAGAATAAAATTATCAACCAAAACAGTATATTCACAGCTACTATATTTCAAAAGAGAAGGGAAATAATGACTTTAAAGATATAAAAATGCACGCACTACTCATCAACACTAGCTGTTCTCCGCAAGTATGAAAGGTAATCCTTCATACTACAATGTAAATGAGCCCAGCAACACAAGTCATATGAAATTTTAAACATGTCTTGGCACAAACAATTCTATTGTATTGTATTGATGGTTCACAAAATATGTAATTTTGCAATAGAATTTGAAAGAAAAAAGCATAACAACAAAAGTGTAAATAGGCATATATATCTGTAACAATAATATAATTTTGAAAGGACACATAAATATATTCAATTTGTAATAAAGAAGTCAAGTTGAAACTCATACAAAGTATGCAAAGGAGATAATTCAGTTTTAAGATTTTTTTTGTTGCCAGATGCAAGATTACAAAATTCTGATCAAAACAAACCTTGGCTATCTGAATTAACTCTAAAAATTATAACTGTTGGTAGTCCGCAGGATACTCTACATCTAAAAACACACATATACACGGAAAGCAAGAGGATATAAGAAGGACACATACAAAGGTGACCGAACACAATCTGGGCTGTCTAAATTATTGTACACAAAACATAGTTTAAGACAGTAATAAGACATAGAAGATGTTTTAATTTTAAAAATAACCTTTGAAAAGAGGCAAAATAGAGAAAAGGAATGTTTCCCTAGGTTCTGAATTAAGAGTAAATACATTCACAACAAACATCCTACTTTCCAAACACACAAAGAAAACATTGAGAGAGTTGAATGTAAACCAAGAATCACTGTCATACTAAAAGACATCAATCCCCACTTACTGAAAAGGGAAATACAGTGAAGCAAAATAGTAATTGCAAAGCATAAGACTTTACAATAGTTTCAAAATATTTTCAGACTTACAGAATACCTGTTCTTAATCACAAATGGGATATTATGCTGGATAGACCAATTTTATGTATTAAAAAAGGTTAATAAATATTTAAGTGATAGTTATTTTTTAACCAACATGGAATAAATATTTGAAGTCAAAAGTGGTAGGGATTTTCAAAAATCACTCAATATGTGTCAGTTGATTGAACACTCTTGGGCATGCTGTTGTTCAAGAATTGAAAGATAAAAATTAAAAGATGTTTATACTACTTAAAGTTAACTAGAAGCTCCAGGTAATATTCATCAAACTCACATTGTCAAAAAGTTTTTGTTTTTTTGCAGAGAAATCTATCTTTTAAATTATATGAATATCCCCCCAAATACAAATAAGACTTTTCCCTGCTAAAAAATATACTAAAAGTTACAGCATTCAATTGTAAATGCAGACATGGAGTTAGGTAAACGGAGTTCTTAGTGACTATGGCAATAAGCCCTCACATCAATAGCAAATTAAAAACATTACACATCAGTGTTGTTACAATGTTATTCAACAGAGCCATCATGGGGGATGCAAACCAAATGTCCCTTGAAAAGAATGGATGAGCCAATTTGAAATATAGAAACAATAAAACTTTGAAGTCAAGGAATTTATTCTAATTATATATTTTACAAAATGTATGTACACTAGGTTAACTGAAATGTCACAGAAAGAATACTGCAGAATTCTAGAACATGACATCTCTAAACTAAAGAAGCAGCTTTCTGAACAAAAGAGAATGGTTTTGTGATGGGGAGACAGAAATCAGCCCTTGCTTCCTAGGCACTGTTGTATTTTTTTTGTTTTGTTTTGTTTTTTTTTTTTTTTTGAGATGCAAACTTTTTAGAGATATATTGCATAACAATTTGAATTAATGTTACTGAACTGTATATTTAAAATTTTGGAGGCAGTAAGGTTTATTTTGTAGTTTTGATTATAATAACAACTACAAAATTTCTTAAAAGAGAATTGCAACATTTCTCAAAAAGCTACATTTAAAATAATGTCTTTATTATTTATTAATGTCTTTATCCTACAAAAAAGAATAAAATAATCAATATACAAATGATGGACATGCATGTAATCTCAGCTATTAGGAAGTCCGAGGCAAAAGAATTGGAAATTCAAGACATCCTCAATAACTTAGTGAGAACCTCTCTCCAAATATGAATGAAAAGGAGCTTGGGGTGTAGTTCAGCATTCGAGTATCACTGCCATCAATCCCATTACATTTACATATAGAAAACTTCAATTTCTAAGTACATGGGCAGAATGAAAAGCCAATCAACATAAAATACAAAAGTCATAGACAAAAGAGGCTTAATATTTATACAAGCAAAAGCATATATAATATGATTGGCAATACAAACCAGAGTCATGCATATCTTAATTTGTAAAGCAATTAACTGATATGAGGAAACCACTTCTATAATATGGAAACCTCTGTACACAATAAAAACATATTGAAAAAATTATCCAACCAAATTGTAAATATCCACAGATGTATTATTTTATGAATCCTCTTATTCAACTACAACTTACACCATCTCTCAGGAGAGCAATCTTTGTCCATCTTGACATTCATTCCATGGCAGATAATTTCACAGAAAATCCATTACATGTATTCAGAAAAAACTCTGATAAGGAAATTTTAGTGAAAAAATGTACAAATAAGATTAGAGAAACTGACTTATGATAGTAATGTGTTACAATGGGTTGACCTAGAGGTCTTGAGAAATGTGCAAAAATTTCATGCAAATAATGCAAGAAGGGTTGGAGTTGTAGACTAGTGGTAGAGTGCTTGCCTAGCATGTATGAAGCCCTGGGTTTGATCCTCAGCACCATATATGAATAAATGGGAAATTCATTAACAACTAAAAAATATTTTAAAAAGTTATGGAAGTGCTGTCAGATAATATTGACACTCACAAGGCAAGGGGAGTGTTTTGTTGTTAATTTGAATGTTCCAATACATTACTGGAGCAAAAGCAGGAGACTAGGTAATTTTAAAGCACAAAACACAGGACAGGTTTTTCTATGATAACAAGAGAAAGAAATCAAGGCTTCTCAAAAATCTTTTCTGTTGGGTAACTTCTCAATCAACCTTAACGAATTTAGGCTTCCTCCTCTACCTCAACTATGTCCTCTGCTATATGTGGGCCACAGGATTTGACATCACTGCATTCCTCTAAGGAAATCATATGTCAAGTGAAGGATATATATCATGCCAACAAAGGAAAACATTAAGGATGAAAAGAAACATCATTAACGTTTTTTTTTTTTTTGTCAGCACCAAGAACTACCCAATCGTCTTTATTGATAGCATAAATGTGAAACTCATTCTTGTGGAGAAGTTCCCAAAATATATACTTCAAGGGAAGAAAATTAAATAATGATAATTAGGAATTTTGAAGGAAAGTTATGCTCACCCACAAAGAGCAGGTTGCTGTAGGTCTCCAACATCACTTCTCTATATAAATTCTGCTGATCAGATTCCAGGCATTTCCATTCCTCCTCAGAGAAATTAATGGCCACATCCCTGAATGTCAATGGCTCCTAAAATAAAAATTGGTAGATCAATAGCACATGGACCAAACCATTATTTAGTTTTTAGTTTGAATTAAGAGTTAGTAGAACCAACTGTCATGTAGGAGAGTGACTTTAATCATGTAAAAATATACTTTCCATTATCGTTCGATTATCTAATTCAGAGGAAAATACATAAGTCCAAAACAGTGTGTGTGTGTATTCCATATCATAGTGAAGTGAAGGATATATACCATAATCCAAGTGCTGAATAAAAGCCCAACTCCTAACTTTCCTGCTATCAGTGAATGTGAAATTTGCTGGACATTACAGATGCAAATCAGACTCGTCAAAGATATTCTCATAAGGAGATTGTGCCCAAGGAAGAAAAAACGAGTGGTAAAAAAAGCTTTTGAAAACAGTCTGGTTCCTATTCTCTCTGCTTTATATCCATGAGATAGCTTGAGCTCCCAAAACAATTAGTTTCAAGTATCATCCATGACACATTCCCAATGTGTAAAATATTCATATAATATTAACGTTTGGAGACATGTAAAGTGACACTTCCACCTCATGAAAAGACAAACTTGAAATATTTCAAGTTCTATAAGCAGTTCAATGAGTGAATAAGATTGGAACAATAGAGGCCCAGACAACAGCACATATGTGTTCAAAATACTGAGGCAAAGAAATGGTTAATAAAAGAAAAAATACCTTTTGATATAATTGTAATGGAAAAATAATAGTAACAATAAGTTACTTAAGACTCATACAACCAAGTAAATATAACCAAGGAAAATGATGGTTTTGAGAAATACATAATAAAATTATTAGTCATAAGAGGCACAGGGCTGTCAACATCTGTGTGTGCAAAAGGAAGATGAGATCAGTAAGACACACCAGAAGTGTCCACACGGGTTTTCTGCATGTGGATGGATCCTAATTACTTAAACATAGCTACTTTATTGGAAGAATTACCTTGACATCAGAGCATAATCACCCCATCTACACAAATAACTAATTAAAAATCTTCAATAGCAAAATGTTTAAATAACTGAGCGAATTGGAATTGTATGGTATTAAAATTTTATGAAAGAACAACAACAAGAAGACAAATCAGGTTAGTAGATGACTAGAGTCACTTTTCACAAAACACAAAAAATAAAAATCCTGACATGTTAGAATAAATATATTTTCCAAACTGTGGAGCACCCTCACTGTAACACTGTAGCCTTCTGTGGCTCATTCCTAAGAAGTGAGTGAGGTAATTCTGGACAGCTAAGAAAATAAAGTCCACACACCTCAGATACCTTTGGCAAAGAAAGGAAATGCTTAGTCTTCCAGAGTCACAATTCTCACCAGTTAACAGACACATAGCTGCAGTCAGTTATAAGTCACTTATAAGTCTGATGTCACTTATAAGTCCCAGAATGTCATCTACACTGCTGATCAACTTCCTGTAAGTTGGTGGACCCTACAACTACCAAACATAGAAAGGAGCATTCAATATTAAGTGTTAGTTATCTACAACTCTAATAAATGATTAAACACAACCATGATAAAATCCTAACAAGTTTTTGCATAAATATTGAAAAATTGGCTTCTAAAGGCTATATGGAGAAGGCAGGCATAGAGAATGGTCAACAATTCTGTAGAATAAGTTTACAGGACTGAAATATTGGACGCTGAGATGTACTATGAACTTAAAGTAACCCAAAAGGTGAGATATGTGGCAAGGAGTATACAAACAGGTTAGTGGAATACAACAAAACCTAGAAAGAAACTCAAAAAAATACAACAAATGGAAGGAATTCACTGGAGATGATATAATATTTTTAATTAATTATGAATAAATTGGCACCTATATGCAAAGAAATGAATTTGACACAGAACTTGCAACTTTTAAAAAATGAAATCATTCATCTGAAAGAAAATGTTAAATTTGTAGCTTGTGTCAGACAACATAGCATGAACATTCAAAGCCAGAAGCAGCATCTATAAATGAGAAACTTAATGAATTTTTATTCTGTTGAAAAGTATTCTGTATTTTGAAGTATGCTATAAACTGAATGAGAAGAAACTAGATGAAGTATTTGCCAAATTTTATATATATGTATGAGGCACTGGGTTTGATCTTCAGCACCACATATAAACTAATAACAAATAAAGGTCCATTGATAAGTAAATAATATTTTTAAAAAACACTGAGCAAGAAAACAATGAGTTTCAAAATGGCACAATCACATATAATGATATTAGAAACTCATAAGGAGCAATAGTAAGAATAATATAATTAGAAACCATAGTATATACAGATTCATGGAGATAAGATTTGTGTATCTATCTACATCTGTTTTTCTATAGACTTCTGTATATATACATACTTAGATTTATAATTATTGATATATAAAATACAGAATTACATAGTTTAAGCATATATCTTAAAAAACCTTTATTATAATTCACTCATTAATGACGCATTGTATATAATTTATGCATAAATACAGAATAACTTGTAAGGTTTTCACTTAGAGATATTTACATGATAATATTTTATGGAGTTATGGTTTTAGTTAAGTGGTGCAGAATTTGTACAGCAGGTGCAAGACCTTGGGTTTGATTACAGCAGCACAAAAACAAATGTAATAGTTTCCACTAAGGCCATGATAACATAGTGACATTTGACAGATATTTCATTCATTTTCTTGGAAAACCACAGAATTTAGTGGGTTTCTGTGTCTCCTATATGTAGTAGAAACTTCAATATCTGAAAAATTCTACTTGAAATATTTTTACCAACCCCCATTAATTTCTAATGCCATTAAGTTAAAGCAATCAATCATGATCCTAGTGTACCTTAAGCATAATTTTTATTTAAACTTTCATTTTTTACTTTTCTTTTTTCTACTTAGTGCCCAGCCTTCTTTGCTTTGGAATTCATAAAGTCCCCAAATTATTCCTCCTGTTAAAACACCATGGCTCCAAGAACTGTAGCTGAAATGTACAAACTGCCCCCTTAGGGAATCTAGACTGATAGTCCTGTTCTGGATGAGCCCATGTATCAGTACATTCTTAAAAGTCAAAGATATAAGGAACAAATTGTTATGCCTTTTATCTTTCTAAAGGTTGTTGTCTAGTGAACAAACCAGTATTAAATTCACACAACTAAAAATGTAAGAAAACAGATTTAAAAATGACAAGGGATGCAAAAGTTAAAAATAATTATTTGGGAGAATAAATAGGTGTTAGAAGGAACTGATTTTTTATGTATAAAAATATCAGAAAATAAACACTGGTGATTGTTTTACAACATTGTGACTACTGTGTAAGCTATGGGATTGTAACCTTAAAAATTGTAAATTAGATTTTAATTATATTTTGCCAGAAGAAAAAACAAGTTTTTGTAAGAGGAACAAGAAAAAAGTCAAAACTGTAGCAAAAATAATAATTATAAAATAATAAAAGATTTCAAAAGGCAAACAAAAATGCAAGTAATATTTGCCCAATAAATAACACTATTTCCATAATGAGAAACATTTATTTGAATATGCTACTGCCTATATATAATGATCAACAGTGGATTGTTTTCTTTTGCCTGACATATTTGTATCAGAAAAGCATGTCCGAGTAGCCATGAATATTGGCTATCTGTAATTTTAATTAATAGTTTATTTAGATAGAGCCACATTTTTTCCCAACATCCCAATTCACCATAGCCAAATTATGGAAGCACTTCCCATTATGGATGCAGTTCCCAATAGATGAATTGAGTAATAAAATGTGATACACACAATGGAGTTTTTAGTCAGTTATAAATAATATTATTGACAAATGTCACAATTTAAATCGACAGAAATTCACAACATCATGGTATGTGAAATAAATCAGACAGATCAAGGGTCAAATGTTTTCTTTCACATGCAGCAGCTACAGCAAAACAAAGGGAAAGGAGAGTGGGATATCATAAAGATATAGGAAAGATTAGTGGAGTATAAGGAGATTGGGTGGGAGTGACGGGAAAGGAGAATATCAAATGTCATACACACATACCACTGTGAATTCCACCTTCCTGTACATGGAGAAAGCATCAACCATAAATGAATAAATATATTAATAAAATAGATGAAGGAGAATATTGGGGGCAAATTATGAAGGGGAAAAATAAGGTAATGAGAATTGAAAGTGATTAAATTAATTTAACAAAAGAGGTGAAAGCCTTGTACAATGAAAAGTACAACATGCTAAAGAAAAAGAATTAAGGAAGACCTAGAAGATAGAAAGTTCTACCTTGTTCTTAAATAGGTAGAAGTAATATTGTCAAAATGACCATGCTACCAAAAGCACTGTACAGATTTAATGCAATTCCAATCAAAATCCCAAGACATTCCTCATGGAAATAGAAAAAGAAATGAAAATTAATCCTGGAAAAACAAAGAGACGCAGAAGAGGCAAAGCAATCCTTAGAAGAGGAAGGCAGGTGGCATCACTATACCACACCTTAAACTATACTTCAGAGGAATAGTAACAAAACAGTGTGGTACTGGCACCAAACTAGACAAGTAAACAATGTTATAGAATAGAGAACACAGAGAATAACCCACATAAATACAGACATATCATACAAGACAAAGGTACCCAAAACATATTGGAGGAAAAATAGCCTTTTCAACAAATGGTACTAGGGAAAGTGCAAATCCATATGCAGCAAAATGAATTTAAGACCCTCTCTTATATCATGCACAAAACTCAAATCAATGTGGATCAAGGACCTAGGAATTAAACCAGAGACCCTATACCTAAGAGAAAAAAAATATAGGTCCAAATCTTCATCATGTTGGATTAGGCCACGACATCCTTAATAAGACTATTATAGAATCAGTGGCCACCATCTTGGAGAGCTGAAGTGTCCACTGCCACTCTCCGACAGATTGCAACAACAAAACAGGTGTGTGTCACTCAGCTCAGCCCCCATACATAAGGGGATTTCGCATAAAATATCCCCTAGACTTTCCGGGCGAGGGAGTATTAGAGTCAGCCGGCATAAAGACTAAGGGGAAACTAGAGGCACCTGACCTTCAACCCCCCCTCCCATCAGCAGCCAAAACAAAACCTGCCTAGCCAGCACTGGGGGAGGGGCAAGCAGAAAAAATCAAAACCATAGAGTGCCGGGGATCCCAAAAGCCAACTGTGTGACCCCGGAGATCCAGGCTGTCTGATTCGTGCGGCCTGCCCCAAGGCTACAGAAGGCGTGGCACCGCAGAGAAGGGACTAACTAGTAAGCAGGGAGATAAGCGGCTGCGACAACATGGTGGAATCCCACCAGCCAAGCCCGCACTGACCCCCGGGCTGAGTTCGGGATTCCAGACAGGGAAGGAAGCGGTACAGTCCCATCCCCCACAAGGGACACTCCACTAAGGCAATCAGCGGCCACCATCTTGGAGAGCTGAAGTGTCCACCACCACTCTCCGACAGATTGCAACAACAAAACAGGTGTGTGTCACTCAGCTCAGCCCCCATACATAGGGGGATTTCGCATAAAATCTCTCCTAGACTTTCTGGGCGAGGGAGTATCAGAGTCAGCCGGCATAAAGACTAAGGGGAAACTAGAGGCACGTGACCTTCAACCCCCCCTCCCATCAGCAGCCTGTTTAGCCAGCGCTGGGGGAGGGGCAAGCAGAAAAAATCAAAACCATAGAGTGCCGGGGATCCCAAAGCCAACTGTGCGACCCTGGAGATCCAGGCTGTCTGATTCGCGCGGCCTGCCCCGCGGCAACAGAAGGTGTGGCGCCGCAGAGAAGGGATTAACCAGCAAGCAGGGAGATAAGTGGCTGCGACACAGTGGAATCCCACCAGCCAAGCACGCACTGACCCCCGGGCTGAGTTCGGGATTTCAGACGGGGAAGGAAGCAGTACAGTTCTATCCCCCACAAGGGAAACAAAACAATAGAGTGCTGGGGTTCCCAATAGCCACCCTCCACACCCAACAAACGGCAGGCCCAGAGTACAGTTTGAAATGCCGAGAACCATCACTCAGGGGAAGTCTGGCCTAGCAGGAGAAACACAGACTACCAAGAGAAACCAGGGGACTAGAGGCAAGGCCCTCGCGACTGGGCGGCTGTAAACTGCAGGCCCGCCAGCGACAGTTCACCCACTGCCCACGTAACTGGGCGGTAGGAGAACACCCGCCCACTGGCGACTGATCACCTGCCCGCAGCCTGTGATACTGGGTGGCTGGAGACCGCCCACCTGCCGCGACCGGGAGCTGAAACCAAACAGAGACAGTCTAGTCACACCCCCCCATTAGGACACCCCTCCATTAGAATCAAGTGGGTTATGAACTCCCATTTTTATCCCAAATACAGATGGCAGAATCACATCATTTACACATCCACATTTTTACATACAGCCATATTAGTGACTGTTGTATTCTGTTACATTTCCTATCCTCTACTATCCCCCCTCCTCTCCCCTCCCATCTTCTCTCTCTACCCCATCTACTGTAATTCATTTCCCTCCATGTGTGTTATCCCATTCCCCTCACAGCCTCTTATATGTAATTTTGTATAACAATGAGGGTCTCCCTCCATTTCCATGCAATTTCCCTTTTTTTCTCCCTTTTCCTCCCACCTCATGTCTCTGTTTAATGTTAATCTTTTCTTCCTGCTCTTCCTCCCTGCTCTGTTCTTAGTTGCTCTCATTATATCAAAGAAGACATTTGGTATTTGTTTTTTAGGGATTGGCTAGCTTCACTGAGCATAATCTGCTCTAGTGCCATCCATTTCCCTGCAAATTCCGTGATTTTGTCATTTTTTAGTGCTGCGTAATACTCCATGGTGTATAGATGCCACATTTTTTTTATCCATTCATCTATTGAAGGGCATCTGGGTTGATTCCAGAGTCTAGAAATTGTGAATTGTGCTGCTATGAACATCGATGTGGCAGTATCCCTGTAGTGTGCTCTTTTAAGGTCTTCAGGGAATAATCTGAGAAGGGCAATAGCTGGGTCAAATGGTGGTTCCATTCCCAGCTTTCCCAGGAATCTTCATACTGCTTTCCAAATTGGCCGCACCCGTTTGCAGTCCCACCAGCAATGTACAAGAGTACCCTTTTCCCCACATCCTCATCAGCACTCATTGTTGATTGACTTCATCATGGCTGCCAATCTTACTGGGGTGAGGTGGTATCTTAGGGTGGTTTTGATTTGCATTTCCTTGACTGCTAGAGATGGTGAGCATTTTTCATGTACTTGTTTATTGATTGTATATCCTCCTCTGTGAAGTGTTTGTTCATGTCCTTGGTCCATTTGTTGATTGGGTTATTTGTTTTCTTATTGTCTAATTTTTTGAGTTCTTTGTATACTTTGGATATTAGGGCTCTATCTGAAGTGTGAGGAGTAAAAATGTGTTCCCATGATGTAGGCTCCCTATTTACCTCTCTTATTGTTTCTCTTCCTGAGAAAAAACTTTTCAGTTTAGGAAAGTCCCATTTGTTGATTCTTGTTATTAACTCTTGTGCTATGGGTGTCCTATTAAGGAATTTGGAGCCCGACCCCACAATATGTAGATCAGAGCCAACTTTTTCTTCTATCAGACGTAGAGTCTCTGATTTGATATCTAGCTCCTTGATCCACTTTGGGTTGACTTTTGTGCATGGCGAGAGGAGAGGATTCAGTTTCATTTTGTTGCATATGGATTTCCAGTTTTCCCAACACCATTTGTTGAAGATGCTATTCTTCCTCCATTGCATGTTTTTAGCTCCTTTATCAAATATAAGATAGTTGTAGCTTTGTGGATTAGTCTCTGTGTCCTCTATTCTGTACCATTTGTCAACCCACCTGTTTTGGTACCAGTACCATGCTGTTTTTATTACTATTGCTCTGTAATATAGTTTGAAATCTGGTATCGCTATACCACCTGATTCACACTTCCTGCTTAGAATTGTTTTTGCTATTCTGGGTCTTTTATTTTTCCATATGAATTTCATGATTGCTTTATCTATTTCTACAAGAAATGCCATTGGGATTTTGATTGGAATTGCATTAAACCTATAGAGAACTTTTGGTAATATCGCCATTTTGATAATGTTAGTTCTGCCTATTCATGAACAAGGTATATTTTTCCATCTTCTAAGATCCTCTTCTATTTCTCTCTTTAGGGTGCTGTAGTTTTCATTGTATAGGTCTTTCACCTCTTTTGTTTGGTTGATTCCCAAGTATTTTCAGAAGTTTTGTCGCTGATATACAGAAATGCCTTTGATTTATGTGTGTTGATTTTATATCCTGCCACTTTGCTGAATTCATTTATTAGTACTAGTAGTTTTTTTGTAGACACTTTTGGGTCTTCTAGGTATAGAATCATGTAATCCGCAAATAGTGATAATTTAATTTCTTCTTTTCCTATTTTTATGCCTTTAATTTCTTTCGTCTAATTGCTCTGGCCAGTGTTTCGAGAACTATATTGAATAGAAGTGGTGATAGGGGGCATCCCTGTCTTGTTCCAGATTTTAGAGGGAATGCCTTCAATTTTTCTCCATTTAGAATGATGTTGGCCTGGGGCTTAGTGTAGACAGCCTTTACAATGTTGAGGTAAGTTCCTGTTATCCCTAGTTTTTCTAATGTTTTGAACATAAAGGGATGCTGTACTTTGTCAAATGCTTTTTCTGCATCTATCAAGATGATCATATGGTTCTTATCTTTAAGTCTATTGATATCTATTTTCTAGTAAGTCTGGTTTCGGAATCAGGGTGATGTTGGCCTCATAGAATGAATTTGGTAGAGCTCCCTCTTTTTCTATTTCCTGAAATAACTTGAAAAGTATTGGTATTAATTCTTCTTTAAAGGTCTTGTAAAACTAGGCTGTGTACCCATCCGGTCCTGGGCTTTTCTTGGTTGGTAGTTTTTTGATTGCTTCTTCTATTTCATCCATTGATATTGGTCTTTAAATTGTGTGTATCCTCCTGACTCAGTCTGGGCAAATCATATGACCTAAGAAATTTATCAATGTCTTCACTATCTTCTATTTTATTGGAATATAGGTTTTCAAAGGAATTTCTAATTGTCTTCTGTATTTCTGTAGCATCTGTTGTGATAATGCCTTTTTCATCTCGTATGCAATTTGAGTTCTCTCTCTTCTTCTCTTCGTTAGCATGGCTAAGGTCTGTCTATCTTGTTTATTTTTTAAAAGAACCAACTTTTTGTTTTGTTAATTTTTTCAATAGTTTCTTTTGTTTCAATTTCGTTGATTTCTGCTCTGATTTTAATTAATTCTTGCCTTCTGCTACATTTGCTGTTGTTTTGCTCTTCCTTTTCTAGGGCTTTGAGATGAAGTGTGAGCTCATTTATTTGTTGGATTTTCCTTTTTTTGAGGAATGACCACCAGGTGATGAATTTCCCTCTTAAAACTGCTTTCATTGTGTCCCATAGATTCCGATATGTTGTGTCTGTATTTTCATTTATCTATAAGAATTTTTTTTATTTCCTCCTTTATGTCTTCTGTAACCCATTGATCATTCAGTAACGTATTGTTCATTGTCCATGTGATGTAGGATTTTTCCTTCCTTCTTTTATCATTGATTTCCAGTTTCATTCCATTATGATCTGATAAAATGCATGGTATTATCTCCACCCCTTTATATTTACTGAGGATTGCCCTATGGCATAATATATGGTCTATTTTTGAGAAGAATTCATGTGCATCTGAGAAAAAAGTATATCCACTTGATGATGGTTGATATATTCTATATATGTTAGTTAAGTCTAGGTTATTGATTGTGATATTGAGGTCAATAGTTTCTTTATTCAAATTTTGTTTGGAGGATCTGTCCAATGGTGAGAGAGGTGTGTTGAAGTCACCCATGATTATTGTGTTGTGGTCTGTTTGATTCTTGAACTTGAGAAGAGTTTGTTTTATGAACGTCGCAGCGCCATTATTTGGTGCATAAATATTGATAATTGTTATGTCTTGTTGGTGAATTGTTCCTTTTAACAGTATATAATGTCCTTCCTTATCCCTTTTGATTAAATTAGTCTTGAAGTCGATTTTATTCAATATGAGAATGGCCACCCCTGATTGATTACGAGGACCGTGTGCGTGGTATATTTTTTCCCAACCTTTTACGTTGAGCCTGTGTATGTCTTTTCCAATCAGATGTGTCTCCTGGAGGCAGCATATTGTTGAATTTGTTTTTTTAATCCATGTTACCAGCCTATGTCACTTTATTGGAGAGTTTAAGCCATTAACGTTTAGAGTTACTATTGATATATGGTTTGTACTTCCTGCCATGTTTGATTATTTATGTCTCTTTGTTTCCCCTAATTTAGTTTGTTTCTCCATGTTTAGCTTCCCCCCTGTCCTCTGTCTTTACCAAGGCACTTCCCACTGATGGTTTTGGTTATTGTTTTTTGTTTCTTCCTCGTGTAGTGTTTTGCTCAAGACGCTTTGCAATGCTGGTTTTCTGGCTACAAATTCTTTTAGCTTTTGTTTATCATGAAAGATTTTTATTTCATTGTCGTACCTGAAGCTTAATTTTGCTGGATACAGAATTCTTGGTTGGCATCCATTGTCTTTCAGTGTTTGAAATACATTGTTCCAGGATCTTCTCGCTTTCAGCGTCTGTGATGAAAAATCCGTTGTTGACCTTATTGGTTTACCCCTAAATGTAATCTGCCTCTTTTCTCTTGTAGCTTTTAATATTTTCTCTTTGTTCTGTATATTGGATATCTTCATAACAATGTATCTTGGCATTGGTCTACTGTGATTTTGTGTGCTCGGTGTCCTGTATGCATCTTCAATTTGTATATCTGTTTCCTTTTTTATTTCTGGAAAGCTTTCTGTAATTATTTCATTCAGCAGGTTACTCATTCCCTTGGTATGAATCTCTGTGCCTTCCTCTATCCCGATGACTCATAAGTTTAGTTTTTTTAAGTTATCCCAAATCTTTTGGATGTTTTTCTCGTGATTTTTTACCACCCTGAGTAGGCTAGACTCTTTTCAAGATGATATATTTTGTCTTCATTATCTGACGTTCTGGCTTCTACTTGCTCCACTCTGTTAGTGATACTCTCGATTGAGTTTTTAATTTGGTTTATCGTTTCCTTCATTTCTAGAATTATTTGTGATTTTTTTTATAATCTCTATCTCCTGATAAAGATGCTTAGCTTCTTCTTTTATCTGTTTATGTAATTCATTTTTAATGTGATCTTTAAGGTTTCTTTCCATCTGTCTAAGGTGTTCCTTGAGTTCTTTATATGGCCATTTTTCTGATGACTCTAGGTCCTCCTGAACATTTAGGCTCTCCTTCATTGTTTGTACTCCTTTTCTTCCTTGCTTTTTTATGCCCATGTTACTTCTTATTCTGTTTGACTGCTGAGTTACTGTTTACTCTTGTAAATTTATTTGATGCTTGGGAGGAGAGATATTAGAAGGGAAGGGAAGGGAAGAAGTCACTAAAGAGAATGAGTCTGTAGGCAGGTAGAATTCAAGAAAGGGGTAATAAGAAAATTGAAAAGAATTGAAAAGACAAAAGAAAAAAGTGAAAAGAAAGAAAAAACGAAAAAATAAAAATTTAAAACCAAAAAAATTATAATAATAAAAAATGGAAATTAAAGTTTCAAAAATAATAGTAATAATAATAGTATAAAAAGAATTAAAAAAATTGAAACCATTAATAAGAAAGTTAAAGAACAACAACATCAACAACAAAAAGTGAAAATAAAATAAAAAAATACTAATAATAATCATTAAAAAATAATAATAATAATAAATGCAGTCATAGAGCTCGATTAACTTCTCTTCCAGTAGGTGGAGCTATGCCCACTGGGCCAGGCTTCTCTTATTGATAGGTGGGAACCAATCACTGTGCCTCAGCTCTTCTTCCCAGACTGTGTGGGTCTCCAATACTGAGTGCCTAGGGCTTTCTCTTGTGTTTCCTCAAGCCAGGCCCCGCTCAACTGTGATGCTCACCACAATAGTGGCTACATGCCGGGTCTGCTGCTCCTGGGAGCCCTGTTTTTATGGATGCCTGGGCACACCTTTCTGTTTGCCTCCCTCAGACCCTAAGTTTGTAGGGCTTGGGGCTGAGGACCCCCAGCAAATTTGTTTGCCCTCAGGTAGCAACTCCCCTGGTAGCTGGTGCAAGGGACCTCTGTTGTCAGCACTGGTGGGAGCAATAGCCGGGAGTTCTGCGCTGCTAGTCCCACGTCACTCCTGATTCCCTGGGTCTGACTATCGTGCTCAGTTGGCTTTTACCTCTGTGAGTTCAGGTGGGCCAACTAGTTATTTCAGCGGGATCATTAGTGCTGAGTCAGAAGAAGCAAGCGAACCGGAGCTAGAATGCAGCCAATCCGGGCTCGGTGTGTTCTGAGAAAGGCAGACTGTTCGCACGGGATCCCCTTCAGGTCAATAGTGCCTAGTGGTCCTGAGCAAAGAGTATTTTGACAGTTTACTTCTCCCTATGCTTGCGCAGCTGAAGGGGTTAGATACTTGATCTCTCCGTGTCTGCCACCATGTTGGATCTCTTAGATTTTAAATTGTCACTCATCTTATCAGCTGTTCCATTTTACTCCGCAGCTCACTCGCGCAGTGAAGAGTCTGCTCTAAGGTGATCCACGGGAAGCGGTGGCAGTGGCGGCGGCTGCAGCGGCAGTGGCCCAGCTGTGACCTTCAGGACCCCCGGGGAGGGTGTGCGGGCTGGGGGAGGGGAGGCAGTGCCTCGGGGCCTGCGTGGGCCAGGTACTGGGCACACGAGAGAGCAGGCAGGGTGGGGGAAAGAAATTGAGATCTAGATTTAGGGAGTGAGCGTGGGAGGAGAGATGGCGGGGGAGAAGAAAAGCGGAAAGGCGGAGAGGAGAAGGAGAAGGGGCCGAGGGAGCCGGGTAGCTCGGGGGCTGCAGCCTTACTGCTCGCGCTGAGGTCGTGATGGACTCACTCCACCTTGGCTGGAGTCGTGGCAGATTCACTCCACTTAGGCCCCTTTCTTGACACGGTGCTGCGTCTTTGTCGACAGATCTCCTTTAATGATCTTTACTTCTTCTTTTAAGACGTGGTAACACGCTGCGGGCACGACGGCACGGAGCTTGGAGTGGCTTACTCACTTCCCGCCACCATCTTTTTTTAAAATTTTTTTTAATTTTAATATTTATTTTTTAGTTTTTGGCAGACACAACATCTTTGTTGGTATGTGGTGCTGAGGATTGAACCCGGGCCACACGCATGCCAGGCGAGTGCACTACCGCTTGAGCCACATCCCCAGCCCTGCCACCATCTTCTTTCTCTCCCACATCAATGTTTATAGCAGCACAATTCACAATAGCTAAACTGTGGAGGCAACCTAGATGCCCTTCAGTGGATGAATGGATAAAGAATGTGTGGTACATATACACAATGGAATATTACTCAGCACTAAAAAAGAATAAAAATATTGCATTTGATAGTAAAGGAATGGAGTTGGAGAATATTATGTTAAGTGAAGTTAGCCAATCCTAAAAAACAAATGCTAAGTATTTTCTCTGATATATGTGGGGTGACTCACAGTGGGGTAAGGAGAGAGAACATGAGATGATTAGATTAATTCTAGATAGGGAAGACGGTGAAAGGAAAATGAATGGGGAAGGGGATTAGCAAGGATGGTGGAATATTATCAACATCATTATTCAAAAACACATTTATGGAAATTTGAATTTGATGCCAACATACCTTATATACAAACAGATATGAAAATTGTGTTATATAAGAGTTGTAATGGAGAAAGAAATAAGTACATGTATAATAACATGAATTAGCATGAACATACTTTTTTATACAGAGATATGAAAAATTGTGCTCTGTGTGCAATACGGATTGTAATGCATTCCACTGTTGTCATGAATTTAAAAAATAAATAATTTTTTATAAAAGAAAATTATTGGAACCCATTGGGGACACTATAAGCCTACAGGGTAAATATTGTAAAACCTTGAAAACACAGAGATGGAAGAGAAGATTCATGAACAACATGAAAAACCAAGAAGAATGTGCCCCAAACAAAGATGCTACATTATTAGAATCCATGGTCAGAACATCAGGAGAAAAACAGAGAAGGAGTGGAGGAGTGTGAATTAAAGGATGATATAAGAGCAAATACAGGCAGCAGAGGATCATTTTGATAAAGAGCTACATAAGCAAATATAGAAAGCAAAAGTTTCATTCAATAAGGAGATAGAGATTCTGAAATAACAAACAGAGATCCTTGAAATGAAGGGAACAGTAAATCAAATTATGAACTCAATAGGAAGCATCTCCAACAGAACAGATCACTTGGAAGACAGAACATCTGACATTAAGGAAAAATATATAATCTTGAAAAAATAAAGTTGAACCCAGTAAAGATGGTAAGAAATGATGAGCAGCAGTTTCAAGAATTATGAGATAACATGAAAAGACCAAATTTAACAACTATTGGGATAGAGGAAGGCTTAGAGGTCCAAACTACAGAAATGGACATTCTAGTCAATGAAGTAATATCAGAAAAAATTCCAAATATGTAGAGTGAATTGGAAAATCAAATACAAGGAGTGTACAGGACACTAAATGAACAAAATCAGAACAGATCCACACCAACGCAGATCATAATAAAAACACCTAGATTGCAGGAGACACAGAGTATTTCAAAAGCCACAAGAGAAAGGAATCAGATTATATATGGGAAAAAATCAGGATCTCTGATTTCTCAACCAAGGCCCTGAAAGCTACAAGATCCCATAACAACATATACCAAGCTGTGAAAGAAGCAGATGCCAACCAAAAATCATACCTGGCAAAATTAAATTTTGATTAGCAATTGAATTTGGATTTAGATATTATTTTTATGACAAAATAAAAACCTCCCATGATACACAAAAGTTTAAACAATTTACAACTAGAAGGCCTGCACTATAGCATATCCTTGGCAAAATATTCCATGAGGAAGAAATGAAAAACAATGAAAATTAGAAAAGGGAAGTATCACTTTAAAGGAAAAACCTATCAAAGAGAAACCAAATCAAGTTAAATACCGAAAATAAACAAAAATAACTGGGAATACAAATCATGTCTTGATAATAACCCTGAATGTTAATTTCCAAAACTCAGCAATCCAAAGACTGGCAGATGGGATTTAAAAAGAACACCCAACAATATGCTGCCTCCAAGAGACTAGTCTCATAGGAAAAGATACCCATAGACTGAAAGTGACAGGATGGAAAAAATATATATATCACTTGGGCTGGGGCTGGGGCTCAGCAGTAGAGTGCACACTTAGCATGTGTGAGGCCCTTGGTTCGATCCTCAGCACCATAAAAAATAAATAAATAAAGGTATTGTGTCCATCTATACAAAAATAAATATTAAAAAAAACATACCACTCACATGGACTGTGGAAGCAAGCAGGGGTTTCCATCCTTATATCAAATAATGTTGACTTCAAGTGTAAGTTATTCACAAGGGATAAAGGAGAACCTGTCATACTGCTTAAGGGAACCATACACCATCAAGACATAACAATTATAAATATTTATGCCCCAAACAATGGAGCATCTATGTTCAAACAGACTCTTCTCAAGTTCAAGGGCCAAATACACCACAAGACAATAATTCTGGGTGACTTTAACACACCTCTTTTACTACTGATAGATCTTTCAAACAAAAGCCAAACAGAAACTATAGAATTCAATAATACAATAAATAACTTAGATTTAACTGCCATACATAGACTATTTCATCCTTCAACAGGCGAAGACACTTTCTTCTCAGCAGCACATGGATCCTTCTCTAAAATAGACCATATATTATGCCAAAAAGCAACTCTAAGCAAATACAGAAAACTAAAGATACTACCCTGCATTCTATCAGATCATAATGGAATGAAATTACAAATCAATGATAAAAATAGAAGCTACTCCAACACCTGGAGACTAAATAATATGCTAGAGAATGAACAATGGGTTGCAGAAAACATCAAAGATGAGATTTAAAAATTCTTAGAGGTGAATGAGAACACAGATACAACATGTCAAAATCTCTGGGACACTATGAAGGCATTACTAAGAGGAAAGTTCATTGCATGAAGTTCATTCCTTAAAAAAACAAAAAAAGTCAAATAAATGACCTAAAATTACATCTCAAAGCCCTAGGAAAAAAATGAATCAACACCAAAAGCAATAAAGGAAAGAAAATAACTAAAATCAGAGCTGAAATCAATGAAATTGAAACAAAAGAAGCAGTTTAAAAATCGACAAAATGACTGGGAATAGTACCACCATTTGACCCAGCTATCCCACTCCTCAGTCTATACCCAAAGGACTTAAAAACAGCATACTACAGGGACACAGCCACAATGTTTTTAGCAGCACAATGCACAATAGTAAACTGTGGAGCCAACCTCGATGCCCTTCAATAGATGAATGGATAAAGAAAATGTAGCATTTAGAATATTACTCAGCAATAAAAGAAAATAGAATCAAGGCATTTGCAGGTAAATGGATGGTGATGGAGAAGATAATGCTAAGGGAAGTTAGCCAATCCCCCCCAAAAAAAAATGCTGAATGTTTTCTCTGATATAAAGAAGCTGACTATACTGGGATAGGGAGGGGGAGCATGAGATGAACAGAAGAACTCTATTTAGGGCAGTGGGGTGATAATGGAAAGGAGGGGGCAGGGGATTAGCAAGGATGGTGGAATGTGATAGACATCATTATTCAAAGTATATGTATGAAGACAAAAATTGGTGTCTACCTACTTTATATACAGAGATATGAAAAATTGAGCTGTACATGTGTAGTTAAGAATTGTAATGCATTCTGCTACCATTTATTTTTTTAAAAAAATTTAATTTTCAAAATGAAAAGGTGGCTCTTTGAAAAAAATAAATACATTTGATAAACCCTTATTCATGCTAATGTAGAGAAATAGAGAAAAACTCCAATTAGTAAAATCCGTGATTAAAATAGAAATATCACCATGAATACTAGAGAAATACAGAAGATGATTAGAAAGTATTTTGAAAACTTGTACTCCAATAAAACAAAATATTGAAGACAGAAACAAATGTCTAGAGTCATATAATTTACCCAAACTGAGTGAGGATGATACACTAGTTAAAAACAAAGAAAATGATCTGTTTAAGAGAATTTTTTAATTTTTTTTTTTTTTTAGTTTTTGGTGGACACAACATCTTTATTTTATTTTTATGAGTTGCTGAGGATCAAACCCAGCACCCCGTACATGCCAGGTGAGCATGCTATTGCTTGAGCCACATCCTCAGCCCGAAAACAGGTCACTTTCAAGCAATGAAGTAGAAGACACCATCAAAAGCCTACCAACCAAAAAAAAAGGCCAGGACTCAATTAATACAAGACCTTCAAGGAACAACTAACATCAATATTCCTCAAATTATTTCATGAAATAAAAAAAAGAGGGAACACCTTCAAACTCATTCTATGAGGCCAATATCACCTTTATTCTAAAATCATACAAAGACACATCAAAGAAAGAAAACTTCAGACCAATATCTCTAACAGACTGATGCAAAAATTCTGAATAAAATTCTGGCAAATCAAATGCAATAACATATCAAAAAGTTCATGCACCATGATCAAGTAGGATTCATCCCAGGGATATAATGTTGGTTCAACATATGAAGATCAATAAATGTAATTCATCACATCAGTAGATTTAAAGATAAAAATCATATGATCATCTAAATAGACGCAGAAAAGCATTTGACAAAATTCAGCACCCCTTCATGTTCAAAACACTACAAAACTAGGGATTACAGGAACATATCTCAACATTGTAAAGGCTATCCTAAGCCCCAGGTCAACATTATTCTAAATGTAGAAAAACTAAAGGCATTCCCTCAAAAATATGCAACAAGACAGGGATGCCCTCTCTCACCACTTCTATTCATCATACTTCTTGAAACACTGGCCAGAGAAATTGGAATAAAGAAACTAAAGGAATAAGTATAGAAAAAGAAGAATTTAAACTAGCACTATTTGCTGATGATATGATTCTGTACCTAGAAGACCCAAAAAACTCCACTAGAAAACTTCTATAACAATAATTCCCCAAAGTAGCAGGATATAAAATCAACACCTATAAATCAAAGGCATTTCTGTATATCTATGAAAAATCTTCTGAGAAGGAGATGAGGAAAACTACCCCATTCACAATATCCTCAAAGAAAATAAGATACTTGGGAATCAACAAAAGAGGTGAAAGATCTATACATTGAAAACTATGGAACACTAAAGAGAAATTAAAGACCTTAGAAGATGGAAAGATTTAACTTGTTCTTGGATAGGCAGAATTAATATTATCAAAATGACTATACTACCAAAAGCACTATACAGATTTAATACAATTCTTATCAAAATCCCAATGCCATTCCTCATAGAAATAGAAAAAGCAATCATGAAATTCATCTGGAAAAATAAGAGACCCAGAATGGCTGAAGCAATTCTAAGCAGAAAGAGTGAAGCAGGAGATATAGCTATACCAAAACTTACAGTATTCTTCAGAGAAATAGTAATAAAAACAGCATGGTAGTGGCACCAAAACAGGCTGGTAGAACAATGGTACAGAATAGAGGACACACTGACTAACCCACATAATTACAACTACCTTATATTAGACAAAGGTGCCAAAAATATGCACTGGAGAAAAGATAGCATCTTCAACAAATGGTGCTGGGAAAACTGGAAATCCATATGTAAGAAAATAAAATTGAATCCCTCTCTCTCACTAAGCAAAATGTTAACTCAAAATGGATCAAGGACCTAGGAATCAAACCATTCTAAGTTTTTAGGATGGATTGTATGTCCTTTAATCACATGACCTAGATATTGAAAAGGAGATGTCTTTAACATATTTTGAGGTGCAATGCAGAAACCCATTGCTGTGAGTGACGTCCCTAATTGGGCAAAAAGTTTTAAGAGTACATCTGGGTTATCATAAGCTAAAAGTATGTATTTCATAAAATGAATAATATATGCATCAGGGAATTTCTCTCTCACAGGCATGATAGCCTGTGTCACAACATTTTGACATAGGGTAGGACTGTTACGCATTCCCTGAGGCAACACTTTCCAGCAATATCTTTTAACTGGTTCTTTAAAATTAATTGCTGAAACACTAAAGGCAAACTCTTTACAGTCATCTGGGTGCAAAGGTATAGAGAAGAAGCAATCTTTCAGAGCTATTATTATCAAATAATAATCTAAAGGAATAGCTGTAGGAGAAGGAACCCAGATAGATGGGTGTGTTCAAAGGGCTGAGCATAGGCTCTAAGTGAGCAGCCTGAAGTTGTTCCTCAACTAACATGTGGGCTATTTTTACTTTTCCCCTGTTAGGGGTCACCAACAAACCCAGATTGGCCCTTCTATGAGACAATTAATAATAATAATAATATTATTATTATTATTATTATTATTATTATTATTATTATTATTATTATTTTGCTGTTCTCTGGGTTAGGGATAAGGTCAGGGCACCTTTCAAAAATTTGGGCTGAGTGAATTATTTAATCTCTGTAGGAGAGATTGGGTTACAGGTAGGTACTCTTCCTGTAAATCTCCCTCGATTTCCCTAGGAGTAATCCCTTGCTTACGTCCCTCAAATGACATGATAGTCTCTTGTAGACAGCCAGATGCCATGTACTGATTGCACAGCAATTTGAAACTCATCTTAAAAATTTGAATCAATCATTCCCGGCAGTACCCGAAATCCATATTTAAATCGTTTCATCCCAAAATTAGGCCTGTGGTATGGGGGTAATGGTCCATGAGTCACCACAAATGTAGTGACTGGTCAGAGCCTCCTGCTTCAGGACTTGAAGGCGTGGTCCTTCAGTGTGGCTCCCCACAACACATCTTATTGTGTGACTGAAAATTTTAAAATGCAGGAGCTCCTAAGTGACTCCCAAATTACAATGTACACTTTCTGTAGAATAAAAACTAAAATGACTCCTGAGAACTAAGTTATCCTGTGTGAAATGACATGGAATGAATACAAGAGGAAAGGTATGGGCACGACCCTTGGAAGAAAAAAGAATGGCCATGGTACTCCATATCTGAAACCGAAACTCAAGGATCACGGAAACATCATTACCATTACCTTGGTTTTCTTATCCTAAAATAGATCATTAGATGGCAACATTTACATATTCAAGTCAACTTAAATCAATGTTTGATTTTTTTTTTGAGCCAAATCACTAACACATGAAAAAATATAAGGTAATCATGTGCTTCAACTTTTGAACAAGTTTGAACATAGTTAGCAGCTTATTTGAATAAGAATTCTGTTTTTATCAGTGTGAGGACATGTGGTCCTGTCCCTGTAAGACCAAAAAAGGGGCATGTTTAGTTTTTAGTATTTGTGAACAGTCTATCATAGAGAAATTTGAGGATTTTATGCTATATACTGTCTACCTTGCCATCCCAAGGGTATAATTACCATTATGTATTATAAAGTACAATAAAAGAGGTAGGAAAATACAATGATATTTAATTAAGTAAATTGTGAGGTGCCCAGCTAGCTCAGTGGGTAGAGCATGAGACTCTTAAGTAAATTGTGTGGGAGGTTTAAGTGCTCCATGGATATGTCTCTTTCTTATCCACGTTATTGTACACATTCCTGGTTATATTTCCCTGCTAGGGATTCAAGAATAAATAGGAAGTCAATATTGGGGGAAAAATATTTTCCTACATTCTTTAAAGTCACTCAAGATCCTCAGGGGTTACTATTAGGGATTCCCTGACTCTTTCAGATGTTTCTGTATATGAAGCATCAAGAGCCAGGGAGGATCAACATGTAACTGAACACATTTCTCTTGAAAATATTGGGAGTATTTCTGCCCAATGACCCGCCTTTTTCCTGAATATGCACCAGCTACTCTCTGCCTTTGAGGTCTTTATAATTACCTTGTTTGGGAGGTTGTGTGACTCTCCAGAATTGCAGGATAAAATTTAAAAAATTGTTACTCAAGATACAGAAATCTGGGGGTTACTTTCTTATCCCCATACCTTATCTACACCTGTCTCTATTTCTCCAATAATTATAAGCAGAAAAAAATGATCAAAAATATGACTTTAGGAATAATATTCTCCAACTGAATTAAATAATTAATAATTAATAGAGATGTCTTGCCACTATTTACCCAATAGTGTGTTTTTACTACCTGTTACTAAGAACATTTAATAAAGTAGAATAGTTTGATATCTGTGACATGATGATTCCATACAGAACACTATTAGCACATTAATACTTACTTTTATATAGTAAAAAAGCATCTATAATGTGAACAAAGTATTTCAAAGTTTATAGCATAGTTTCATCAACAACAATAACAACAACACCAACAACAGATTAAAATCTCTGGGGCTGTGGCTGTAGCTCAGCAGTAGAGCACTCAGAGCCAGGCTCAGTGAAAGATTTACTAGGCATCTCAGTGAGATCCTGTCTCTACATAAAATAGGGCTAGGGATGTAGCTCAGTGGTTGAGTGTCAACGAGTTCAATCTTCATCATCCCCCCAAAAAAAAAGAATGTCTGTGGGCTGGGGATGTGGCTCAAGTGGTAGCATGCTGGCCTGGCATGCATGTGGCCCAGGTTCAATCCTCAGCACCACATACAAAACAAAGATATTGTGTCTGCCTAAAACTAAAATATAAATATTTTAAAAATTCTCTCTCTCTCTCTCTCTCTCTCTCTCTCTCTCTCTCTCTCTCAAAAGAAAGAATGTCTGGGTCATACTTTCATGGAGGTTCTAAAATGTATAAGTAGTATAGAATAAGTATTATGGACCAAGCTCTAGAGTGGATGGGCATGCATTTGAATCCAGGCTTTTATAAATAATATAGATTTGATGTTGATCTACTGATGGAATATTTCCTACACAAGGCATGTATGTGCTTTAATTCAAGTGTCTGAAATAGTAGATATATATTTTAAATAATTGCAGCAACATATTGAAAAATAACAGTCATCAGAAAATCATGCATGTGAAGCTAGATCATTTCATGACTCTTTAGAACATGTAGATCTATAAGGCAAGATAGTAAGAGAAACAATAAAAGTGAAACATTCATGAACTTGGGATGCCATTTAAAAATTTGAGGTGACTGTTAGTCCAGAATCTGATTTACATAACAAGACCCCTACAGCACAAGAAGTAAAAATCATGAATCAATAAATGGGATAGATTCAATCTATAAAGCTGCTTCTCAGCAAAAGGAAAAATAATGTAAAGAGAGAACCTACAGATTTGTATAAAGCCTTTACCACATGTGCCTCAGATAAAGCATTAATCTCTAGGGTATATGATGAACTCAAAACTTAACAAAAAACCCAATTAACAAATGGACTAAGTAAGTGAACAGATACTTCACAGAAGAAATATAATCCATTACCAAATACATGAAAAAACCATTTGACATCTAGAAATTAAGAAAATGTAAATCAAAAATTAAGATTTTATCTCACTTTAGGCAGAATGTCAATCATCAATAATACAGGCAATGATAAATGTTGGTGAGGATGTGGGGGAAAAAGGAACACTCACACATTGCTCATGGGACTGACTGCAAATTTGTGCAACCACCGTGGAAAGCAGTATGGAGACTCCTTGCAAAACCAGAATGAAACCATCACTTGACCCAACTATCTCTCTCCTCGGACTATACCCAAAGGACTTAAAAACAGCATACTACAGGGATGCCGCCACAACAATGTTTACAGCACCACAATTCACAACAGCTAAACCATAGAACCAACCTAGGTGTCCTTCAACAGATGAATGGATAAATAAAATGTGATTATATGTATTCCCCCAAACAATGTAATATTACTTAGCTTTAAAGATGAATGAAACTATGGCATTTGGTGGTAAATGGATGGAGTTGGAGAATATCATTCTAAGTGAAATAAGCCAACACACACACACATACACACACACACACACACACACACACAACACAAAGGACAAATATTTTATCTGATAAGTGGATCTTAATTCACAATGGGGGGTGGAGAAGAATAGTTACTTAGATTAATTAGAGAGGAGTGCAGGGAGGGGATATGGGGATAGGAAAGGATAGTAGAATGAAACAAACATTACATATAATATATAATATATATGGATGCTAAACCACTCAACAAGGGAGGGAGAGAGAATAGAAATTGGATTAAACAAAGTTGGAATGAAGGGAAGAAAAGGGAAATAGGAATACAGATGACAGTAGAATGGATCAAACACACATTTTCTATGTTTATATATAAATACACCACCAGTGAAGGTCCACACCAGGTACACCTCAGGAATGGAATGCTAAGTAAAATATTACTCCATGTATGAATAATATGTCAAAATTTGCTCTACTGTCATTTATACCAAAAAAAGACTAAGAAATTTTAAAAATTGTAAGGGAAAATTTGTATACAGAGAAGGTTTGTGAGTTAAAAACTCTTCAATAAATGCTAATGTCATTAAGGTTAAATAAAATTATAAAAGACTATCTTGATCTCATACAAACTAAGAATGATAAATAGAGGGGCCCAAGTCATTCTGTGCAACTATCTATAATCCCTATATTTATGATTTGTAACTCTTCTATTTGTTTTAAAAGCAGTACAATAACAATAATTACAAGTTGAGCAGAGAGGAAATATTACATAGCAGTGTTATGAATACTATCAATAATGCTGTGTGCACTCAGAGAAAGGATTCTCAATTTCCTCCCCCATGAAATAAAAAATCATGTAGTTGAAAGATACTCTAGTTACTAATTAGATAGCACATGCATGTGTTTGTTACATTAAGTATGTGGGCAGCTGCTCAACTTGGCAGGTCAGATCCAATAGATAAGGAAGACACTCTCTTCACACAAGAGAGTGGTTTTTTGAGTAATTCTATGAAAGCAAGAGAGAAAGCAAAGTAACAGACACACAGGCAACTGTATTACCAGACTAGGAAAACCCCAACACTGAACTTATGTACTAGGGAGTCTGAAACAGCTTTTCGGGGTCCTGAATGGGAAGTCCTGGGCAGAGCATCCTCTCCACAGGTGAGAGTCTGAAGTCTTGTTATAACTTATATTTAAAGTGGGGCTGAATCAAGTTAGAACAAAGAAATATTCATTCTAACAGCTTGCATGACCTAGTGGTCCCATGAGGAACACTACATCCTCCCAAGAACAGGTCAGATCCTAGAGGAGGGAGTGATAGCCTAGAGACGAGTAAATAAATTGGGGTTCGAATGAGTGAGCCACTGAGACAAATTCATTGAGAAATCAGCATTCTTTAGATGTTTCATCAAGGATATGCAGATATCATGCAGGCACATGGAAAGGGAAGGTCTTTAGTATTTTTCTTGGATCTATAGTACTGAATCTTCCCTCAGGGCCTTATAAATAGTTAAAAATCTCATATGTGAAATGAAGCTATTTTTCTGTGTAAAATAACATGGAGTAGAGATAAGCATGAAGCCTAGAGATTTATCCTTTGGAATAAAAAATAGTGTGAATATTATTCTCCTAGAACTTATCATTATATTTCAATATTTATTTTCCCAAATAAAGTTAAATGAAATATTTGTAGGTGGTGTTCTGTATACCCAAAGGGCTCACATATGAAGAGAATATTGGTTTTTTGTTTGTTTGTTTGTTTTGTTTTTTTACTTTTTGAACAGGACTTGTAGATTAGAGACTAGAGGTTTATTTCAATCAAAATTGTGTTTCTCTCTCTGTGGTGTCATGGACTCCTGGAGCTATAAGGTCTGAAGAGGGACAGGGCTAGTTTATAGTATCTTATAGTATCTGGGAGACCATGACACATGCTATCTATCATATAATCCAATAAGTATAACAAACATTATATTGTAAGTTATTAAGTAGAAAAAAAGGTCTACAAAATCAAAATATATAATGAAATAAAAAATGTTGGGGCATACATGCTCCTATAGTGTATCTTTTTCTTTTTACAGTCATCATTTCACATGTATCTGGTTACACTTTTCTACTGGGTATCCAAGACTAAAAACGTGGTCCTATATTGGGTTGTTTTTCCTACAATTGAGGTCAGTCTAGTCTCTTCAGTGATGAATGTCATGGAATTCATGAGGAACTGCATGGTTTCTTCAGTCCAAGAGTCAGGATGGTCCTGTAGACCACGTGGTTTCTACAGGAAACACTGAGACTATTTCCCCCTTCAGCAACCCTCCTTTTTTACCTGAATATGCATGTTGGCTCCTAGTCTCTTGGGTCTTTCTCCTCTCCCTGATTTGGAGCTTGTATAACTCTCCAGAGTTGTAGATCCCTTAGGAATTACTGCAACTATACAAGGTGAAATGTTAAAGTTGTAATTCAAACTAGAGATATCTGGGCATTATTTTAGTATTCCTAGGTCCTTCCTATAACTGTCTTAATTTTTCCCTAATTACAAAAAAGAGTATATAATTTACATAAATAATATTACCCAAATAAAACTTGATTAAACATATGAAATAATTAATGTAGAGATTATGGCATTATTTACACAATAGAATGTATTACTATTGCATCAATCCATTAGCAAAGTGAATAGTGGGAGATGTGTGACCTAATAACATCATTGAATGCATGACAAGGTTAATATTAAGAAATTCACACTTTATTTAGTAACAAATTGCATCCATAATAAAATATAAGTAAAAATGCTCTGTAAAACCGGTATGTTTGTCCATGCCTGTGACCCTAGGGACGTAAGAAGCTTTGCAAGTTCAAAGCCAGGCTTCATAACTTTGTGAGGCCCTAAGCAACTTAGCAAACCCTATCTCTAAATAAAAATGATAAACAAATCTGGGGATGTGGTTTACTGATTAACTGCCCCTAAGTTTAAGTACAAAAATAAAAGCTAAAAATTTAAAATTTCATATAAATCTTAGGAGACATCTGTAATAATCAACTATGAGAATGTTTTCTCCAGTTGTGAAAATTGAGAATATTTAGAAATTGTTGCTTTACAGTAAAATTATATCCTTTTAGGGATGCACTATTCTATACATGCATTTCCTTATTTCTATAATATCAGCTCAAGATGTTAAGAAAATTTTCAAAATGTCAAAAGCTATTACCCATTTTCTACATTTAAATGATTTTTTCTTCCTAGATCCCAAATACTTCAAGGGATGGCTATAGATAAGAAACTTACTACATTTTTTTTTATATTTGTCAACATGTTTTTGTAAAGTTTTTGAGTGTGTTGCATTCTTCACATTGGTAGGTCTTCTCTGCAGAATAAATTTTTTGGTGTTGAGTAAGAGTTGAAGAATTTTTTAAGAATTTGCCACACTTTTATAAATTACAGAAAATGGATATTTCGTAAGGAAACTCTCATAGTATCACTTTTAGAAATATCTTCTCTGTGCAAATGTTTGACTGGAAGTTTAACTCAGTGCTACATTTACAATTGGCCAAGTTAAAAACTGATGCATGGACAAGATTTCAAATTTTCCACATTAACTTTCACTTTAAAAATGGCTGTGGATATAATCTTAAAGAAATATACAGCTCCTCAAAAGTAAGTGGAATAAATTGATTTTTTTTAGATATTAATTGTTCCTGGTGTCTTTTGGCCATAAAACTTTTATCATAAATAGGGACTACTAATTGGTTTTGACCATTATAATACGATTTTGAACTTTACTCTCACCTATATTTTCCCATTGTTTTCTTAGTTGTAAATAGTGAAGGTCAGACTTTCCAGATCTTCCCGCTCTCTTTTTTATTCCCTGCTCTGGTAAAAATTCTCGAGGATGATAAGAAGTCATGGCTGAAATAAAAATAACAATCATGTTTACTTACTGTACTGAACTGAGTATATTTTGTAAACATAGGAAATTACAGCAATAAAGAAACATCAGCAGGGGAGCAGGTTATTAAATCCAAGTCCATCGTCACTGCAGAATTATATAAATCAAATAAAAATGTACACAGAAAATTACTTTGAGAACTTCCTAAATCATCTTAGTGTTCACAGTATCCAAGATGAGTACATTCATATGGAGAGTAATATAGTAAAGAAAAATACATTGTGTTAAACAAAGCCTTTCCTCCTTCACAATATATTTTAAAAATCTACCCACTTTCTTCTGTTTCATTAAAGAAATATGAAACATGCGAATATTTGGGGACTGTTCAAAAAGGGGTTCCTGCTTATCAACAGAAAAAACATGGCTAAATCTACTGTAAGAAAAGTAAGTAATGAATTACTCAAAGGGAATAGTAAATTATCATTTAATAGAAGTTTAATGAACAAAACCAACACAAAAAAATAGAATAAAATGTAGTCAAGAATTGTTAATATTCATAAGTAGAAAATGTGTTTAAATACTTTATTTAGAAAATGTCTGAGTCAGGGGTTGTACACAGCAACATTGGAGGTTGAGCCAGAAGGTTCAAAATTTCAAGGCCAGCCAAAGTAAAATATGCAAAGTGGTAGTTCTCTTTCCAGTACTAATAAATGTATCTGAGAGAATAAAAAAATTAAAAATCCAAGCAGCTTAATTATCTCCAACTTGTAAAGACTCAAAGCAGGTTTTAATCCAAGTTTTAAAACTTACAGAGAATATTCAGAGTATCCAAGAGAAAAAAGATGGGTTACCTAGAAATGTGTAACTCTATAATTGTGAAATCCTTAGTCAAAACTTCACAACACAGAAAGGAATTTGGGGCCATTTTCAAGGGATGAAAGAATAAAATTATCAACCAAGACATTATATTCACAGCTACTATCTTTCAAAAGAGAAGAAAAATAAAGACTTTAAAGATAGAAATGAACACACTATTCATCAACACTAGATCTGTTCTCTAAAAAGTACTAAAGATAATCCTTCTTAGTGAAATGTAAGTGTGCACAGCAACACAAGTCATATGAAATTCTAAAAATTTCTTGGCACAAACAATTCTATTTTATTGTAACGATGGATCACAAAACATGTAATTTTGCAATAGTATTTGAAAGACAAAAGCATCAAAACAAAACTGTTAATAGGCATATATACCAGTAACAATAATATAGTTTTAAAAGACACAAATATATTGAATTTTTAATAAAGTGAAGTCAAGTTGATACTCATACAAAGTATGAGTAGGGAGATTCTTCGTTTTTAGATTTTTTGTTGGCAAATTCAATTACAAAATTCTGATCAAAACAAACCTTGGCTATCTGAATTAACGCTAAAAATTACAACTGTAGGTAGGCCATAAGATACTCTAAATCAAAGAACACACAAATACTGAAAGCAAAAGGACATAAGAATGGCACATACAAAAGTGACCGATCAAAACCTGGGCTGTCTAAATTATAGTACACAAAACATAGTTGAAGACAGTTACAGGACATAGTAGACATTTTAAATTAAAAAAAAAAAACTTTGAAAAGAGGCAAAAATAGAGAAAAGGAACCTTTTCCTAGGTTCTGAATTAAGAGTAAATACATTCGCAACGTATATCCTATTTCCCAAACACACAAGTAAAACATTGAGAGAGTTCAATGAAAACAAAGAATCACTGTTATCCTAGGATACATCAATCCCCACTTACTGAAAAGGGAAATACAGTGAAGCAAAATGGTAATTGCAAAGCATAAGACTTTGAAAATATTTTGAAACTATTGTAGACTTATAGAATCCCTGTACTTAATAACAATTGGGATATTATGTTGGATAGACCAATTTTATGTATTAAAACAAAGGTTAATAAATATTTAAGTGATAGTTATTTTGTAACCAACATGGAATAAATATTTGAAGTAAAAGTATTAGGGATGTTCAAAAATCCCTAAATATGTGTCAGTTGATTGAACACTCTTGGACATGCTGTTGTTCAAGAATTGAAACATAATGTTAAGTAGCATAAACATCTTTTAGTTTTAACTAGAGTCTCCAAGTAATATTCAAACTCCAGTTGTTAGATTTCTCTGCAAAAAAAAAAAAATTCTTAGAATACTATGAATATCCCTTATAATACAAATAACATTAGAAGAATATTTCCCTGCTAAAAAATGTACTAAAAGTTACAGCATTCAGTTGAAAATACAGACATGGAATAAAGTAGATGGAGTTCTGAGTGAGTATGGTAATAATCCCTCACATCAATAGCAAATTAAAAACATTGCACACCAGTGTTGTTACATTGTTACTCACAGAGCCATTATGGGGGATGCAAACCAAAT
This sequence comes from Spermophilus citellus, assembly GCF_964194105.1. Classification (NCBI taxonomy): domain Eukaryota; kingdom Metazoa; phylum Chordata; class Mammalia; order Rodentia; family Sciuridae; genus Spermophilus; species Spermophilus citellus. Next base: position 82,830 of record NW_027672862.1, on the reverse strand, counting down.
ATCCCTTGAAATAAACTGACAATGTTACTCAACAGAGCCATCATGGGGGATGCAAACCAAATATCCCTTGAAATAAACGGATGAGCCAATTTGGAATATAAAACTATAGAGCTCTGAAGTAAAATAATTTATTCTAATTATATATTTTACAAAATGTATGTATACTAGGTTAGCTGAAATATGTCACAGCAATAATACAGCAGACTTCTATGAATATGACATCTCTAAACTAAAACACATGCTTTCTGAACAAAATAGAATGGTTTTGTGATAGGGAGACAGAAATGAGCCCTTGCATCATAGGAATTAATTTTTTTTTTGAAATGTAAACTTTAGAGATATATTGCATAACAAATTGAATTAATGTTACTGAACTGTATATTTAAAAATTTGGAGACAGTAAGTTTTATTTTGTGGTTTTGATTATAATGAAAATTAAAAACAACACATAAAAGATAACTGCAACATTTTTCAAAGCTACATTTAAAATAATGTGGTCTTTATTTTATAATTAATAACAAACTCATCAGTATACAAATGATGGGCATGCATGTAATCTCAGCTACTAGGAAGTCTTAGGCAGGAGAATTGCAAATTCAAGACATCCTCAATCACTTAGTGAGAACCTCTCTCCAACTATGAGTGAAAAGGAGCTTGGGGTGTAGTTCAGCATTAGAGTATCATTGCCATCAATCCCCATTACATTTACATATAGAAAATTTCAATTTCAATTTACATGGGCAGAATGAAAGGCCAATCAAGATAAAATACAAAAGTCATAGACAAAAGAGGCTTAATATTTATACAAGCAAAAGCACATATAACATTACTGGCAATACAAACAAGAGTCATGCATATCTTGATTTGTGAAATAATTAACTGATATGAGGAAACCCAGTCTGTAACATGGAACCTCCTGTACACAATGAAAAAATAAAGAAAAAAAATAACCACCCAAATTGTAAATATACACAGATGTATTTTTTTAGACATCCTCTTATTCAACTACAACTTACACCATCTCTCAAAAGAGCAGTCTTAGTCCATCTTGACATTCATTCCATGGCAGATAATTTCACAGAAAATCGATTACACATATTCAGGAAGAACTCTGATAAGGAAATTTTAGTAAAAAAAATATGTACAAACAAGATTAGATAAACTGACTTATGATAGTAATGTATTGCAATGGGTGGACCTAGAGATCTCCAGAAATTTGCAAAAGTTTTCTGCAAATAATGGAAGTGGGCCTGGAGTTGTAGACTCCAGTGGAGGTCTTGCCTAGCATGTATGAGGCCCTGGGTTCAATCCTCAGCACCACATATAAATAAATGGGAAATTCATTAACAACTAACAAATATTTTTAAAAAATTATGGTCTAGCTGTCAGATACGATTGACACAATGCAAGGGGAGTGTTTTGTTGTTGATTTGAATGTACATAGACATTAGTGGAGGAAAAACAGGAGACTAGAGAATTTCAAAGCACAAAACACAGGACAGGTTCTTCTATGATAATAAGAGAAAGAAATCAAAGCTTCTCAAAATTCTTTTCTGCTGGATAACGTCTCAATCAACCTTTTTGAATTTAGGTTTCCTCCTCTACCTCAACTATGTCCTCTGCTATATGTGGGCCACAGTATTTGACATCACTGCATTCCTCTAAGGAAACAACATGTCAAATGAAGGATATATATCATGCCAACAAAGGACATCATTAAGGATGAAAAGAAACATCATTAACATTTTCTTGTCAGCACCAAGAACTACCCAATCTTCTTTATTGATAGCATAAATGTGAAACTCATTCTTGTGGAGAAGTTCCCAAACGATATACTTCAAGGAAAGTAAATTAAAGAATGATACATAGGAATTCTGAAGGAAAGTTATGCTCACCCACAAAGAGCAGGTTGCTGTAGTTCTCTAACATCACTTCTATATATAAATTCTGCTGAGCAGGATCCAGGCATTCCCATTCCTCCTCAGAGAAATCAATGGCCACATCTCCAAATGTCAATGGCTCCTGAAATAATAATTGATACATCAATAGAACATGGACCAAACCATTATTCAGTTTTTAATTTGAATTTAGAATTAGTAGAACTGACTTTCATGTAGGAGAGTGACTTTAAGTATGTAATAAGATACTTTCCATTTTCTAATTTAGAGGAAAATCCAAAAGTCCAAAAACAGTATATATATATTCCATATCAGAGTGAAGTGAAGGATATATACCAAATCCCAAGCACTGAATAAAAGCCCAACTGCTAACTTTTCTGCCATCAGTGAATGTGAAATTTGGCAGACATTCCAGATGCAAATCAGACTTGTCAAAATATTCTCATAAGGTGATGCTGCCCAAGGGAGACAAAAAGAGTGGTTAAAAAAGTTTTTCAAAACAGTCCAGTAGTTATTCTCTCTGCTTTGTATCCATGAGATAGATTGAGCTCTCCAATACAATTAGTTTCAAGTATCATCCATGACAAATTCCTAATGTGTAAAATATTCGTAGAATATTAACATTTGGAGACATGTTAAATGACACTTCCAACTCATAAAAAGACAAAGTTGAAAAATTTCAAGTTCTATAAGCAGTTCAATGAGTAAATAAATTTGGTACAATAGAGTCCCAGACAGCAGCACATATGTGTTCAAAAGACTGAGACAAATAAATGGTTAATAAAAGAAAAAAGACTTTTTAATATAATTGTATTGAAAAAATAATGGTAACAATAGTTACTTAAAACTCATACAACCAAGGAAATATAAACAAGGAAAATGATGGCTTTGAGAAATACATAATAAAATTATTAGTCATAAATGAGGCACAGGACGGTTGTCATCGCTGTGTGCCAAAGAAAGATGAGATCAGTATGACACACCAGAATTGTCCAGAGTTTTTCCACGTGGGAACTCCATGTGTGGATGGATCCTAATTACTTAAACATAGTTACTTTATTGGAAGATTTACCTTGACATCAGAGCATAATCACCCCATCTACATAAATAATCAATTAAAAATCTTCAATAGCAAAATATTTAAATACTTGAGCCAATTGAAATTGTATGGTATCAAGATTTTATCAAAGGAACAACAACAAGAAAAATGAGGTGAGTAGATGTTTATAATCACTGTTCACAAGACACAAAAAATAAAAATCCTGACATGTTAAAGTAAATATATTTTCCAAACTGTGGAGCACCCTCACTGTAACACTGTAGCCTTCTAGGTCTCATTCCTAAGCAGTGAGTGAGGTAATTCTGGGCAGCTAAGAAAATGATTCTATAAAGTCCACACACCTCGGATCCCTTTTGCAAAGAAAGGAAATGCTTAGTCTTCCAGAGTCACAATTCTCACCAGTTAACAGACACATACCTGGAGTTAGTTTAAGGTCCTCACCTACAATGTCCTTTTAAAAGTATTTTTCTAAAAGAAAATGTGTGAATTTGCAGAAAATCAAATTGGGGTTGTGGCTCAGTGGCAGAGCACTTGCCTAACATGTGGTAGGCACGAGGTCTGATCCTCAGCACCACATATAAATAAAAAATAAAGGAACATCAACAACTAAAAAGTAGTTTTAAAAAGAACATTTTTGACACTGGTTGGCACAAGTGTCACTATTTCAGGTCTCAAACTTGCAGTCTTTCACCTAATTCTGATGCCACTTATAAATCCAGAATGTCATGTACACTGCTGATCAACTTCCTGTAAATTGGGGGACCTACAACTACCAAACATAGAAAGGAGCATTCAATAGAAAGGAGCATTCAATATTAATATATCAGTTATCTACAACTCTAAAAAATGAATTAAACACAACCATGATAAAATCCTAACAACCTGTTGCACAAATATAGAAAAATTGGCTTCTAAAGGCTATATGGAGAAGGCAGGCATAGAGAATGGTCAACAATTCTGTAGAATAAGTTTACAGGACTGAAATATCTGACACCAAGATTAACTATGAACTTACAGTAACCCAAAAGGTGAGATATGTGGCAAGGAGTATACAAACAGATTAGTGGAATAGAACTGAAAAACTAGAAATAAACTCAAAAAAACACACAAGAGATGGCAAGACTTCACTGGAGATGATATAATCTTTTTAATGAATTATGAATAACTTGGCATCTGTATGCAAAGAAATGAATTTGACACAGAACTTACAACTTTTAAAAAATGAAATCATTCATATTAAAGAAAATGTTAAATTTGTAGCTTGTGTCAGACAACATAGCAGAAATTCTATATGGCTTTGTCCTTGACATGAACGTTCAAAGCCAGAAGCAGGATCTATAAATGAGAAACTTAATGAACTTTTATTCTGTTGAAAACTATTCTGTATTTTGAAGTATGCTATAAACTGAATGAGAAGAAACTAGATGAAGTATTTGCCAAATTTTATATATATGTATGAGGCACTGGGTTTGATCTTCAGCACCACATATAAACTAATAACAAATAAAGGTCCATTGATAACTAAATAATATTTAAAGAAAAACATTGAGCAAGGAAACAATGAGTTTCAAAATGGCACTATGACATATAATGATATTAGAAACTCATAAGGAGCAATAGTAAGAATAATATAATTAGAAACTATAATATATACAGATCCATGGAGATAAGATTTGTGTATCTATCTACATCTGTTTTTCTATAGACTTCTGTATATGTACATACTTAGATTTATAATTATTGATATATAAAATACAGAATTACATAGTTTAAGCATGTATCTTAAAAAACCTTTATTATAATTCATTCATTAATTATGCATTGTATATAATTTATGCATAAATACAGAATAACTTGTAAGGTTTTCACTTAGAGATATTTACACAATAATATTTTATGGCGTTATGGTTGTAATTAAGTGGTGCAGAATTTGTACAGCTTGTGCAAGACCTTGGGTTTGATTAGAGCAGTACAAAAACAAACGCAATAGTTTCCACTAAGGCCATGATAACATAGAGACATTTGACAGATATTTCAGTCATTTTCTTGGAAAACCACAGAATTTAGTGGTTTTCTGTGTCTCCTATATGTAGTAGAAAGTTCAATGTCTGAAAACTTCTACTTGAAATATTTTTACCAAAACCCATTAATTTCTAATGTCATTATGTTAAAACAATCAATCATGATCCTCGTGTACCTTAAGCATAATTTTTATTTAAACTTTCATTTTTTACTTTTGTTTCTACTTAGTGCCCAGCCTTTTTTACTTTGGAATTCATAAAGTCCCCAAATTATTCCTCCTGTTCAAACACCATGGTTCCAAGAACTGTAGCTGAAATGTACAAACTGTCCCCTTAGGAAATCTAGACTGATAGCCCTGCCCTGGATGAGCCCATGTGTCAGTACATTCTTAAAGGTCAAAGCCATAAGGAACAAATTTTTATGCCTTTTATCTTTCTAAAGGTTGTTGTCTAGTGAACAAACCAGTATTAAAATTTACACAAATCTAAAAATGTAAGAAACAGATTTATACATGAAAAGGGATGCAAAAATTAAAAATAATTCTTTGGGAGAATGTAAATAGGTGTTAGAATGAACTGATTTTTTATGTATAAAAATATCAGAAACTAAACACTGGTGATCGTTTTACAACATTGTGACTACTGTATAAGCTATGGGATTGTAACCTTAAAAATTGTAAATTAGATTTTAATTATATTTTGCCAGAAGAAAAAAAGTTTTTGTAAGAGGAACAAGAGAAATGTCAAAACCATAGCAAAAATAATAATTATAAAATAATAAAAGATTTCAAAAGGCAAACAAAAATGCAAGTGATATTTGCCCAATAAATAACACTATTTCCATAATGAGAAACATTTATTTGAATATGCTACTGCCTATATATAATGATCAACAGTGGATTGTTTTCTTATGCCTGACATATTTGTATCAGAAAAGCATGTCTGAGTAGCCATGAATATTGGCTATCTGTAATTTAATTAATAGTTTATTTAGATAGAGCCACATTTTTTTCCCAGCATCCCAATTCACCATAGCCAAATTATGGAAGCACTTCCCATTATGGACGCAGTTCCCAATAGATGAATTGAGTAATAAAATGTGATACACACAATGGAGTTTTTAGTCAGCTATCAATAATATTATTGACAAATGTCACAATTTAAATGTACAGAAAATAACAACATCATGCTATGTGAAATAAATCAGACTGATCAAGGGTCAAATGTTTTCTTTCACATGCAGCAGCTACAGCAAAACAAAGGGAAAGGAGAGTGGGATATCATAAAGATATAGGAAAGATTAGTGGAGTATAAGGAGATTGGGTGGGAGTGACAGGAAAGGAGAATATTAAATGTAATACACACATACCACTGTGAATTCCACATTCCTGTATATGTAGAAAGCATCAACTATAAATGAATAAATAGATTAATAAAATAGATGAAGGAGAATATTAGGGGGAAAGAATGAAGGGAAAAATAAGGTAATGAGAATTGAAAGGGATTAAATTAATTTAACAAAGAGGTGAAACCTTGTACAATGAAAAGTGCAACAAGCTAAAGAAAAAGAATTAAAGAAGACCTAGAAGATAGAAAGTTCTACCTTGTTCTTAAATAGGTAGAAATAATATTGTCAAAATGACCATGCTACCAAAAGCACTGTACAGATTTAATGCAATTCCATTCAAAATCACAAGACATTCCTCATGGAAATAGAAAAATAAATAAAAATTAATTTTGGAAAAACAAAGAGACCCATAAGAGGCAAAGCAATCCTTAGAAGAGGAAGGCAGGTGGCATCACTATACCAGACCTTAAACTATACTTCAGAGGAATAGTAACAAAACAGTGTGGTACTGGCACCAAACTAGACAAGTAAACCAATGGTATAGAATAGAGAACACAGAGAATAACCCACATAAATACAGACATATCGTACTAGACAAAGGTACCCAAAACATATTGGAGGAAAAATAGCCTTTTCAACAAATGGTACTAGGGAAAGTGCAAATCCATATGCAGCAAAATGAATTTAAGACCCTCTCTTTTATCATGCACAAAACTCAAATCAAAGTGGATCAAGGACCTAGGAATTAAATCAGAGACCCTACACCTAAGAGAAGAAAATATAGGTCCAAATCTTCATCATGTTGGATTAGGCCCTGACATCCTTAATAAGACTATTATAGCATAAGAATTAAAACCAGGAATCAATAAGTGGATGGATCAAAACTAAAGAGCTTTTCAGCAAAAGATACAAGCAGTGAGGTGAAGAGACATCCTACATCCAGTGAGCAAATTCTTACCATTCACATGTCAGATACAGCCCTCATCTCTAGGGTATATGAAGAACTTAATCTTGACACCAAAAAAAAACAAACAACGCACACACACACACACACACACACACACACACACAACCATTTAACCCAATGGATAAATGGACCAAGGAACTCAACGAGCATTTCTCAGAATATTATATACAATTGAGCAACAAATATATATGAAAAGTTCAACACAGCAATTAGAGAAATGGAAATAAAAGCTAAGATTTCATCTTACTCCAGCTAGAATTGCAGCTTTTATGCATATAAACAATAAGTGTCAGCAAGGATGTGGGGGAATAGGCACATTGATACATTGCTGGTGGGGATGCAAATTGGTGCAGGCAATGTGGAAAGCAGTATGGAGAGTCCTTGGAAATATGGAAATGGAACCACCATTTGACCCAGCTATCCCACTCCTCAGTCTATACCCAAAGCGCTTAAAAACAGCATACTACAGGGACACAGCCACATCAATGTTTATAGCAGCACAATTCACAATAGCTAAATGTGGAGCCAACCTAGATGCCCTTCAGTGGATGAATGGATCAAGAATATGTGGTATATATACACAATGGAATATTACTCAGCACTAAAAAAGAATAAAAACATTGCATTTGACAGTAAAGGAATGGAGTTGGAGAATATTATGTTAAGTGAAGTAAGCCAATCACAAAAAACAAATGCTAAGTATTTTCTCTGATATATGTGGGGTGACTCACAGTGGGGTAAGGAGAGAGAACATGAGAGGATTAGATTAATTCTAGATAGGGAAGATGGTGAAAGGAAATGGATGGGGAAGGGGATTAGCAAGGATGGTGAAATATTTTCAACATCATTATTCAAAAACACATGTATGAAAATTTGAATTTGATGCCAACATACCTTATATACAAACAGATATGAAAATTGTGTTATATAAGAGTTGTAATGGAGAAAGAAATAAGTATGTGTATAATGGCATGAATTAGCAAGAACATACTTTTTTTACAAAGATATGAAAAATTGTGCTCTGTGTGCTATATGGATTGTAATGCATTCCACTGTTGTCATGAATTTAAAAAATAAATATATTTTTTAAAAAAGAAAGTTATTGGAACACGTTGGAAACACTATAAGCCTACAGGGTAAAGATTGTAAAACCTTGAAAACATAGAGATGGAAGAGAAGATGTATGAACAACATGAAAAACCAAGAAGAATGTGCCCCAAACAAAGATGCTACATTATTAGAATCCATGGTCAGAACATCGGGAGAAAAAACAGAGAAGGAGTGGAGGAGGTACATAATTTTCTCTGAATTAAAGGATGATATAAGAGCAAATACAGGCAGCAGAGGATCATTTTGATAAAGAGCTACATAAGCAAATACAGAAAGCAAAAGATTCCTTCAATAAGGAGATAGAAATTCTGAATAAACAAACAAACAGATATCCTTGAAATGAAAGGATATGATATGTCAAGAGCTTTGTAATGTTGTGAACAACCAATAAAAAATAAATAAATAAATAAATAATCCTGTATTTTGCTATTCAAAAAAAAAAAAAAAGAAATGAAAGAAACAGTAAATCAAATTAAGAACTAAATAGGCAGCATCTCCAACAGAATAGATCACTTGGAAGACAGAACCTCCGACATTGAAGGCAAAATATATAATCTTGAAAAAATGAAGTTGACCCCAGTGAAGATGGTAACAAACCATGAGCAGAAGATTCAAGAATAATGAGATAACACAAAAAGACCAAATTTAACAACTATTGGGATAGAAGAAGGCATAGACATCTAAACTACAAAAATGGACAATCTATTCAATGAAATAATATCAGAAACATTTCCAAACATGTAGAGTGAATTGGAAAATCAAATACAAGCAGCATACAGGACACCAAATGAACAAAATCACAACAGATAAACACCAACGCACAACATAATGAAAACACCTAGCATGCATGAGAAGCAGAGTATTTTGAAAGCCACAAGAAAAAGGAATCAGATTATATATGGGAAAAACAAATTGGAATCTCTGATTTCTCAACCAAGACCCTGAAACCTACAAGATCCTGCAACAACATATACCAAGCTCTGAAAGAAACAGATGCCAACCAAGAATCATACCCAGAAAAATTAAATTTTGATTAGCAATTGAATTTTGATATAGATGTTATTTTTCTGACAAAATAACAACCTTCCATGATACACAAAACTTGAAAGAATTTACAACTAGAAGGCCTGCACTACAGCACATCCTTGGCAAAAAATTACATGAGGAGAAAAAGAAAAACAATGAAAATTAGAAAACGGAAGTGTCCCTCTAAATGAAAAACCTATCAAAGAGCAAGTTAAATACCAAAAATAAACAAAAAATAACTGAGAATACAAATCATGTATCAATAATAACCCTGAATGTTAATTTCTAAAACTCAGCATTCAAAAGGCTGGCAGACTGGATTTAAAAAGAAGACCCAATAAGATGCTGCCTCCAAGAAACTCATCTCATAGGAAGACACCCACAGACTGAAAGTGACAGTTTGGAAAAAATATATATCACTTGGGCTGGGGCTGGGGCTCAGCGGTAGAGTGCTCACCTAGCATGTTTGAGGCCCTGGGTTCAATCCTCAGCACCACATAAAAATAAATAGATAAAATAAGGATGGAAACCCCTGCTTGCTTTCACAGTCCATGTGAGTGGTATGTTTTTTAATATTTATTTTTTATAGATGGACACAATATCTTTATTTTATCAAATAATGTGGACTTCAAGTGAAAATTAATCAGAAGGCATAAAGGAGGACCTTTCATACTGCTTAAGGGAACCATCCACCAACAAGACAGAACAATTATAAATATTTATGCCCCAAACAATGGAGCATCTATGTTCAAACAGAATACTCTCAAGTTCAAGGTCCAAGTAGACTACAAGACAATAATTCTGGGTGAATTTAACACACCTCTTTTACCACTGGATAGATCTTCCAAACAAAAGCCAAACAGAAATTATAGAACTCAATAATACAATCAATAACTTAGATTTAACTGACATACATAGACTATTTCATCTTTCAACAGGTGAAGACACTTTCTTCTCAGCAGCAAATGGATATTTCTCTAAAATAGACCATATATTATGCCACAAAGCAACTCTAAGCAAATACAGAAAAGTAAGGATACTACCCTGCATTCTATAAGATCATAATGGATTGAAATTACAAATCAATGATAAAAATAGAAGATTCTTCAACACCTGGAGACTGAATTATATGCTAGTGAATGAAAAATGGGTTGCAGAAAACATCAAAGTGGAGATTTAAAAATTCTTAGAGGTGAATGAGAATACAGATACAACATATCAAAATCTCTGGGACACTATGATGGCATTACTAAGAGGAAAGTTCATTGCATGGAGTCCATTCCTTAAAAAAAGAAAAAGTCAAATAAATGACCTAAAATTGCATCTCAAAGCCCTAGAGAAAAAAAAAAGAATCAATACCAAAAGCAGAAAAGAACAGAAAATAATTAAAATCAGAGCTGAAATCAATGAAATTGAAACCAAAGAAGCAATTAAAAATTGACAAAATGACTGGGAATGGAACCACCATTTGACTGAGGTGTCCCACTCTCCAGTCTATACCCAAAGGACTTAAAAACAGCATACTACAAGGACATAGCCACAATGATTTTAGCAGAACAATTCACAATAGCCAAACTGTGGAGCCAACCTAGATGTCCTTCAATAGATGAATGGATAAAGAAAATGTGGCATTTGTACACAATGAAATATTACTCAGGAGTAAAAGAGAGTAAAAATCATGGCATTTGCAGGTAAATGGATGGCAATGGAGAAGATAATGCTAAGTGAAGTTATCCAATCCCCCAAAACAAATGCCCAATGTTTTCTTTGATATATGCAGGCTGACTATAGTGGGGAAGGGAGGGGGAGCATGGGAGGAATAGATGAATTCTATTCAGGGAAGAGGTTTAGGAAGGGAGGGGCCAGGAAATTAGCAAGGGTGGTGGAATGTGATGGACACCATTATCCAAAGTACATGTATGAAGAAATGAATTGGTGTCAACATAGTTTATATACAGAGATGAAAAATTGTGCTGTACATGTGTAGTAAGAATTGTGATACATTCTGCTGCCAGATATTTTTAAAATTAATTATTTTTTTAAAAAATTTTCAAAATGAAAAGTTGGCCCTTTGAAAAAATAAATACATTTGATAAACCCTTATCCATGCTAATGTAGAGAAAGAAAAAAATTCTAATTACTAAAATCCATGACAAAAAAAGGAATATCACCATGAACACTAGAGAAATAAACATAATTTAAAATTATTTTGAAAATTTGTACTCTAATAAAACAGAAAATATTGAAGACATCAACAAATGTCTAGAATCATATAGTTTATCCAAACTGAGTGAGGATGATATATACAAGTTAAACAGATCATTTTCAAGCAATGAATTAGAAGACACCTTTAAAAGCCTACCAACCAAAAAAAAAAAAAAAAAAAAAGCCCAGGACTTAATGGATACAACACCTTCAAAGAAAAACTAACACCAACAATCCTCAAATTATTCCATATAATTGAAAAAGAGGGAACACTTCCAAACTCACTCTATGAGGCCAATATCATGTTTATTCTAAAATCAAAGACACATCAATAAAGAAAACTTCAGACAAACCTCTCTAAAACACAGACGCAAAAATTCTCAATGAAATTCTGGCAAATAAAATACAAAAACATATCAAAAAGATGGTGCATCATGATCAAGTGGAATTCACTGCAGGGATGCAAGTTTGGTTAAACATACAGAAATCAATAAATGTAATTCATCGCATCAGTAGATTTAAACATAAAAATCATATGATCATCTCAATAAATACAGAAAAAGCATTTGACAAAATACAGCACCTCTTCATGTTGAAAACACTAGAAAAACTAGGGATAACAGGAACTTACCTCAACATTTTAAAGGCTGTCTACACTAAGCCCCAGGCCAATATCATTCTAAATGGAGAACAACTGAAGGCATTCCCTCTAAAATCTGGAAAAAACAGGGATGCCCTCTCTCACCATTTCTATTCAACATAGTTCTTGAAACACTGGCCAGAGCAATTAGACAGAGGAAAGAAATTAAAGGAATAAGTATAGGAAAAGAAGAAATTAAATTAGCACTATTTGCTGATGATATAATTCTGTACTTAGAAGACCTAAAAAAATCAACTAGAAAACTTCTATAACAAAAATTCAGCAAAGTAGCATGATATACAATCAACATCCAAAAATCAAAGGCATTTCTGTATATCAGTGACAAATCCTCTTAGAAGGAAATGAGGAAAACTACCCCATTAACAATATCCTCAAATAAAAGATACTTGGGAATCATCAAAAGAGGTGAAGGATCTATACAATGAAAACTATGGAACACTAAAGAGAAATCAAAGACCTTATAATATGGAAAAATTTAATTTGATCTTGAATAGGCAGAACTAATATTATCAACATGCCCATCATACCTAAGCACTATACAAATTTAATGCAATTCTGATCAAAACTCCAATGGCATTCCTCATGGAGATAGAAAAAGAAATCATGAAATTTATCTGGAAAAATAGGAGACACAGAATGGCTAGAGCAATTCTAAGCAGGAAGAGTGAAGCAGGTGATATTGCTATATCAGACCTTAAATTATTCTACAGAGCCATAGTAACAAAAGCAGCATGGTATTGGCACCAACACAGGCTGGTAGACCAATGGTACAGAATAGAGGACACATCAACTAACCCACAAAATTACAACTATCTTATATTAGACAAAGGTGCCAAAAACATGCAGTGGAGAAAGGTTAGCATCTTCAAAAAATAGTGCTGGAGAAACTGGAAATCCATATGCAACAAAATGAAATTGAACCCCTATCTCGCACCATGAACAAATGTTAACTCAAAATGGATCAAGGACCTAAAAATTAAACCAGAGACACTGCATCTAACAGAAGCAAAAGTAGGCCCTAAACTTCATCAGGTGGGATTAGGCCACAACTTTCCTAATAAGACTCCTATAGCACAAGAATTAAAACCAAGAATCAACAAATGGGATGGATTCAAACTAAAAAGTTTTTTTATCAAAAAAAAAAAAAGAATACAGAGTCTACTTCCTGGGAGCAAATTTTTACCCCTTATACATCAGATAGAGCACTAATCTCTAGGGTATATAAAGAACTCAAAAATCTTAACACCAAAAATAATAATAATAATCCAATCAATAAATACGCCAAGGGCCTGAACAGACACTTCTCGGAAGATAATATACAATCAATCAACAAATATATGAAAAAATGTTCATCATCTCTAGCAATCAGAGAAATGCAAATCAAAACCACTCTATGATACCATCTCACTCTAGTCAGAATCGCAGCTATTATGAAGACAAACAACAATAAGCATTGGCCAGGATGTGGGGGAAAAGATACACTCATACACTGCTGGTGGAACTGCAATTTGGTGCAACCAATACAGAAAGAAGTATGAAGAATCCTTGGAAATCTGGAAATGGAACCACCATTTTACCCAGCTATTCCTCTTCTCAACTATACCCCAAAACTTAAAAACAGCATACTACAGGGACACAGCCACAGCAATGTTTATAGCAGTATAATTCACAATAGCTAAACTGTGGAGCTAACCTGTTTGCCCTTCAGTTGATGAATGCATAAAGAAATGTGGCATATATACACAATGGAATATTACTCAGCACTAAAAGAGAATAAAATCATGGAATTTGCCAGTAAATGGATGGAGTTGGAGAATATTATGTTAAGTGAAGTTATCCAATCCCCAAAAAACAAATGCCAAATATTTTCTCTGATATATGGGGGATGACTCACATTGGGGTTCAGAGGGAGAGCATGAGAGGATTAGATTAATTCTAGATAGGGAAGAGGAGTGGGAGGGAATTGGAGGGGGAAGGGGATTAGCAAGGATGATGGAATGTGATGGTTTTCATTATACAATGATATGATAAACATTATTATTCAAGATACATATATGAAGACTTGATTTGGGTGTCAACATGTCTTATATACAAAGACATGAAAATTGTGCTATATTTGTGTATAGAATTGTAATGCAGAACGAAATGAGTTCATATATAATGGTACAAGTTGATGTGAACACTTTATATACAGAGATATGAAAAATTGTGCTATATATGTGTAATAAGTATCATAATGCATTCCCCTGTTATCGTTTATCTTTAAAATAAAAAATATTAAAAAACATAAAAAATAAAAAAAAAATCATGACTTTAAAAAATCTGAAAAAAAGAAATTGTGAGATGGGATTCTTGTGGTGCTACACACCTGATATATCCAGTCTTCTGGAGGCTTAGGCAGGCAAAATCACAATTGTGAAGCTGATCCCAGCAACTGAGTGAAACCCTGCCTTAATTTTAAAAAAAAAGTAATAGTAATTTTAAAAAACTAAATTCAAAAAACATTTAAAATTTTAATTTTTTAAAATAAAAATTTAAAAAGGGCTGAGGATATATTTCAGTAATAGGATACCCTGGAAATTCCATCCAGAAATAACCATTTCTGGCAATCAGCCACATTTTGTTTGCCATATTACATACAGTTGGACAAATACTATTAAACACTGTCAGTTTTATATTCATGTCACATAAATGTCACATTTCACACATAAACATATTTTAAAAGGACACCTGCAGAATTTGAAAAAAATACATATACAGATCACCACAAAACAGACTGAATTACACACCCTGGGAATAGATGATAGGACTCCTCATTTTAAAGAGGACAGCTTCCCTCAGGTTCATCTACGATAACACCCCATCAAAATTTCACCATGATTTCCTTTTCATTGAAGAAGGGAACAAACCAAAAAGTTTGAAAATTCTCCTGGAAGGCTAAATTGATATGAAATTAGACAAGAATTCTGAACTCTAAGAGCAAAAGCAGGAGCTATCATTACCAGGCCCTAATGCATATTATAAAATTATCATAATACACTGATTTGAGGACCAAGAAAATCACAATGCAGCAATTTCATGGATGACTCCACATGTATGTAAATTTCATTTTTATTGTTAATTGCACTGAAAAGGCCTAGATAAGTGCAACCATCTCCAGCAGAGGATTTGATGTGAATGAACAAGACAACCCAACGTGAAGGGAGGTGTGGGAACTGGAGGCACACAGCACTGGTAGGGCTTGGGGGCAGGACATGCGTGGTACTCCAGCACCCCAAAGAAGCACATGTTGAGCAGGATTATGTTTCAGAATTATACCAGAATAGGAGGCTCCTGGTATAATTTGGTATAGCTGTTACAATTATCATCAAGGAATCATGAAATCAACAGAGTCCACCCACGGACCCACGTGGATGTAATAATCATACACTTAATTGCAATGGAAAAGTCATTATCAATCAAACCCTAATCAGGCCACCCTCAGCAATGTAGCTAGACCCGCCATCAGATTAAAAACTAAAAACTTCCGGGGTCAGAGATGAGTGGTAAAGCACCTTTCTGTTAATTACGAAAACATAAAACAAATAAACTCCACAAAACTAGCTCAGGAATAAGCAGGGTCCCTGTACACTGCAGCTCCCCTCCTACAGAAAAAAAAAAAAAAGTTTGAAGGATTTTGCATTTTATTTAGAGGCAGGGTCTCATCTAGCTGGTCTCTAAGTGCCTTGCCAAGTTGCCAAGGCTGGCCTTGACCTCGCAATCTTCCTGCATCAGCCTCTCTCCCGCTCCCCAGCCTCTGGGATGACAGGTGTGTGCCATCGCTGGGCTAGGAGATTGGATTCTTCTAGTGATCCCACCTGTTAATCACCACAGCCCAGGAAGACTCCAGGCAACCTCGCTCACCTGCCACTTACGACTTGAGCAGGGGCTGAGGCTGTCCCTGGGGGATGGGGAGGCTGTGAGGGGTCTCCACCACTGTCACACTCTCCACCCTGCTGGCCAGGTGGACTGAGGGGTGCTGTCCCCAATGGGCTCAGGCCTGTGGACGCAGAGAGCGCCATGAGTCGGCGTCTGCCAACTTGGGTTCCTGCCACAGCGGGGCCCCCCCAGACGGCCTCCCTGCCCCGCCTGCCTCCTGAGCCTCCCTGTCCAGGCACCAGGTGCCACTGCACACTCACCATTTCCTGGTGTCCAGCAGACAAGACTGCCCTGGAGAACTTCAGCCCGTGCATGGCAGGCCCACGGGATCCCGGGCACGGATCGAAGCCTGGATTCCAACTGCAGGAATCCTAGAAGCCCGGATCTTGGAGAAATAAATCCCATCCCAAGCGTGGAGGCCTGCCCCCTGCTCACTGGCTGTGCTCAGGATTGGACAGAGCTCAGCACGGGGGCTTGTGATTGGACAGGGCGTCAGTCAGTCTCTGCTCCCACCCCCCCAACCCGAGCACAGGATGCCTTCTTATTGAGTGACAATGGGGTGATATATACTCCAGGCAAGAAGGAGGCCAGAATGGCAGGGTTGGGTACAGCTTTTTTTTCTTTTTTCTTTTCCTTTTGAGGTCTGGGCATTGGGTTAGGGTCAGGGTGACCATAATTCTAAGTTCTGTTGGGTTTTGATGTTAGGAAATTGAAGTCATTTCTTTAAAGTTTCACCACCTGGGCCTCCTCCTATAATAAGACCTCCCAGAGCGTCCTAGGGAGGCTGACTTGTCCTCTGTTTATCTGTGCAAAATTCTACAAGCAGAAGTCCCCTTTCACTCCTTGGGAACTGCCCAGTGAGTCATGGCTTGCGCTGGTGGAGGCTCACGAGGGGCCTGGAAGGCTCCTTTGGAGGAGGCTCCCACCCGCTTGGCAGCATGAGAGCTGATTTTCCTGCACCTGAGCTGACTCTGTATCTGGAGTCCAAATTGAGCTGGAGGCAGAGTAAGGAGATCAGCACAGACCTGAGTAAACCCCAGCTGCACCTGGGCTCCCTCACTCTCTGGCCACTGGGGGTTGAATTCAGAGGATTTTCCTCTGAGCCCCTTCCCCAGTCCTAGCTTAAAGTTTAGAGACAGGGTCTCACTGAGTTGCTTAGCACCTTGCTTTTGCTGAGGCTGCCTTTGAATTCCCCATCCTCCTGCCTCAGCCTCCCCAGCCGCTGCAATGACAGGCGTATGCCACTTTTTCTTCTTTCTTTCTTTTTGAGAGAAATACGTGCAGTGGCCACAGGATAACATCCTTGCAGAGATCAAGGCCACGCTGGGTGCTCTCCCTGGTTCCCACCAGTTCCCTGGATCCCAGGCAATGGGATCCTGCCTCCTCCAAAAACCAGAGACCCCTGCCCAGGTGTGCATCTTTAGCATCAGCTGAATACTCTGCACTTGACAAGAAAAAAGAACAAAAAGACAGACCCTTCCTGCTTGTCTTGATGCAAACAAAGCCAATGTGTTTCAAAAGAGAGCTCTGGTCTTGTCCCACGAGTTCAGTGGTGCAAAAAGTCACATAATACAGAGAAGACTTCTCGTTAAGGGGGGCTCCGGGGTCTGTCTATTAATGAAAAACAATTTGGGTTTGATTGGGAGTCCAGGAAAGCCAATTCCAGGTTTTCCTAATTTGGTAAATAACTCCATAGACTCCAATGCACCCTGCTCCTCTCTGCCTTACTTAACCACGGAGGCCTCGAGATTACCTGCCCCCTGGGACCTCTGCACCTGCAGATGACTGCGGAGGGGGGGGCAGTCCTTTCTACTCCATGCAGCGCCCTGAACTCCACCTTCCCACAGGCTCCAACACCTTTGGCAGCATCCAATGGGGGAGCGGTTTAGAAAATTCTGGAATGTACATTTCCTCATCTGGCTAGGATGCTATCAATTTGGACCCATGGTCCTTTTTAGTACTTTTAAATCTTTTTCTATTTTATTATTTCTCCTTAGTTATACATGGCCATAGAATCCATTGTGGTAAACTTATCCAAACATAAAATATACCTTATTCTCCTTAGGACCCCATTCTTGTGAGTGGGCATGATGGGTAGATTCACTTAGGTATTTTCATACAATTAAATAGAAACATTATGGTCACTTCATGCTACTGTCTTTCCTGTTCTAATCTCCCCTCCCTTCCCGTTGTTCCCCTTTGTCTCATCTACAGAACTTCTCTTCTTGCCCCCCACCTTCCTTGTGATATAGATAATGCATGTCATGGAAAAAAATGTGACCTTTGGTTTGGGGGATTGCCTTATTTTACTTTAGCATGATAATCTCCAGATCCATTCACTTACTGGCCAAAGTTATGAATTCATCCTTTTTTTAAAGCTGAGTAATATTCCACCATGTATACACACCACAATTTCTTTATCTATTCATCTGTTGGTGGTCATTTAGGCTGGCTGCATAGCTTAGCTATTGTGAGTTGTTCTCTCATAAATATTGATGTCGCTGTGTTCTTGTAGTATGCTGATTTTATCCTCTTTATGCTGAAGAGTGGGATAACTGAGTCAGAAGGTGTTTCCAATCCTAGTTTCTTGAGGAATCTCCATCCTGCTTTCCAGAAGGGTTGCACCGATGTGCAGTTTCTCCAACAAGGTGTGAGCATTCCCTGTCCCCCACATCCTCACCAATTTACTGTTACTGTATTCTTGATAATTGCCATTCTGACTGGAGTGAAAGAGAAGCTCAATGCAGTTCTAATTTGCATTTCCCAACGTTCTAGATCCATTGCCTTTTCAGTATTTTTTAAAAATATTTTTTGTAGTTGGAGTCAGACCCAATACCTTTATTCTATCCATTTATTTTTCTGTGGTGCTGAGGATGGAACCCAGGGCCTCACACGTGCTATGGGAGTGCTCGACAGCTGAGCCCCAGCCCCAATCCCTAACTTCAGTATTTTTTTCTTTTGCTTCTCAGTAACAGCAGCCCAGGTATTTGGGGGAGCAGTTTTGCTGCATTTGTGAATTGGGAACATTTCTCTAGAAGGAAGACTGAGAAGGTAAAGCCACACGCCCAGGATTCCAGGGATGAGCAGTACATGGTTGTCTTGCCCATGAGGAGGAGATTATGTGGATGAGAAGAAGGAAAGAGCTGGGGACACCTTGGGGCCAGAACCCCTCCATCCCCCATGAGGGAAATTATTCTTGCTATTAGTTTTCTTAAAGAAAATTAGAAATTTTCCTAAGCTACCAGTGCCAATAGATATAGGTCCCTGGATGGAGCTCAGATTTGTCTTGAGAGGCAAGGAAAAGTGAATAACCAACCCAGTGGTTTTTATCTTGTTATGACAAAAAGACAAAACTAACAAGCTAGACTTTGGGCTTCTTGGGGATAAAACACTGGGTTTTACCCAATAATTAACAATCCAACAGCACCTGACACCCAATTAAAGGGGGATGGAGAATTGAATCAGTGGGTGTGGGGATCTATGGGTGTCCAACTGCAGGAGCTGTCCTCTGAGGTGCATTCCTTGCATCTGAGAGGTTTTTCAACACCAATGAGATAAGCAGAGTGGCGAGAAAACTGGCAAAACCCTCTGCAATATTCTAGCCAGGAAAATTGATAAGCACTTTAGAAGCATCTTAATGTTTACCCTCAGTCGAATGTGCCTCAATCAGAATGCCACCATTTGAAAATAGCTGTCAACATGAAAAGTTTCGGAAGTCTGCTGGTTTGTGGACCACATTTGAGGATAACGACAAAAACCATATGAGTCCATGGCTAAATACATAAGTAAAAATAGAAATCGAATAACGAGCATTCTCTTAAGACGTCCTTCCTGAAAACACTGCCCTATTTGCTTTTAATAATCCCTCTAGCAACACTTGAGGTCATAAAGAACCGAGTAACATGTCTGGTTGGGGCAGAAATGCTGGATACCAAGAAGAAAGTTACACTGAACCTCAAAGGAGAAGGTTCATAAATCACCAGAATGCAGGAATGCCCACAAATTTTGAAATTAAAAACAAGGGACTGGGGTTCTGGCTTAGTGACAGAGCACCTGCCTAGCACCTGTGAGGCACTGGGTTCAATCCTCAGCACCACATTAGAAAGAAATATATAAAATAAAGTATACTGGACAACTAAAAACTATTTTTAAAAATAAAGATCAGATTTAAAAATAAAAGTTTTTAAAAAGTCAGAGATGATTTTAGATAATACATAAAATATAGTCAAAGTAGAGCAAAGTTTATTGGCCCAGAAATCACTAGCAGGAAGGAGGGAGGAAACAGTGAGGCTTCTCTGACATCTCTAGGCCTCACACCCAATTTGCTCCTCAAGGTTATGGGAGATGCTGTGGGTGATACCAGAGGCCTGCCCACGGACCAAGTCCTACTTCTTAACTGGCAGTACGATTGCATCGTATTTGTAGGTTCCTACTCCACATGGTTTTGTCCAGAGATACCAAAGGAAACAGTGTGTGTGTGTGTGTGTGTGTGTGTGTGTGTGTGTGTGTGTGTGAATTTACTGTAATAAAGCTTTATTATGGCAGCTCTTATGAAGACAAACACAATAAGTGTTGGCGAGGATGTGGAGAAAAGGTACACTCATACATTTCTGGTGGGACTGCAAATTGGTGCAGCCAATATGGAAAGCAGTATGGAGATTCCTTGGAAATCTGAGAATGGAACCACCATTTGACCCCAAAGGACTTAAAATCAGCACACTACAGGGACACAGCCACATCGATGTTTATAGCAGCACAATTCATAATAGCTAAACTGTGAAGCCAACCTAGATGCCTTTTAGTGGATGCATGGACAAAAAATATGCATTATATATACACAATGGAATTTTACTCAGCAACAAAAGAGAATAAAATCACGGCATTTGCAGGTAAATGGATGGCATTGGAGAAGATAATACTAAGTGAAGTTAGACAATCCCAAAACAACAAATTCCAAATACTTTCTCTGATATAAGGAGGCTGACTATAGTGAGGTATGGAGGGGAACCATGGGAGGAATAGATGAATTATAGATAGAGCAGAGGGGTGGGAGGGAAAGGGAGGGGCAGGGAATTAGCAAGGATGGTGGAATGTGATGGACATCATTATCCAAAGTACATGTATGAAGACACAAATTGGTGTCAACATACTTTATATACAAACAGAAGTATGAATAATTGTGCTGTATATGTGTAATACAAATTGTAATGCATACTGCTGTCGTTTAGTTTTTAAAAATCAATAGAAAAAACTTATTATGAAAAGTTTAAGATGACATTCTAAATATATAAATGCAACTCTCAAGTCACCTTGCTCTGCACTGACAAGTTCTAATTTGAATTTTTCTGGGACCAGTAGGAAAATAGGGCACAACATACTATCAGAGAGGGCACTCCAGCTTGAGAGTGTCCTTCCTTCCCTTCCCTATGTCTTTAAATAAACTAATACCAGATAGAGTGAGGGATGTGTCTGAAATAGTAGTTAGCAGATGTACACTAGTGACAGGAACAGGAAGTTGACATGCCAAAGATCCAGGACAACTCTAGGTCACTTTGGCCCACGCTGGTCTGGAATGGTTCTTACATATTTGATGGTTAGGTGCAATCATCCTATCTTCTTGAGTTCTGGAATCTAGTTTGTGAAAGTGTCCCAGGACCTGTCCCCAACAGCGTAATTTGTGTTCTCACTGGTAGAGATACCTGTATTGCTCACATAAATCACAGGTTGTTGGCTGAGGAATGGAATCTAGCACATCAACGTGACCCAGGCAGGGCTCTGGGTAAATTACATTTCTAAAAGAAAAGTGGGGGTTTGCACAGAGGGCAGGTTTATAAAATGACTCACTGATTTGCATGATCCCATCAAACACGTCTGCATACTACCTGTCTCTATCAGTATGCAGCTGAGTGGTAGAGCTACCACAAGCACTGAAAATAGATAGATAGATAGATAGATAGATAGATAGATAGATAGATAGATCAAGGCAGGGATGAGCTGCATCTTTGAGAACCAATTATGTATCACCCCATAGAGTTCCCTAATAATTTTTCATTTTAAAAATACAATCATTGGCTTATAAAATTTAGTATCCACTGGTAGGCCAGGTGTTAGATATTCATCAAAAATGAAAAAAAAGTAAAGACCAATATTGTGTGACCAGAAACTCAAGAAAACTTTTATTCACAGGCCATAAATCATCTTTCAAAACCAGTGAACATTTTATCAGTTTTCTAAAACAAACATAAAAACAAAAACAAAACAAATAACCCCACTGGGCATTCTGCTCAGAAAGGGGAATGCAATCTTCTGGAATGGAGGATGAGTTTGAAGGTCAAAACTTTCTGAGCTTCTAAATCTATTCTGTCCCCATTTTTTATTTTATTAACGGTGACATCTTTTTTCTCTGTCTGCCTCCCCAAGCATTCAGTGTTTCCAGGTCTCAACATCTGTCCATGCCCCTGTGTCCCCAGAGGTTCTGCCTGTCCTCTTTGCCACCTCGCCACTCATGGCTCCACCTGTCACCCCCTGCTTTCCCAGGTGTCATCTCTGACCCTCTACTTGCCTCTATCTCTGGTCAAACTGTTATTGGAATTGTTACAACATATTTCTAAGCCTTTTTTAGACAATCTGCCCATCCATACCTGTGGCCATATGCATGGATTCTGCACCCAAGGTCTCAAACCCTGGTGGATGGGAAGGATTTGAAAATGAATTCCTCGTGTACCAAGTAAATGTACAGATTTTATCCCAAGTAACGACAATGGCATAATGGCTACTTACATAGTGGTTACTTTGTACCAGTTTTTTTAAAAATATTTTTAGTTGTAGATGGACAGAATAACTTTTTTCTATTTATTTATTTCCAGATGTTGCTGAGGATCAAACCCAGTGCCTCACAAGTGGTAGGTGAGTGCTCTGCCACTGAGCCCCAGCCCCAGCCCTGTAGGAAATTGTATTAGTAACCCAGAGATCATTTAATTTATAGAAGGAGGTGAGCAGGCTGTCTGCAAACTGTATACATAAATTTATGCACTTTGCAATGCTTTGGGTATTGCTGGCCTGGAACAAGTCACCCACCTATTATTAATGAAAACTGCAAGACATCTCCACTGCTGAAATCAGTCTTCACTTTTCTCCTCCCACAAACTTTTATTTTTTTTAATCTGGGTTCTCACATTTTGTCACCAAGAACTTTGAAGCGGCTTTGACTCCTTGTCCTTGGTCAGCTATCTATTCTATTACTTGCAATCATTCACATGGAAGTTTTTCTGCAACTCTCTCTCATCCAACACTCGCACGGACCCTTACTGGCTCTTGCTTAAACTGGTGGGGGAAAAACAAATCAAAAACAACTTCTCTCTCACTTCTTGACTTCAACCCTAATCATTGAAACAATCATTATTTTTATCATTAAAGAAAATTAACTGAGCCAGGCAGAACATTGCATGCCCATGATCCCAGCAACTTGGGAGGCTGAGGCAGGAGGATCATGAGTTCAAAGTCAGCCTCAGAACGTAATCAGGAGTAAGCAACCCAGTGAGATCCTGTCTCTAATTAAAGTATATATTTTTAAAGGGGGGGTGCTGGGGATGGACCTCAGTGGTTAAGCAGCCAATTCCTGGTGCCAAAAATAATTAAATAAATAATGAGCAAAACTGACCACTAAAATTCCTTCTAAGAAACTTTCAAACTCTCACAGCCTAGTATTCAGTAGAGGCTGCAAAATGTTAGCCCAGGATCACGAAAAATATGTGCTTCTGCATACATTATATTGTATGAGAATGAGGCTTAAATTCTTCCAGGGATGACGACTACAGCATTTTCCTTTTGGAGAGAACAAGGACCTCCACTGGCTCCTGGTTATGCCCAGGGACTGATACTTCATCCCTCAGATCATAGTGGCACTGGGGGGAGGGGTTACCTTGTGTTGTCAGATGAAATTAGGTTCAATCCTGGGCATTAAGCATACACCAGACTGCCTTGTTGACACATGAGCCATTCTTAAAGGACACTTTGGCATACAACCATATACTATGGAAACAAGGTTCAACTTCCTTCCTGGTGGACATTTTAGCATTACAACGAAGTAGAATTGACTTCCTAGTCACTGGCACTTTTTCTTGAGGTTATTTGTGAAAGGGGTTCGTTCTAAACTTATTAAACACATCTCAACTTCTTGGGTCAGAATCTCATGGGAAATCATGTTTTCCATTAGGAGAGGGTCAAGGTGTGTCTTCTATTCTTAGGTTCCAAGTGCTAACATACAACATGGGAACAAACAGAATGTTGTGCATGAGTAATTGGAGAGATGTTCTCTTCTACACAAGTGAAGCACTATCATGACAGTAAGTCTCTCAACAAAGATGGCAACTAGAAACTAACAAGAAGGTATCCAAAAACAGTATATCAACTGGGAAACTGCTGGAGAAGGCAGAGGCTCCTGCCCCTAGAGGGCTGGGGTGGGGTGGGGTGAGATTGCATCATGCTCCTCAGAACACTTTGCAATTTAAAACTCATGAGTTGCTCATTCTGGAATTGTCTATAGCTTACAGAAAGGGAAACCATAGATAAGCGGAACTATGATAGTCCAATTTCTGTAAAACAAATACCAAGAGGCAATCTCATGAGTGGTCAGAGAGAAACAGTTGTTCAGGTACAAGACAGCATTAGTGGGTTTCCCTAGAGTATCTAAAAAGCTGGAAGGCAGTGGGACAACATGATGGAACTTGTTTTTATAAACAATCAATAATTTTATATCTTGCAAAACTCTGCTTCAAAAGATAAGGGGAGATTTGTACAAGGAATGGTTTGCAGTGAGTAAACAACTCTTCCAGAAATGCCAATAGAGCCATTAAGGATAAAGGAAATGAAAAAAAGACAGAACCTTGAGCCAACATAAAATAATGAGAAATAGTGGTAGATATAGCTCAGTAGCTCAATATGATAGCTAAATATAGCCAGTGTCATGGAGTATATAGTTTCTAACTCTTTTCTATGTGTTTTAAAAATATAGTGTAAAAAATTGTACTCTATATGTGTAATAAGAATTGCAATGCATTCCACTGTCATGTATTTAAAAAGATAAAATTAAAAACAATTAAGAATAAATGAGTGCAAAAGTAACACTTAGAACAAAAAAATAACACTTACAACATAAAAATAACACTTAGAACCAAAAAAACATTGATGTTGAATGATTACAAGACTCCAGTTTTCATTGCTATCAGGAAATACTTAAGGATGAGTAGTTTGCGAATAAAAAGTCATTTAGGTCAGAATTTTAGAGTCCAAGATAAAGGCATGCCATCCACTTGGCTTCTGGGGAGTACCCACTTTGCTCTATTCCAGCATGGTGGCTGTCATCAGAATGGGGACAAGTGGAAGAGAGAAAAATCATATGGGCCAATTCAAGCCACAGAGCAGAGAGGGGCAGTCTTGAGTTTTCATACAAACTCATTTTCTCAAAAACTCATTCCAAGAGACTAGTGTCCATTCCTCCTGAGGGTGGTGTCCCCAATGACTGAATTAACACCCAGTAGACAGCACATTTGTAAGGTTCCCCTGCCTCAGTGCTACCATAAGGAGGACCAAGTATCCAAAACCTAAGCTTGTTTGTGGACAAATGATATCCAAGCCATAGAAGACACATGATGCATGAAGTTATAGTCTATGACAAAGATAGAAACCAATTCTGAGGGACAAATCTGTAAGATCAGCAAAAATTTCCTATACTATTGAAACTAATTTGTCATGCATAAAAACTGATTGTCATAAATTTAAGATGTTAGAGTTCCCAGTACAATCACTAAGGAAAAATAAATTATGTGCCAAAAGAAAAAAAATAAAATAAAAATGGTACGGAAGAAAAATGAATCATTAATAGGCAATAATGGAAAAATTGATGAACCAAAAACATATAGGTAGAGAACAAGTGGCAACATAGAAGAAGCATTTGGTTCATTACTATTACTTTTTTCATTACTATTACTGCATATAGATCTAATTTGTTCCAATTTTCGAAAACATATTGATCAAGTTGGGCATGCAGCACACATCTATGACTCTAGAAACTCAGGAGGCTGATGTAAGAGGATTGTAAGTTTGAGGGCAAATTTGATGACTTATGGAGAGCCTGTCTAACTTATCATCATCTGGGCACAGTGGTGCAATGCTGTCGCTAACCTACTTTTGAGACTGAGGCTAGGGTATCACAAGTTAGATGCTGGCTTCAGCAACTTAGTGTAACAGTGTCTGAAAATAAAATATAATAATATTAAAAATTGGCTGGGAATGTAGCCCAGTGTTACACCCTTGGGCATAAGACCTGGAACCAAATAAAATTATTCTGCTGTCTACATCAGATTCACTTTAGATTCCAAGACAAAGACAGGATGAGAATAAAAATAAATATAAAAAAATATAAAAATAGCAATCAAGAGCCCACCACAGTAGTTCAGTGACTCGGGAAGCTGAGGCAAGAGGATCATGAATTCAAAACTGCAGGTGGTATAAATAGAGTTCCTCTTGGTGGAATGGTCTGGCTGCAAAACAAAAGCTAAGAAAGGTAAATCAGAGGGAATAACCCACAGGATACAGAAAGTAATTTTAAAAGCGGGGATGGGGTGGGCTAGCTGATCTTAGTGATGAAGCTTCCACACTCAAAAGAGCAAAATGGAGCCCCTGTTTGCTTTATTTATATCAGGGAATATCAAAGGTTTTCCATAGAATGTTCTTTGCCAAGTAAGGTAGAAGGTGGGCTTTGCAGTTCCCAATGGATTATGCCCAACTCCGGAGCTACAAGAGGGTCATGTGCTTTGGGCAATCTAGTGCACTCTGGGGGGATGTGGATAGTACCCAAGGTAAGACCTAATTCTCCATGGCTCCATACCCAGAGAAGACCCTCAAGTAATTCATGGGTGGCACCCTGCATATTCCCCCTTTTTACTTTGCAAAAGAAAATGATGAGCTGTTATTTCAAGTTCCTGTTTTTTTTTTTTCTGATAGTGTGACAACCTATTATCACAATACAAAAAAGAACTAGGAGCAAACACCTCATTCCAATAATATACCATGCAGAGTGTTTCAGCGTGTTTCCAGGGTTAAAGCCATTACATTCTTGAAGTATTTCCAGTTTGAGAGGTAGGATCCATAAGCTCAATTTTGCTTTTTTGAATATCCTGGATGTTGTGTTGTAACTCCATAAGATCCAGGCTATTATTATTTGCTATGCCAAATACCCATTATATGATTTAAACTTTTCCCAATCCCATTAGGAAGGCTTATATTTGGCTGCAGTAACACAGATCTCCATAGTCAGATGGAATTTAAGCCTTTCCTTAAAGTTGAGAGCAGAAAGCTCAGTACCAATATTTATGACAGTAGTTTCTAAGGCATTCAATTTAGTTTCTATATTTTCATCAATATTTATGATTATTGAGGGCTTTTTGAACCAAAGACATATAGGTAGTATTTTGGAAGCATTTTGAGCCAAATTATTAAGAAAATTTGCATGTTGAATGTTCTGAGATATAGCCACTGAGGCTGTAACCATAGAAGTGATGAATTAAATTAAATGAAATTATAAAAAAAATATAACCAAGAATTATGAGTCCAAGAGCTCGCTTAAGTCTAGTCATCTGAGAATCTATATACAATGGAGTACTATGCAGCAATAAAAAATGACAAAATCATAGAATTTGCAGGGAAATGGATGGCACTAGAGCAGATTATGCTTAGTGAAGCTAGCCAATCCCTAAAAAACAAATACCAAATGTCTTCTTTGATATAATGAGAGCAACTATGAACAGAGCAGGGAGGAAGAGTAGGAAGAAAAAATTAACATTAAACAGAGACATGAGATGGGAGGGAAAGGGTGAGAAAAGGGAAATTGCATGGAAATGAAGGGAGACCCTCATTGCTATACAAAATTACATACAAGAGGTTGTGAGGGAATGGGAAAATAAACAAGGAGAGAAATGAATTACAGTAGATGGGGTAGAGAGAGAAGTTGGGAGGGGAGGGGAGGGGAGATAGTAGGGGATAGGAAAGGTAGCAGAATACAACAAGTACCAATAGGACATTATGTAAAATTGTGGAAGTGTAACCGATGTGACTCTGCAATCTGCATTTGGGGTAAAATTGGGGGTTCATAACCCACTTCAGTCCAATGTATGAAGTATGTTATGTCAAGAGCTTTGTAATGTTGTGAACAACCAATAAAAATAAAATAAAATAAAAAAAATAAAATATTCTACTGATCTCATCTTAGTAGATTTCAATACATCAAATATTATAGATACTTTAATGAATATAGGAGTTTATCAACATCATTAACTTTCACCATCTCATTATTATTGTCACTCCTGACCATAATGCCCCAAGTATTAAAATGTATGTTCAGAATTAATTTGTTTACAAAATTATTACTTTGTAATAATTTCAATTTATTGTAAAGATATATAATGAAAACAACATAAGTGGGAAATACATTTTGATAGTCTGGTATTCAACATAAAGTACAATTTTATTGCAAATATTTTGAGATAAATAAATTGCTTCTTAAATGTGCCACTTTCAGAAAAAAAAATAAGGTCTGAAACACTCTTGAAATGGTGGGTTCCCAGTAGTTGATGTTTCAATATTTTTTGTGACTCCAACTGCAATATAAACTATCAGAATAAATATGGATTGACTAATTTGCAAAATGAATTAAAGCCCAAATGAAAGCTTAAATTTCTGCTCATTCTGCAGAAGTATATGCTGTCTGTATTATCTCTGTATAAACATGGCTATAGAAACCTGCTTTTCCTGAACTCGACCCATCAGCAAATACTGTTAGATCTCCAACTATTGGTTAAGTACATACAATTTTGGGAAAAATAAATGTAGTCACAAGAGTAAACTGAATAATTTTCTCATGAAGGTAATGGCTTTCCATTTGACCAGGGAAATTAGCAAAAGCTATCTGCCAAGTATTAGAAGATTGCCAAAGCCAATCATGCTCTTGAGTAGAAAAAGGGCCAACATTAATATTAGGCTATGACCCAACTCTCTGCAAAACTCGTGTTCTTCCTTTAGTAACTAACTGAGCAATAAAGCCATGGTATGGAGTTGATGACTTTTGAGGAGAATAAGGTAGGCAAGGCCACTCAATAATTCCCAATTATTGCCATATTGCTCCTGTAGGAGTATGAACAGTGGGAAATGGAAATCAATATATAGGCTCTTGTGGATTAATTCTAGTAAGCTGTGCAGTAATCCTTGCAGATTCAACTTTTGTTATGGCAATCCTTTCTTCTGCCAAAGTTGATGAGAAGGAAGAGAAGGATCTCCCTGTGCAATCTGAAACAAAGGACACAAATCTGCAGTGGCTAGTTTTAAACTAGGTCATAGCCAATGAATATCACCTAGTAACTTTTAGAGATCATGTGCCTTGGGCAATTTAATGTACCTTGGGGAGCTGCAATACTTCCCAAGTTTAAATCTAAATCTCCAGGACTATATAGAATATTCTGCCCGAAAGAATAGAGTACACATTTTACTCCAGTGTGTAGGAAACATTGTGCAGGACTTCCCATTTTAAATCCATAAAAATGTCAATAAATTTAAAAGCACTGAAATTAGGACAAGTATCTTTTATAACTACAATGAAATTAAGTTAAAAAACATAAAATTTTAAAATTTGCTAACATGTAGCAATTAGACAGTGTATTTTTAGGAAGAAGAAAAAGTATAAACAAGAAAATAGTTTAGGTGGATAAATAGACGACCCCCAAGTAATTCACAGGTGGCTCCTTGAAATTCAGTGAGGCCCTACCTCAAAATACAACATAAAAATGGCTGGGGATAGGTCTCAGTGGTAAAGTGCTCCTGGATAAAACCCCCAGTACAAGTAAAAACAAATAAAAAGCAACGAAGAAAACAGCTGGAGGGCTATGCACATGTCAGACAAAATCAGCTGTAACAGAAATTGTTAGATAGAGGCAAGAACATGATATATACTCGTAATTACATATATTAAATTATATATTAAATACATATGCACATTTATGATAAAAATTAAAATATATAATACATATCAATAAAGGGGGCAATCTCACAAACTAAGTTATAAATGTATACATGTCAAAAAAACAATGCTCC
This sequence comes from Spermophilus citellus, assembly GCF_964194105.1. NCBI lineage: Eukaryota > Metazoa > Chordata > Mammalia > Rodentia > Sciuridae > Spermophilus > Spermophilus citellus. The sequence continues at coordinate 52,474 of NW_027672862.1, read as the reverse complement.
AAAATATGTGAGGTGAAAACTATCAGGATTAAAGGAAGAAAAATTTCTCCAAAAACGGGTGGATAATTTGTGATATCCCATTTTCAAGAATGAATGAAATGTCTAGCAGAAAGTTCATGTAAAACAAAACAAAATGACTTGAACAACAGTATAACTCTTCTAGGTCTAGAGGACTATATAGAATATTCTGCCCCGAAGAGTAGAATACACATTTTACTCCAGTGTATAGGAAACATTATGCAGAACTTGCCATTTTAAAGCCATAAAAATGTCAATGAATTTTAAAGCACTGAAATTAGGACAAGTATCTTTTGTAACTACAATGAACTAAAGTTAATAAAATGTAGCAATTAGTGAACTCTTTAGGAAGAAGAAAAAGAAAAAAATAGAAACTCGTTTAAATGGATAATAATGAAAATCAAACATGAAAATGAAAGCAACCATGCCAAAACTGATGAGATGCAGCTAAAGTAGCCCTCAGAAGAAAATTCATAACCACAAAGGCCTACATTATAAAAGAAAAACTGCCCAAACAAATACCTAAATTTACACAGTACTAGACAAAGAGAAGCAAGCTGTAATCAAATTGCACAGAGGATAAATTTTAATAAAGAATAGAACAAGCATAAAACAAATAGACAAAAGAATTAAGAAAACAAACTTGATTGTTCAAAAGATTTACAAAATTGATTGTTCAACTAACCAAGCAAAAAGAGAGAGAGTACTCAAGTTAATAAATATCAAAAAAAGTGAGACCACAAAAACAGACTCCACAAAAAAATTAGAAAAATTTAAGGGCATATTATGAACAACTGAATGTGAACAAATTTTTACATAACATCCATCAAAACTGACTTAGTCATAGAAAATCTCAAAAGACTTAATAAGAGATTGAATCAGTAAAAAAAAAAAAAATAGTAACATCCATATAAGAGCTGGGCATGGTTGGTGTACACCTGTATCCCAGTGACTTGGGAGGCTGAGGCAGGAAGATCGTGAGTTCAAAGCCAGCTTCAGCAAAAGCAAGGTGCTGAGCAACTCAGTGAGACCTGTCTCTAAATAAAATACAAAATAGGGCTGGGGATGTGGCTCGGGGGTCAAGGGCCCAGGAGTTCAATCCCTGGTACCCAACAACAACAAAATTCCATAATAGAAATGTGAAGTGAAACTATCAATCTATATCTGACTCTAAAAACAGATAGATAGCTTTGTGTGAATTAAATCCTAAGGTCTCTATGAAAGAATGATTTAAATAAAAAAGTTCAGCATTTGTGCAGGATATAGCACCAATCAATACAATTTTTGTAGCTGAACAATAAATATTAAAAGCAAAATTACTTTTAAAAATTCCATTTATGGTAGTATTGAATATTAAATACATAGCAAAAAATTAACAAATATCTCTTGTAAGCAGAAAATACTATAGAAAATGTTTAAAAGAATAAATAGGCATTGACTATTTATTGATAAGATTAATGTTGCTGAAATGGTAAAATGCAAATTGATTTACATATCAATGTAAATCTTACCAAAATTCCCACATGCCATTTTTGAAAAAGATGTAATAATAAGCCTAAAGTGAATATGGAAGTTCAGTCAACCTCAAATACCAAATACGGTTTGTTTGTTTGTTTTCAATAAAAATATAAAGAACAAAACTGGGAGACTCATACACCCCAATTTTAAAGCTCATTATAAATTTTCAGTACTCAAAGAAACTGGACCCCTATTCCTCACCCTGTTCAAAATCAATTCAAAAGTGGTAAAAGACCTGACTGTGAAACTACAAAATAAACAAGGGAAAGAAATTTAAGACTCTTGTAAGGACAACAAATGTTTTGGACAGAATTTTGAAATCACAAAAAGTAAAAATTAAAAATTCCATTAAACTAAAAAGTTGATGAACAGCAAAGAAAAAAAGGGGGGAGGGAATCCTTATAAAATGGGAGAAAATCTTTGCCCAGTATGTATTTGATACAATCTTCATATTTAGAATATGTAAAGAACAAAAAAAAAATCATAACACCAAACAAACAATCAAAAACTAAGTAATGCCATTCAAGTGGGCAAACGAAGTAGACAGTTTTTCAAAAGAAACAAAAAGTTCCAGCAAACATGAAGAAAAATATTCAATATAAGTAGCCTTCAGGAAAATGCAAATAAAAAATACAATGAGGAAGACTGGAGAAATAACTCAGTAGGTAGAGTGCTTGCCTTGCATGTGCAAGGCCCTGGGTTCAGTCCCCAGCACCACAAGAAAAAAAAAATACATGAGGTATCATCACATCCCAGTAAGAATGGATAAATTAGAAAAGTGACAAACACGATGTGGATGTAGAAAAAAATCAACAGTTAGGCACAGGTGTGTGCAGTAAATTGGGTAGCTGATATGAAAAACTGTGCATATTACTCAAAAAATTAACAATAGCTGGGATCATGGCACATGACTAATCCCATATATTTAAGAAGCTAAAGAAGAAGGATTACAAGTTTAAGGCCAGCGTGTATAAGTTCAAGTTCAAACAGTGCAAAACCCTGTCTCCAATAAAAAAGAAATATGCTGGAGGCCAGGAATGGTGATAAATGCCTGTAAAGTAGGCAACTTGGGAGACCACAGGAGGAGGATCCTGAATTTGCTGTGAGGATAGGAAACTTAATGTAATGCTCCCTCAAAATAAATAAATAAATAATAATAATAATAATAATAATAATAATAATAATAATAATAATAAAATAAGGCACTGTGATGTAGTCTAATTGTCAAATGTTTGCCAAGCACATGAGGCTTTGGTTAAGTCTTTTGTATCTCAACCAAATAATACTAAAATAGAATTACCTTGTGATTCAGGTATCCCACTTGGGAGTATGAAATGAACAAGAATGAAACCTTCATCTGATACCTGGATGCCCATGTTTATTGAGGCACATCCCAATTGAAAAGATATAGAATCACCTAGGAATTGTGTGGCAGATGGATAAAGAAAATATGGCATATATGTATGCATACATCCATAAAAATCAAATCCTGCCACCTGCAACCAATTGTATGAAATTGGAGGGTAGAGTGGTAAAATGAAACAAAACCAGACACATAAATACAAACACTGCATGCTGTCCCTCGTGTGGGGGAGGCTAAACCTGAATTTAGGTTGGTGATTTTTAAAGGTTAAAGAGTGAAGGTGGGAAATGAGAAAGGGATTTCATCAGTGGATGTGGCATATGTGTTAAAATTCCATTCAGAGACCCTTTATTGTGTATATATAGTACATCTTCATCAAAGCTATTTTGAAAATGTTACTGTAATCAGTACTGAGTCACACTTACAAAATTATTAAATGGAATAATATTCCAGGCATGGTTGTGGATGCCTGTAGTACCAGCAACTCAGGGGACTGAGGAAGGAGAATTGACAATTTGAGGTCACCCTTGGGAATATAGCAAGATATTGTCTCAAAACCAAAGAAATAATGAACTGGGGATAAATCTCAGTGGTAGAGTGTTTCTAGATTCAAGTTCATTACTGCAAAAAGAAATAAGTAAATGGAATATAATTTAGAAATAGATCCTTATATTTATGGAACATGATCTCAAACACTATCTCACACTTTACACAATTAATTTTAAATGGAAGGGGCTGGGGATGTGGCTCAAGCGATAGCACGCTCGCCTAGCATGCGTGCAGCCCGGGTTCGATCCTCAGCACCACATACAAACTAAGATGTTGTGTGTGCCAAATACTAAAAAAAAAAATTAAAATTTTTAATGGAAGAAAAGTGTAAATATGAGAATTGGGACTACAAGATTCTTGGGGAAAACATGTAAAAATCTCATAACCCTGCATTGAACAATGGATTCTTAGAAAAGACAAATTTTCTTTGTTTCTTTTTGGTACCAGGGATTGAACACAGGGGAGCTTAACTACTGAGCAACATTCCCAGCCCTTTTAAAAATGTTACTTAGAGACCAATTGCTAAGTCTGGCTTTGAACATGTGATCCTCCTGACTCAGCCTCCCAAACTGCTAGGATTATAGGCATGTGCCAAAAGATACTGCTTCAAATGCCACATATTTAGAAAGTATCTACAGGATTTTAGATATGAGGTTTATGATGTGGCATAATAAATTTTGTGAAGGGTAAAGAAAAAAATATTTATAATTTAGCCAATATGTTTTTTTTTAAACTATAGACTTCATCTAGACTTCCATATATACTATTTGAAATTTCACTGTCTCCAGTGGGGACTTCTATCTGAAAAACTCCAACCACATTTACCTTGTATAAGTCAAAACTGGACATCCATTTTTCTTAATCTATACACTTAAATAAAATTGAAATTTCTCAAGAGTAAAGATTACTTCTCTGGAGCCAAAAGATCAATAGCATTGTGTGGAATCATATTAGCTGAAGGGCTGTAAAAGAAATATTAACTAATTAACTTCTGACCCAAAATAACATCTGTATACTTGTCGCTTCTTCATGTAGTCATGAATGCATTGTTGAGTCACAAAAAAGAGAAATATAATAATTTTGTGGGCATATTTTTAGCAAGTTATGAATTATCATGAAAATGGTTCTCATTTTCACTGAACACACAGAAGTATCAACAGAGGCAAGATTAAGCCTATTACATTCAGAAATATCTTTGTTCCTTTAATAATTATTTGTTGGTACAGAAAATTGAACTCTGGGGTGCTTTACCCCTGAGCTACATCTCCAGTGCCTTTGTTGATTTTTAAATTTTACTTTTATTATTACTGAATTTCAGTTACACGTAACATTAAGTTTTATTTTGACATGAAATCATACCACTTTTAAACGGGGATTATTCTATCTGAGTGGCGTGATTAAAATAAATACAAATATTATATAGCCATAACCACATCCAAAGTAATGAAAATTTCCTCAACTGTTTTTATGACTTTTATGCTTCTAGCTATTACACAAAGGACTTTGATCCTTTTTTTAATTTTATTTTTGTACATGATGTGAGGTACATATCCAAATACATTTTTTCTTCTTGTGGATATCTAGTCATCTCAGGGGCATTTTTGCTTTAGCTTTCACTCTTGAAAAATATAAGCACTGTGTGTGTGTTTGTGTGTATGTGTGTGTGCTTGTGTGTGTATGTAATCCATCTGAACACCAGTTACAAATTGCTGCCCATGCAGGTCAGGAAAATTGCTGCCCCTGACCTGCAAAGTCAGCTGAACTTAAGGGCAGTCCTGTGAATTTCCAGGGACACCAAATAAAACATAGACACACTTTACCTTTACACAAACTTCAGGACTTCTTCTCTGCTCTTGGTCTCAGGCTCCCCAAAAGGAAGGGCAAGAGAAAATCATGAGAGGCTGGTGAGAAAGTGACCACATTCATAAGAGAGCTTTTATTGGAGGACACATGTTCTTAGAAAATTCTATTCAAAAAAGGTCAGAGGGGGCAGGGTTACATGGGACACATGAGGGTAAGTCAACCCTCATGAATAATGCCTACATCTGAAGACCCATCTCTCTATCTAAGCTGGGACAACACCCAAGTCACCACAAATGTAGTGACTGGTCAGAGCCTCCTGCTTCAGGACTGGAAGGCATGGGTCATTCAGAAGGGCTTCCCACATATCCGTCCTTCTTTCTTTGAAAAAGCAGGTGATGGGTCATTATTTTGAGTTCCTGAATTCTTCTTCTAGGGGCACAACATCCTACAATTACAACACAAGAGAGAATAAGTAGCAATGAGAACAATACAAGGATATACCATGCAGAGTGTTTAAGAATGTTTCCAGGGTTAAAGCTGTTTAATTCTTTAAGTATTTGATCAGCTAAAGAAGTAGGATCTGAAAAATGAATCTTACATTTTTGTATCTTGAATCTGATGATGCAGCTCCAAAAGATCCAAGCATTGTTCTGCCAAATATCCAACAAATGGTTTTGAAGCTTCTTCCAATACCATTAAGAAGAATTGCATTTGGCAGCAGTATCACACACTTACTTATAGCATGACATTTAGGACTTTCCTTGAATTTCAAAGTGGAAAGTTCATTATTTATATTCATGACAGCAGTCTCTAACGCATTTAGCTTGGTCGCATTCCTTTCATCAACATTTATTTGATTGTGAAGAGCCTTGGAAGTATTCTGAGCCAAATAATTAAGAAAATTTGCATGTTGAATATTTGAGATATGGCCACCAAAGCTGTCACCATGGAAGCAATTAAAGAAACCAAGGGAACAACTCTCACTATTATGAGTCCAAGAGCACACTTAGGTCTCGCTAGCTGGACGTGTATTTGTTGTAAGACTTGAAAAGCAGCATCAGCCTACCATGGCTCTGAAATATTTCCTGGTAATAAGACAAAAGAGGGCTGATGGAGCATCATCGTTCCTTTTTCTCTATTATTTCTGGTGATACAATTAGTTAAATTACATTTATCATATGTTACAAGATAACTATCATCTTCCCTTTTAACTTTTACATTTCCTGTAATTAAAACATAAGGAGATTGAACACAGGCCCATAAGCTGTAGCAAGAACCTTCCTGTTACAGTTCTTGCCTACAAAGTCTGGTAAAGCTTTGTCAGTAAAATGTAAGAATTCTGAGGCAGCAATTAAGCACCAAACATCTTTCTGAATGCCACCTTCCCTGAAGGTAAGGATGCTACTAACAAATCCTCCAGGATTCACGGCATTACCCTTGCATAACTGCCTTTTGTCAATTTTAGGAGACCAGTCAAAAATATACCCACCATTTCTACACACCTTATGCTGTACTTGAAAAGTACAAATAAAATTTAAAGTTTCTAGTATTAATGATAAAAATGAAAAAGAGATGGAGGGTGTCAGATCTCTACACTCTGGAGTATAAGCAATTAAAAACAGACTTATGTGCAATTTTGCCTTGAGCATAGTGGTAAGATTATGATGTCTACCCCCCCCCTCACTGGTATGGGGTACTATGAGAATATGAGCACAAATCACAGATTTTATATATATTTCAATACAGCCCATCAACAAACTCAACATTAAATTTAAAAGAAAAAAAAATTAAATCTCCATTGTTTAGGTCAAGCCCTAGGTTCCAGAGATCCAGGGATCCTGAAGGATGAGTGGCTTAGGTGAATGAAGTGAAGACAGGATTATAGTTGCAAGTTATGAGCAGCCTTCAGAAGTACCCACTGCCCCTAGAGGGGCCTTTATTTTTAAACATTTTTTACAAGTGTTTTTTCATGTAGTTCATGGATATCTTCAAAGCTCAAAATTTCTTTGATTTACATAATTTTTAAGAGTTACAATATTTTCATATATATATATTAATTACATAAGATATTGAGTGCATTGCCAATCACGATTGGCAATCACGATTAAGCTTTTACATTTTCACCTCAATCAATAAGTGCTAGACTACACAACTCGACTACATGTATCTTGACCTATTATTAACTTTTAACTTTAAAGCACATGTATAATTATATCATTAACCTTTAACTTTAAAGCATACCTATGATTATTGGTAAGGTTTCTTACTTGTAAAGTCCCAATAAAACACTTAAAGTAGTTAAAGCCTATTACTTAAAAGCACTTTTCTGAAGTGCTTCTAAAATGTATGTATATTAATTTTGTATTATTCTATTTTTAATTCCAAAGGTAATTTTCTTTTTCATATGACCTATTTAACTGCTTTCTTTAAGAGTTTCTTTGATAATTTTCCAAAATACAACTATTTTTATTTTTTTTTAATCTTTAACAAAAGAGCAGGCTCTTCAACACAGCCCACTTACCATTAATATTAACAATGTGTTTCCCATTTTTATCATGAATTCCTGTGTAAGGCAAAGGAGGGCCTGTTAGTGGGGGGAAATGTATGTTGCACAGATTGTAGATTTAGAATGTGGGGCTTAGTGCAAATTGTTAAGTTTTTCTCAAGAATCTTGAGATTTGTAATATTTTCTTCATAAATTTTTGAGGAATAACGCTACTGTTTATGTCCTGACAGATATTAAAACACATCTCCAGGCATGTCTTAAGTGTATCTTCAGTCTCAGTTTGGGAATTTTTCTGCCATTTCCATCAACATGTACTTTTATTATTGATTGATGTATACCCTATTATCCATATCATGAGTATCATAAACAATACATTTAACCTTCCCCATGGTTTCAGTTTCGAAATGGTGTAGCTCTGCCATGGCATCCCCCATGCTGAGACCCTTTCAGACAGAGGGTGCAAAAACAACTTAACCACATTATCTATAAGACACCAGATATTTTCCATATGACTTCTGTGGAACTTGTGATTGAATCTTGAGTTCCAGCCTATGGTGGGTCAATTAATTGTCACTGGATAACAAGTCATTCTAGAACTTATTGGCTCACTTGACCCCTGAGCCAAATCCCCAGCAGTATTTTGTATTTTATTTAAAGAAAGAGGTTTCACTGATTTGCTTAGCACTTCTCCCTTGCTGAAGCTGGCATGGAACTCATGATCCTTCTGCTTCAGCCTTCCAGGACCCTGGGATTACAGCAGTGCAGCATTGCACTCAGCTCTGTTCACAATTTTAATGCCAGCATTCCCTCTTTGCCTTATCAACTATTTTTATGCTATATTTCAAATGGATGCAGTATTTCTAATTTTTCCTCCAAGAACTGTATGACAGTTTATAGATTTTGCTTTCTCTTAGAGAGCATTTCACATGAGAAGAAAGCAGACACAATGAGTTTATTAGAAGTGATATGAAGGAAGAAAAAGATGACACTTTAAAGAGAGAGAATGTGTCCTCTCTGTAAAGAGAAAAGCATGGCTCTCTTTCTCTCCAATTTTATTAGAGATCCAAAAAAAGGTTCTAAAGAATCCTGCCCAGGTACACTTCTTGACTTTGGACTGACAACAGGATAATATCAAACTCTCAAGTATCCAGGGCTATGAAAACTTTAGGTTAACTAGCCTCATGTTCATGATTTATAATTGAATTCTTAATCAAAAACTCTTGCAGATTTTATGGTTAGTAGGAATTATCTTTATTTCCCTGAGTTCCAGAATCTGGTCTTTAACAAGATCACGAAAGTCTCCCCTTTAGTGTAACTTGCATTCCTCTTACAAACATTATTTTGAAACAGCATTTCTCCTGCAGATAATAGATTGTTAAAGAATGTAACACATCTTGTAGAGTTAATCCAAAAAGGGTGCAAGTAAATTGCTTCTTGGAAAATAAAGCATAGGGTCAATGTGTTGAGACTATTTATTTATTTATTATGCTGTGTGTTGAAATCAGAGCTAGTTGACCACTGAGCTACATCACCCGCTCCTTTTTTATATTTTATTTACAGACAAGATTTCATTGATTTGCTTAGTGGCTGGCTGATATGTTGCTGAGACTGGCTCTAAATTCATGATTCTCCTGTCTCACCCTCCCAAGTTGCTTGGAATACAGGTATGTGGCACCATGAACAACCTACCATTTACCTTAAAGGCACTTCAGTTCTTTACCAGGTTCTGTGAAAAATACTACAATGAAAATATAGTCTTTTCTATGATCTAATGACTCCAATTTTTTTTAGATACATACCCAGAATTACTACTACTGAATCATATGACATTTTTATTTTAACTTATTGAAGAACCTTCATACCATTTTCAAAAATAGCTTTATTCAATTTATATTCTCACCAGCATTTTTACAAGTGAATCTTTATATCCATGCTCATATGCTCTGGATTACCTACTATCTTTCAGATTTTTATTTTTTACTTCTAAATATCTTACTTATTTACTTACTAGTCATATAGACAAATAACTTTTATTTTATTTATTTGTTTTTATGTGGTTCTGATGCTTGAACACAGTGCCTCCCATGTGCTAGGAAAGCACTCTATAACTGAGCCAGAACCCCAGCGCCTATCTTTCAGATTTTTATCATAGGCATTCTGACAAGACTGCTTAGGGTGAAGGAAAGTTTTCATTTGACTGATGCATTAAATATCTGAGGCAAGTGTGTTATATTCCAGGCTGTCAAGTAGCTAGAAGAAGAGTGTACTGTATTTTTTGTGGTGAAACAGGAATCTGCGATTTCTAACATATTTTTTAACACTAGTGCTGCAAATTTTAGTTTTTGGAAGTAGTTACAAACAATGCAAATCCAACTATTTGTAATGTATGAATATTTGCACATGCTCAGTCTCTGTTGCTTATAGAAATTGGATGTTTAGGATATACTCCCTGGAACGGAAGTCACTAATTTTAGATGCTCAGTACATGGAGAAAATACTTCTGAAAACAAGTAGAAGGCCTGGAATTATTACTGGGGTGAACAAGGGTAGGTCAGGGCTCAGAAAGTGCTCAAATATGATTGAGTCTATCAGTAGTTTGTTTAATTTTCCACTTTGGTACCTATAATTGAGTTGAGAGAGAAGCAATTCTTCCAGCAACAGAAGTTAGCAAAGCCACTGGAACTTAGGCCTAGTGCAGATGACTAGAAACTTTCTCTAGAAACTTCCAGAGGACTGGGAGCAAAAAGTAACAATTAGCATTTTGAAAATCATTCTCAGAAAACACCATAAATAGTAGCAGAAATATCTGAGGGGTTCACAATTCGGAATTCATTTTTTAATTTGTTGATCATTTTATTATGGAGTCACTAGAGTTCCTTTTATAGTCTGAATAGTATGAAATAATTAAATATGTAATGTAAAATATTTTCTCCTACTCAGCAACTTGTTTTAAAAAATATTTTCACATGTCTGACCTTCTCAGTAGCCACATGAATGTTTATAGCAGCACAATTTGCAATAGCTAGACTATGGACCAACCTAGGTGGTTCTCGAAAGATGAATGGATAAAGAAAATGTGGTATATATAATCAATGGAATATTAGTCAGGTTGAAAGTAGGCTAAAATTATGGCATTTTCTAGTAAATGGTTGGAGTTGGAGAATATCATGCTAAGTGAAATAAGCCAGTCTCGCAAAATCAAAGACAAATGTTTTCTCTATTATGCTGATGCTAATTCAGGAGGGAGGGGGCACTGGGGCAGAATCGCTTTACCTTACATTAGGTTGGGGGAAGTGATGGGAGGGAGGGGAGAGGGATGTGGGAATAGGAAAGATAGTAGTAGATTGAAACAGGCATCATTACTGTATGTATATATTTGACTACATGACTAATATGATTATGCAACATGGACACTCAGAAAAATGAGAAATGAGAAAATAGGGAAGACAAATCAGAAGGCAGGATGGATCCACACAATTCCAACAAGTTTCCCATAATCCCTACCCTCATTACCAAGTACTTAGGGTCTGTGTGATATTGGTCCATCTGTGAAAATTTGAAAAAAAAAAATATTTTTTTTCTTATGATCTGGAGACTTAGAAATGGACTTGCAAATTTCTACCAGGCCTGGTAGAATGGGTTGGAAACAGTAGTCACATTCTATAGAATTCCAAAGTCGTTACTTTAATTGAACCACTTCAGCTGAGTTCCCAGCAAATGTGACTGCCATTGGGGTAACGGTTCAGAGACCACATTGCTCCAGTTTTAGATGACTGTGAGGTCAGCCTGGGCAACCGAGTCCACCACTATCTAAAGAAAGAAAAAAGAGTGGGGGGGCTTGGTGAGGGTGTAGCTCAGTGGTAAAGCAGCCTTGGGTTCAATCCCCTGTGGAGACCAGTGACAGTGATTGGGAGACAAGTGTCTGAGATAGAGGTTTCTAATGATGTAATGGCAGTGGCATGCTTGGTGACTGGAAAAGTTTCTATGTGAATGTATAGGATGCCTGGTTGCTATGGCAATGCTCTCCATGGGGGAGACTCTGTTGTGGGAGACTTTTCAGCTTTGACCTTATTCTCAGGCACAAAGTTCCTTGCTAAGTCAACCGCATGGTTCACCAGTTCCACTGTTTTAAAGGAAGCTTTAAAATAATTTTAAAGGATGGACTTTTTGAGACCTGCAGGGTGCTCTTAACATTGCACATTCCAACTATACATTGTAACTGAGGAAATAGCTGCATACTGTTGCTAACTGTGTAACTTTCATAAATACAAAGAATAATGCTTGCATAGTCTTTAATATGATCAATGAAAGATACACAATAAAGATTGCTGGTGTAATTCTTTTTTTTAGAGAGATAATTTTTAATATTTGTTCATTTATATTTTTAGTTTTTGGTGGACACAACATCTTGTATTTTATATATATGTGATGCTGAGGACAAAACCTAGTGCCCCACGCATGCCAGGTGAGCATGCTACCACTTGAGCCACATCCTCAGCCCCCCATGGTTTAATTCTTTAGACCTGCTGCTCCATCATAGAGCAGTGATCCACCCAATCCCAGATGTTGTATCTTCTGCGTATGTGACTCTTTATTTCTTCCAATGTCCCATCAAACATTGCCAGAACCTGCTAGTTTGGCCACATTTTTCGTAGCAATCCCCAGTAGCAAAAATAAATAAATAAACACCATCAATCTCTAATTAAATCACTTCATATGCTTTTTGATATGTTAAAACAAGGTATATAGAAACTAAAAATTCCTATAAAATCTGATGTGCTCCTCAGAATATTTAATAGTCTAACAGTATCTAATTCATTAAATATGGAAAAATCAGAGTTCTATCTGGGCATCCTGAAATGTTTAAACACAGTCACTGATAATCACAGAGGAAAAAATAAAATACCCACCACAGAAACACAGATATTCTCTATCTCAACATTTGCCTTGGGTAGATTACTGCTACTTTGATGATCTGGTCCTGTCTGTAAGTATCAATACCCAATACCAAATATAATGAAAATTACTAATCCTATCAAATCAACAACTGGTATATATTTTGGCCTGAGATTTGGCTAATATTTTCTGTTTTCTCTATTTCAATAGCATTCTAATGCAAATTGTCCTTATCACTTACAGGACCAAATAAATTTTCAAACTACTCATCAGCTTTTCACAAATGACCTGAGCAGAGACTCACAGCATCACATTTTTTTACAGGAGCACATCATAAATTGCTGACATCCTCCTCCAAGGTTGCTTGACACACTCCTTAAAGACAAGAAAATCTGACACCTTTTAGACTGCCCTGGACCAGGTGGTAATGTGTTCTTCACTTATCAGTTTCACTTGAGCTCCCCAATGACATCATCTATAAATCAGAGACCTCCATATGGAATTCTTCCACCAAAAGGCTCTGAAAAGACAGGCACGTTTAGCACCTTCATAGACTCCTGCACAATAAAAGCTTTCACAAACTCTTTATGATAAGGACATTATGGCCACTTGTGATGACTACCAATTACTGAGGGTTCTCAGAGCAGGAAGCTTCTCCTCATGGACCTTGCTATATTATTATTTTTTAAAATGATACAATTAATTTTTATTGAATTGGTGAATTTTACAGAGTGCCTGAATTAATAAACCATGCCCGAGAATCCAAAGAAGAAAACAATATAATGGACAAGATCATCCACCCATCATAGGGTTTATTAAAACTTGGTTCCCAATGCATTTTTCTTGGGGGTACTGGGAATTGAACTCAGTGGCACTCAACCACTCAGCCACCTCCCAGCCTTCTTTTTTATTTACTATTCGAGTTACTTCTTAGAGACAGTATCACTGAGTTCTTTACTCCTTGTTATACAGGGAGGCCACCTTACAAATCACAACCCTTGGGCTAAGGTTGTGGTTCAGTGGTTGACAATGTGCCTAGCATGTGTGAGGCACTGGGTTTGATACTTAGAAAAAAAATGAAAAGATGGGCTGGGGATGTGACTCAAATAGTAGCATGCTCACCTGGCATGCATGGGGTGCTGGGTTTAATCCTCAGCACCACATTAAAAATAAAATAAAGATGTTGTGTCCACTGAAAACTAAAAAATAAATAAATATTAAAAAATTCTTTCTCTCTTTAAAAAAAGTGATAAAAAAAATCATAATCCTCCTGCCTCAGAATCTTTTTTTTAAGAGAGAGTGAGAGAGGAGAGAGAGTGAGAGAGAGAGAGAGAGAAAAATTTTGTTTAATATTTATTTTTTAGTTCTCGGCGGACACAACATCTTTGTTGGTATGTGGTGCTGAGGATCGAACCCGGACCGCACACACGCCAGGCGAGCACGCTAGTGCTTGAGCCACATCCCCAGCCCTGCCTCAGAATCTTGAGCCACTGGTATTTCAGGTGTATGCCACAGCACCTGGGGATTCTCAAGAATTTTGCGAATTTCAGAGTCTTTCATAAAATTTTAACAATAGTGGAATCTAAGCCTGCTGCAAGTCTTTAAAACTTCTAGTACACTGTACCATTAAATAAACCTCTCCATGTTTATCTCAGTTTGTTTCACATAAGCATCACACTACAAAAGTTTGTGAGAAAATGCATACATGAAGGAAAATATGTGCTTCAAGGTCCAAGAGGTTTCTTGTTATTATGTTTGGCCCCCAAATTATGTCTTTGGTATGACAAAGAATATTTTAATTCTCATTTAATCATTGTACATTCTCACTATTTGCTCAGCTACAAACCCAAATTCATCAGAAGGTAGCCATCCACCTGCCAGCTCACATGACAACACTATTGTCCAAAAGGGACAGGCAGGTCCTGTCAGGAGATTCTGGAGCCCTCCTAAAAGTCTTGATTCCTGCACTGATGTCCTCACCAAGACTGAACTCCTACAAAGAATGCCCACACCCCAGGACAGCTGCATTCACTCCAGTCTCTCACACTGCCCAGGAGCAAGCCTGCAACTACTGCCTTTGAATTTATTACAAAAAAAAGTCCAGACTGCGTCAAGTGCTCACACATCTCTATGCAATATTTCTACTAAATCAAAAATGTAAAACTAGGAAATTGCCACACTGACTCATTAGCTGCAAATAAAGTTTTTGGAAATCTTGGGAAGCATTCAAAACTATTTTTTAAAGAAGTTTTACTGGATGACTTAGGCTGTATTTATCAAAAACAGAAGGGCCACAGTACACTCTTTTGGCCTTCCACTCCAAATGAACACCGAGACACAGCAAAAGGCTGGAACAGAGATAGCAGTGACAATCAACCCATCTTTGGCATGGTGGCAAATTTCAATATTTGGCCACAAGTATGTAAGAAACTCTTACCAATGATCACACAAGATCCATGACACCTGAATAGGTTGTGGGTGAGATTTTGCTCAGGAGTCTTTGAATCCTTAGGACAAGTAACTGAATCCTTTAGCCTGAGCAGAAACAGCCCTCTCCACAGCAAGTACTGCACAATATCACCTGATTGGAGGCTGTAGCTTTATTAGTGATGTAGGACACATGAGGCTAGACACCCAAGGAATGTTCCAGGAGCACATTGATTAGCTGCAGGGTTCTGAGGGGTATCACTTAATATTTTTTGGATCACTGCTTGGAATTTCATTGATCTTCATTTACATCCAGTGGGACAGGGATGGAGGTTTATATTTTTTGTAGGGGTATACAAAAAGGTGTTTTTTTGTTGTTGTTTTGATTAGTTCACAGAAAGTGCTTTGTGTACCAATTGAAAGATTGGTCAGAGGTCTTCCAAGTTTTGCCACAAAAGCAGAAGTCTGTGTTATAACCCACATTGAGATCTTTGCAAAATATTTTCCTGACATTCTGTTGAAAGAAAATTATGGTGAAGGTCTCTTGAGAAGCTTATTTAAGATTATTTTGTGGAGAAGGGAGTGTCGCTCTATTAGGACATCAGACTGGGATGCTCCTTACCAAGCCTTTGGTCATGTAGTGTGTATTAAGAAAACCATCACACAATTTTTTTCCAGGGCTACTGAGGTACTCCAAAACACAGAGAGAAATCAAGCCTGGGTTTTCTGGCATATTCCACCCAAGTATTATTCATGGGGAGAAAACATAAGTTGGATGTAGTTTTTTTTTTTTTTTAAAAATTCACCAGTATAAAAGACCTTTAAGAAGGAAGAGATTAGCTGCAATTGTGGAGGAAACACCTGCAGAGCTACATCTGCTGATGTGGTTATCAGTGGGGTAAACACTCACAGCAGCAGCAAACTCACCACCTGAGCTACAGAGCGTTCAGTGCTGGAATGCCTGCCTAGCATGCACAAGGCAGGATTCATTCCCCAGAACTGGGAAAAGAAAAGAGAAAGCAACTCAAGTATAGGGCAAAATATATTTTGAGAAAGTGCCTCTCTAAACAATATACACAAATGACATTATTTTATAATGTTCTTTAATGTGCCTCCATACAGCACAATACACGAGCCTTAGAACAAGCACAAGTGACAAGAGTGGTGTTCCCAGAGTCATCAACAGATCAATAAGCTATCAAGGAAAAGGAAGAGGCCAGCTGCAGGGTACACAGACACATTCCTATGGTCCCAACTGCCAGCCTCACCCCATCTCAAAAAGTAACAACTAAAAAGACCATGGAGAAACTCAGTGGTAGCGCACTCCGGGGTGAAATCTGAACAAAGAAAGAGAGGAAAGAAGTTCAGAAGAGCCATTTCACCAATCTGTACCAAAGGCTAGAGTGGAGAGGCCTAAACTAACATACTCAATATGTAATGAAACATTAGACACACAAGACTTAAAATACTGGAAAATGGAATCTAACAATAAGAGAGATTTAACCCAGGAAAATGGAATCTAACAATAAGAGAGACTTAACCCAGAAAAACATGTAGCTTTCAAATCTTCATGCTGATGCAATGCTCCTCTCCAACCCAGGGTGCAATTTTGTTACCTCTGAATAGATTAAAAAAAAAGAAAGAAAGAAAAAAAGAAATGAAAGCACACACACCATTTTCACACACCTACAGTGGTTATCCAAAAATAAATAAATAAAATGAAATAAAATAAAATTTTCCTCAAGTGTGAACAAGTTCAAATGGATCTGAAACAAGCAGAGTTCTCACCACATTTCTACATACAGGGCTTTTCTCCAGTGTGATTTCTTAAATGCTGTTCAAAGGGACCTGGAAAGTTGAAAGTGTTACTGCAATTTTTAAAGATAGAAAAAGGATTTTCACAGATGTGAATTCTTTTATGCCTTTGGAGAAAACTCCGAAAGCTGAATACTGCCCCACATGGCTTATCCTCAGCATTTTCTACAGTATGAGTCCTTTCATACAACTGAACAAAACTAGAATGGCTGAACCCTTTATATTTCTTACTTGCATAGGATTTATTCTTTTTATTCAAAAACAATATTCCCAGCCCTTAGGAAAAAATGAGAAAACTAGAAGATTTCCCACATTTCTCACATTCACAGGGCTTCTCTGCATGAGTGTTTTCATATATAAGAAAGGAAATGAAGCTGACAGAATGTTGCAAATCCCCCAAATTCAGAGGATTTGTTTTTCAATGTGAGTGAAATGGCTTTGAAGGCAACAGGGAAAATGGAGTGATTTGTGATATTTTTCACATTTAAAGACTTATTCAGTTGGATGTGGTGGTGTATGCCTTTAATTCCTGAGACTCAAGAGGCTGATTTTGAAGAATCAATGTTGGAGGCTAGCCTCAGCACCTTAGGAAGAGCCTAAGAAACTCAGCAAGTCCCTGTCTCAAAATAAAAAGTAAAAAGGAACTGGAATGTAGCTCAGTGGTAGAGCACCACCAGACTAAATTCCCAGTGGATCGATTGATCGATCTCTCTCTCACAAACACACACACACATACACACACACACACACACACACACACACACACACACACACACTTTCAGCAGTGTGAGCCTCTCTTGTCTTTGAGGATGACATGAAATATTGATTTACCATATTTCACATTCAAAGGGTTTTTCTCCAGTAAACTTCCTACATGTATATGCATGAAACAGTAATAACAGAAGAGTTTACCAATTGTTTTCATGCATACAACTTCTATGCAGTATGTGTTCTTTCACATGTGTGAAGCAGACAAGATGTGGCAAAGGCTTCTCCACGTTGTTGACATTCATTGGGCTTCTCTCCAGTATACATTCTTCCATGTCTGTGAAGGTCACTGGATCTAGCAAAGGCTTTGCCACACTGCTTACATTCTTAGGGCTTCTCTCCAGTATGAGTTTGTTCATGTGAGTGAAGGTAAGAGGACTGAGTGAAGGCTTTGCCACACTGCTTACATTTATAGGACTTCTCTCCAGTATGAGTGTGTTTATGCATCTGAAGGCAAAAGGCAGTAGTGTAGGCTTTTCCACATTGTTGACATTCATAGGGCTTCTCTCCAGTGTGTGTTCTTCCATGTCTGTTACGTTGATAGGATGTAGCAAAGGCTTTTCCACATTGTTTGCATTCATAGGGCTTCTCTCCAGTATGTGTTCTTCCATGCTTATGAAGCTGACGGGATGTAGCAAAGGCTTTGCCACACTGCTTACATACATAGGGCTTCTCTCCAGTATGAGATCTTTCATGTATGTGAAGGTCACCAGTTCTAGCAAAGGCTTTGCCACACTGCTTACATTCATAGGGCTTCTCTCCAGTATGCACTCTTGCATGTATTTGAAGTTCACTGGATCTAGCAAAGGCTTTGCCACACTGCTTACAATCATAGGGCTTCTCTCCAGTATGAGTTTGTTCATGTGAGTGAAGGTGAGAGGACCGAGTAAAGGCTTTCCCACACCACTTACATTCATAGGGCTTCTCTCCAGTATGAGTTCGTTCATGTATCTGAAGGTAAGAGGCAGAAGTAAAGGATTTTCCACATTGTTCACATTCATAGGGCTTTTCTCCGGTATGCATTCTTCCATGTATGTGAAGATGACGGGATGAAGCAAATGTTTTTCCACATTGTTGACATCCAAAGGGTTTCTTTCTAGTATGTGTTCTTCCATGAATCTGAAGGTAACTAGATCTAGCAAAGGCTTTTCCACACTGCTTACATTCATAGGGCTTCTCTCTAGTGTGTGTTCTTCCATGAATCTGAAGGTAACTAGATCTAGCAAAGGCTTTTCCACACTGCTTACATTCATAGGGCTTCTCTCCAGTGTGTGTTCTTCCATGTCCCTTAAGGTGATGGGACATAGCAAAGGCTTTTCCACATTGTTTGCATTCATAAGGCTTCTCTCCAGTATGTGTTCTTCCATGTGCACGAAGCTGAGGGGATGTAGCAAAGGCTTTTCTGCATTGTTTGCATTCATAAGGCTTCTCTCCAGTATGTGTTCTTCCATGTGCATGAAGCTGACGGGATGTAGGAAAGGCTTTTCCACACTGCTTACATACATAGGGCTTCTCTCCAGTATGAGTTCTTCCATGTTTGTGAAGGTCACCAGATCTAGCAAAGGCTTTTCCACATTGCTTACACACATAGGGCTTCTCTCCAGTATGAGTTCTTCCATGTGAGTGAAGGTCACCAGATCTACCAAAGGCTTTTCCACACTGCTTACATTCATAGGGCTTCTCTCCAGTGTGTGTTCTTCCATGTCCTTTAAGCTCATAGGATGTAGCAAAGGCTTTTCCACATTGTTTGCATTCATAGGGCTTCTCTCCAGTATGTATTCTTCCATGTTTATGAAGCTGACGGGATGTAGCAAAGGCTTTGCCACACTGCTTACATTCATAGGGCTTCTCTCCAGTGTGAGTTTTCTGATGTATTCTAAGTAATCTGGGATAAGCAAAATCTTTCCCACATACCTTACATTTGAAATGTGCATTCCCTGTGTGTGTGATCCTGTGCTTTTGAAGGCTTGTGTGTGAAATAATGGTTTGACCATCTTGTTTACATTCGTAGAGTTTCTCTCCAGAATGAGTTCTTTCATGTCTTCTAAATAAAGAGGAGAAATTAAAGGATTTCCCACATACCTCACATTGAAAAGGTTTACCTCCTCTGTGTGTTATCGTGTGTCTTTGAACACCTGGGAGAGAAGAAGAGGCTTCACCACATTGTTGACATTCATAGGGTTGACACCCAGTATGAGTTTCTTCATGTCTTTGAATGTCATTGGAACAACTGATGACTTTCCCACATACTGTACTTTCATATGGTCTATCTCCAGTTTGTAACAACATTTGTGTGTGAACACTTTTGAGAGAAACCAGATATTTCTTGTATTGTTTAAATTCACATGGCTTCTCTTCCCATTCCTCATGCTTATAGTATTTGTGTCCAGAGTGAGATGTGATGTGCCTATAAAGGAATGAAGGACATATGAAATCTTTTGCACACATAATGAAGTCACATGGATTTACTCTATTAAAATTTTTCTTTGTTTGATTAAGAATTGGAATCAATTTGAAGGTTTCCCCACACTATTCTGTGGGGAAAGTTTGAAGTTTACCATAGGACTTCTTTGAAGAAGAAGTGACCAACACATAATTGATACCTAACTCATTCACAGTTTTCTATTTATTTATAGGTCTTTACATTTCTACTAACATCAGGTAAAGGCTAGATTTTCTGACTTGTTAAAGTTGCCTGAAAATAAAGAGATTGAAAGGAAACAATCCTTTGCAACACAGCTTCTCTATGGCTATTATTCACATAGTCATATTCACATATGCAATTTCATAGTACTTTTTGCATGTCAAATACTTTGAAAAGACTGAATACCTGTTACAGATAAGTATATATTTCTGGTAAAAAATATTATAAGAATAAATACATTTCAAATCATGCATACTTCTTTTTTTCATTTTTTAAAGAGAGAGTGAGAGAGGAGAGAGAGTGAGAGAGAGAGAGAATTTTTAATATTTATTTTTTAGTTCTCGGCAGACACAACATCTTTGTTGGTATGTGGTGCTGAGGATAGAACCCGGGCCGCCCGCATGCCAGGTGAGCGCGCTACCACTTGAGCCACATCCCCATCCCTATGCATACTTCTTCGGTTGGTTTGCTTTAAAAATTATATGACAGTTCTCAGATTCCCTCACAAATTCCTCTTGTGAGTACAGTTACCTTAGGTTGCTTCCAGAGTTTTCAATTTGATCTTCAGTGGTCTTGTCTTCCCACTTGTTTCCTAAAATGAGAGAACATAACAATCTTTATGAATATTTAGGAGCTAGAAATGCTTTGCCATATTGTAGGTGCCATTTATGCTTCATAATTCACCAACTGATTTCCTGTTAACGTTCTACATAAATGACCAAAATAAACGTGAGTTCTCTATTTGATTAATTTTAAAACCAACATTATTACCTATAGAAGCCAGGTTTCTGAGGACTTCCAGCATCACATTTCTGTAAAGGTTCTTCTGGGAAGCATCCAGAAAAGCCCACTCCTCCTCGGTGAAGTTCACAGCCACATCCTCAAAGGTCACTGAGATCTAAAATATCCCACAAATGTATAGTGGAGGCCAGGAGAGAATGACAGCATGAGAAATCTGCACTCAACATGCATGATGTTCACGTGATTCCCTGGCCTCCTGATTAATTCCATGATTTGGTCCATCAAATCTTTACTGCACTCAATTTCTTACACCCATTCCAACACTAGAAATTGGCTACTCAGAAGGCAAACATCATATTGATTTATACCCTTCCTTTGGTGAGTTCACAGGAAGACAGGCTCCCAGATCACTCCTAACTTATTTAAGGGTTTCACCTCAATTACATGATCTAGAAATGTCCTGTGTGGTACAGAGATAATATAAGCACTTCTGATAGTACTTATCTTTAGAAAAGAAAGGTGATGAGTAGAAAAATGCAGGAATCATGAAACTAAGCATTTGAGAGAGATTCTGCCAACTACAGTGGCTCCCTATACCTACAAGGTTAATATAGGCAACATGGTATTTACTGATGTCTTGTTTCCTCTGAAAGTCTATTGTTCCATACTTAAAGAAATGCCTAGAACCAGCCCCCACTCCCACCCTCTGGGCATGGGGTCACTAAGGAGATTCCTTCATAGACAACATTTAGACAACATTTCACACAGGTGGTCACAATGTGTTAACTGGAGATTGAGCTCATTCTCTGTGATTACACTAAGAACAACTAGAAGTTTGCAGGTACTTTACTCCAGAACAAATTTAGTCAACTAGCGTACTATTATATGACCAAAACAAACATGAGTTCTCTATTTGATTAATTTAATTTATTTATTAATAAACACAACAATTTGATAATTTCTTGTGGTTACTCTCAAAGAAGAATGGGGTAAGTGGAAAGATGGCGCGTGTCTTAGAAATAACTCTATGACCCAAAAATGTCACCATGGGCTGGAGATGTGGCTCAAGCAGGAGCGCTTGCCTGGCATGCGTGCGGCCCGGGTTCGATCCTCAGAACTACATACAAAGATGTTGTGTCTGCCGAATACTAAAAAATATGTAAAAAAATTCTCTTCTCTCTAAAAAAAAAAAAAAAAGTCACCTTGTCCAAACAACAGCCTTACAAAGTTTCATAACTCTCAAAACAATCTTCTTAATAAACAGCAGGCTCTATTTTTATAAGTCTCACAGCAACAATGAATGTCCAATGATTGTCAAACTCTTCTTAACGGGAGCCGGTTCACTACCATAATGTACAGTCCTGAGACACATGCCAATGTTGTGCTCAAGAACATTTTGATCAAGGTTGGGCCACATATGCAATGGTTGTCTGTGGTGAAAGAGATTCATTGTGCCTGTAGCAATGGTAGTGCAAACAAACCTAAGGCAGAAGCTCTTCCTGTGTGTGGTAAAGCAACAAGTTTGTAGCCCAGAATTCTGAACTATCCCACACAGTCTGCGTGTGAAAGAGGCCACCATTCACATCTGTAAGCATGCTATGATGTCTGCACAGTGATGGAACAGACAAAAAGAAAATGTCCCTGCCACTTACACAGAAGCATACTCAAGGACTGAAACCATACAGAACCACCCCAAACAATGAAGAACCCACAATTACCCTCAGAGACATCAGCCCAACTCTGTTAGGAAAATGATGCAGACAGGAGGGCTTCATGGACCTTCAACCAAACGGGAAGCACACTGAGGTCTCAGGGTCACAGCAACATTCTACAGGACACAAACCACACCCCTACAAGTGCACCACCAGTGAAATCCCATGCACCACCAGTGAAATGTCAAAGAACATGAGAGATAAAGCAGAAATCAGATCAGAAGAAACTGAAAAGCCTCCAGGGAAGGGGACATGAAACACAGGGCTCTGAAAAGATACAGGACAAAGAGGTGACTCAAGAGAAAAGGTGACCATTTTGAAAGAAAAAAATGTAAAAGTCCATCATAGGAAATTCATAGAGAACACCAGAGGTGGCGCTGTATTGGTATCTAAGTCATCCAACACACATTTCAGAAAAGAACAGATAAAAGCAACCGATGAAACTGCCGCTTAAGAAAACCAGAGAAAGAAGAGCAAGGTAAACCTAAGTTAACCACAGGTAGGTTGCTGCAGTCTGGCTGGGCACAATTCAGGAGCCACGTGTCAAAAGAAATGAACTTCATTTTTAGAACCACACATGCCAAACAAAAAAGCTCCTCAGGAAAAACCTTCAGAGACCAACTGCCACCATCGGCTTCCCACAAGCCTCTCAACCTCCCCCACTCCTCCTGCTCTTGAGGCCGATTGGCTGGGTCACGTAGGTGGAGCCAAAAAAGTCTGCCAATGAGCAGCTCCATAGTCTGAAAGGGCGGGGAAACAGCCCAAAGAGCATCACCACAGAGGAGCCAATCAGCTAGAAGTTGCTGGGGCCGCTGTGAGCCAATCATCAGCTGGCAGTCTGAAAGTTTGCTGGGGCCCCTTCGGCTGTGGCTCTCAACATCTCCCCCTCTCTGTTTAAACAACAAGCGTGTGGCTTAGGGACCGTGCCTGCCTTAGGTTGTCCAATAGTACATATGGTCCTTACTCATTATCTTAGGTTGGTACCATTGCAATTGGATCTTACATGTCACTGACTACCGGTCCAGTATACAGCCACACCTGTGGATAGGTCTTTGTACCAGCAGGGGGGTGAGGTTCTTTGCCTCACCTCTGTTGGCACCCAAATTTTAGCTGAACGATCATGACAAGCAGAAAGGAGGAAGATACACCAAGCCAATTGACGGCTCCTTTTGGAAAAATTGTACCACCGATGACATCATCAGCAAAAATACCCCAACACTACCACAAGTCGCTGCACCAACAGATAGTTCACAATGCATACAGGTGAGTTCACAATGCATACAAGTGATACATAGTCCAGGCAAGTTCTGCAAGCAGTTCAGTGATGGCTATTGCAGAAGCTGTAGATTGGTTTTATCTTTGTCTTCACTGGCACTGGGATGAAGATAGGAATTCTGGCAATAATGGCTAAAGAAAAAATTATGTAACATTCCAGAAGGCACTAAAAGAAAACAATTTTATTAACAATTTACATTATCTTGAAGAGAATTATTAAATATAATGAAAAGGAAAGGTGAAAGTAAACAAACAGATCTGTTAACCTCCTTTTTTGTTCACATATTAAAACAATTCTCAACAGTTGTATACCCAATTTAAAATAAACCATTTAAATCACGTGAAAAAAAAAAGAATATTTGGATCCATTTTTTCATGAGCACTCATCATATATGATATATGGACATAAGTACATACAAACATACAACATAAAACACAAGTGTGCACACAACTAATAACATAATAATAAAGGCCTTATAACATTTTACAGGTGAAATCTCCATTGTAATGTTTAAAAACTCTATAGTCAAAAAATAAAACTGATCAGCAAAACATTAACCTAGGTCTGTATGAGCTCAAAAAACAAAATAGAACTTCATGATGTGGGAAAGGGCAATAATAAAATAGATATTGAAAAAACCATCCTGGTTCTGTCGCAGATGTAAGGGTAGCCAAACTGGAGTTCTGGATATCAGCTGTTATGGATTTGAGCCAAATCATCTTCTTTTTGGTCTGTAGAAATCACTTTAGTTAGGGCTGGGGATGTGGCTCAAGCGGTAGCGCGCTCGCCTGGCATGCATGTGGCCCAGGTTTGATCCTCAGCACCACATACAAAAACCAAAGATGTTATGTCCACCGAGAACTAAAAAATAAATATTAAAAAATTCTCTCTCACTCTCTCTCTAAAAAAAAAAGAAATCACTTTAGATAATCTCTCTGGAATCCAAATCGGCTGCTGTTTTCCCTGTGGAAACACATAAACAGACCCCCCGTCTCCAGACAATTACTGGGTCAGGACCTTTCCATTGTCCTGTTAGAATATCCTTCCAAAGTACCTTGGGCTTATGTACATTTTTTGGACACATATGCCTTTCTACATCACTAAGCCCTGATGAATCCAAATTTTAAAAGTTTAGAGTAAAAAGGGTTATTTTAAGTTTAACTTTGGGGAATATATACCCCTTCCCAATTCCTTCTTTTTGCTTTAATAAGTAGATTTTAATAGTTTGATGAGCTCTTTCAACTATGCCTTGTCCCTGTGGATTGTATGGGATTCCTGTTATATGAGTAATGCCAAATGTTGAGCAAAATTGTTTAAAAGAGGTAGAAGTATAACCAGGAGCATTATCTGGTTTTAACTGTTTTGGAACGCCCACAGTGGCAAAATTTTGTAAGCAATGAGCTATAACATCTTTAGTTTTTTCTCCAGCATGAAGGGAGCCAAACAAAAATCCAGAAGACGTATCAACTGTAACATGCAAATATTTTAATTTTTCAAATTCTGGCAAGTGTGTGAGGTCCATCTGCCAAATATGGTTAGGTATCAGTCCTCTAGGATTGACTCCAAGATTAACTTGTGGTAAAAGGGTCACACAATTTTGACATTGTTTTATTATTTGTCTAGCTTGTTCCTTAGTTATTTTAAAATGCTTTTGTAAAGTATTAGCATTGACATGGAACCTTTTATGAAAATTTATAGCTTCTTCTAGTGTAGAGAAAATATGTATGTCATGTGTAGTTTTATCTGCTAAGGGCTCCAGGCAATCCTGTATGTGCCCTGAATGGATCTTTTCTGTCCCAGATTAGACTTTGTATAGTGGAAAGCAAAGAGAAAACAGTAGAGGAAGGGGAAATCCTACCAGCATCTTCAAGGGATACTATAGCATTAACTATATACTGATTATCGGAAAATAAATTAAATACAGAATCTTTAAACATCACAAAAGCTTGTAATACTGCATTAAGCTCTACCTTAATTGTTTGGGTACAAAAATGTAAAAGTTTGATCAGGTGTAACTATTGCTGCTGTACCATTATTTGACCCATCAGTGAATATATTTGGAGCATTCATGATAGGTGTTTTTCTTGTCATTTTTGGAAAAATTGCAGGATGCAATGACCAAAAAGACAATAAAGGATTAGATGGTAAGTGGTTATCAAATGAAACATTAGATTTGCACATGATTATTGCCCAAGTATTTAACTCATTAGCTAACTCATCAATTTGATTCATAGTATATGGAGTAATAATTTTATTGGGAGAAATTCCAAACACTCCCTCTGCTGCTTTTATTTCTTTGAGAGTATTAAGTGTCCTACAGCCTCAGGATACCTAGTAAGAATAGTGTTAGTAGAATAAGATAAATGTATCCATAATAATGGACCTTCTTGCCAAAATACTCCTGTAGGAATATTTTTTGTTGGTAGGACAATAAATAATAAAGGCAAACTTATATCAATTCTATCCAAATGCATATTTTCCATATATGTTTCAATGATTTTTAATGCCTTTCTTGTTTCAGGCATTAATATTCGGGGTGAATTTGGATCTGATGGACCTTTTGGGATATCAAATAAAGGTCCCAACTCTCCTGTTGGTATACCTAGATAAGGGCTTATCCAATTTATGTCTCCTAATAACTTTTGAAAGTCATCAAGTGATTTGAGTTGATCTACTCCTATTTGAATTTTTGGTGGATGGACCATGGTTGAGGATAATAGAACTCCTAATTAATTGGAAAATTTAATTGTATTTTATCTATTGCGATCTCTAGATTATAATTTTTTAATAAGTTTGTGAGTGTGGCATAACATTCTAGAAATGTGTTTTTATCTTTGTGTGCTAATAATACATCATCCATATAGTGAAATATTTGTAGTTCAGGATTTTGATTTCTAAGTGGCTGGATTACTTTGTTAACATAAATTTGACACATAGTTGGGCTGCTAGCCATCCCTTGAGGGAGTACTTTCCACTCATATCTCTGATCAGGACCTTCATGATTCAGTGCAGGGATAGTAAATGCAAAACGTGGACTATCCTCAAGATGAATTGGAATTTAAAAAAACAATCTTTAATATCTATAACTAAAACATACCAAGTTTTTGGCAAAGCAGACAATTGAGGAATCCCCGATTGAGCAGGTTCCATAATAACCATCTCATTATTAATGGCTCTTAAATCTTGCAATAATCTCCATTTACCAGATTTCTTTTTGATGACAAAAATGGGAGTATTATGCGGAGATACAGAAGCTTGTATATGTCCTTCCGCTAATTGTTGTTTGACCAGGTCATGGGCTGCTTGTATCTTTCCTTTAGTCAGGGGCCACCGAGGAACCCATACTGGTCTTTCTGATTTTCAAGTAATTTTTATTGTCTCAGTGGCCCTTTCTGAAAAATCCAACCCATGTCTGTCCATTCCTTGATCTATTTGTATTGGTGCTGCTATACCTTGTTCTTGTTTTTCTAATATTTTTCCTTTCCTAAAACCTTGTCTAGTCATAATAGTGGGTGCATTTTGGTTGATGTTATTTGTTAATGTCAAACCTAATTGATCTAGGACATCTCGTCCCCATAAATTTACGGGAAGATGATCCAATACATATGGCTGTATAGTTCCTTCACATCCTTCAGGATCCTTCCAATCTAATACCATTGCACTTCTATGGGGATTAGTCACCACTCCTAGGCCTCGAAGCATTTGAGTGGCTTGTTGTAATGGCCAATGTTTTGGCCATTCTTGATGAGAGATGATGCTAAGGTCTGCACCTGTATCCAGTAGCCCGTTAAATTCATGTCCTTGAATATTTAGTTTTAGCATGGGGCGAGAATCTAAATTTAAAGAAGGCACAGCCCAATCTACACCTGTGGAGCCTAATCCCTTGGAACCTCTTTCTACAGTACGACTGGAAATTTTATCATGTAGGCTGGGTATTATTAGTAACTGTGCTATTCTATCTCCTGGTGAAATTACTGATACACCCTTTGGAGGACTGGCTATAATTTTTATTTCACCTTCATAATCGGGATCAATTACCCCAGGACTTATCATAAATCTTTTTAGAGAAGAAGAGCTGCATCCCAATAATAAGCCTACTGTTTCTTTGGGAAGAGGTCCTTTTACCCCTGTGGGAATGATTTGAACTCCCATCTCTGAAGTTAGTACGGATCTGGCGAAGGCGCAGATGTCCAACCCTGCGCTCCCTCTGGTTTGTCTGATGAGGGATCTGATGGAAAATGTGTCCTGGGCACTACCCTGATGGGGTTGCTGGGTTCCTCCAGTGCTCCGTATATTTGTGGTTTTGGGCCCCAGAGCATTGGGTCCCCCTGTCCATTTTTTGACAATGGAGCCCAATGCCTTTCTCCATATCATGGATAAACACCTGGTCCTTGTTCATTTTTTGATAATGGAGTACCCTGTATGGTGGTTTGAGAATGGCATTCATTAGCCCAATGTTTCCCTCTATGGCATCGTGGGCAAATAAATACCCGGTATTCTACTCCTTTGATACCTAGTTTTGTTAAACCCTCCTCCTATGGGGCAATTCCTTTTAAAATGTCCTGTTTGTTCACAACTGTAGCATGTTCTTGGCCTGGCATCTAAAGCCTGTTTTACTGCAGCTGCCACGACTTGCTCTTGTTCATTAATGTCTCTACATAATTTAATATATGTGTTTAAATCTTCATGTTTCCATGGTCTAATGACTTCTCTGCACCAATGACTTGCTTGCTCATAACCCAGTTGTTTTATTAATGGCATTGCTTGTTCTGTATTCCCAAAAACTCTGGTAGCTGTTTGAATAAGCCTATCTACAAATTCAGCATAAGGTTATTAGCTCCTTGTATTACCTTAGATAATTGACCTTGTAAACCTCCATGCCCTTGTAATGTCTTCCATGCCCTAACCACATCTGCAGCAATTTGTGCATATACACCAGGATCATATGCAATTTGTTGCTGCTGATCCTCATAAGGTCCCTTTCCTAACAACATACCTAGATTTCTCTGAGGATAACCAGCTGCTGCATTTTGCCTAGCCGTCTCCTTGCAAAATTCCTCATTGGCAACCTTCCATAACAGGTATTGTCCTCCATTTAGCACATCTTTACACATATTAGCCCAATCTGCTGGCGTCATGTTCAAGTTGGTAACGGATTCAACCATGCTTACAGTGAAGGGTGCTTGAGGACCATAGGTTGTTACAGCCTCTTTTAGCTGCTTCACTTTTTTGAAATTTAAAGCATGGTGAATTCGCTGCTCTCCTGCCTCAAATACAGAGCATGTTAATATTTGAGATCCTGTCTCAGGATCCCTACTATCTACTGCGGGGATTGGGGGCCTCCCAGCATATGGAAGTGGCCTTGTTGGTTGGTCACTTACGTCCTCTGGTGATAGAAAGGTATTAGTAGCAGTCTCCTGTAGAGATGGTGCTGTTGGTTGGACACTTACACCCTCTGGTGATAGAAAGGTGTTAGTAGCAGTCTCCCGTTGTAACTTTCCCCTGATGGCTTTTTCTGCTTTACACTTTCTTTCTCTGACTAGCTTAAGAGGCCTTTGGACTAAGCAAACAAGATACGAACATCCACAATGGCAATGTGCCAACTGGCAGAGTCCCTGGGCTTTTTTTTTCTATTCTTTTTAAATCTTCACCATGATGGTTCCATTGTGATATATTCAACAACTCCTTAAAAAGCCATGGGCTACATTTTTGTATTGTATCAATGTATGCCCTGACTGCTCTTGATTTTACTGGGATGCCTCCTTCCTCTAACAATTTACTTAACACTCTTTTGGTTTGTTTTTTACTAATGTCTGATCCCATATTTCTACTATAATACAACCCAACAAGATGACGCCAAACAAAACTGAGATAGAATGAAATAAAAATGGAACAACAATAAATCATTATAGCCTTTCTATCCTCATGACATGTGCATCCGTCCTTTCTCCCTATCTGTTCCTCAGACGTAAATAGTTTTTCCTCAGATGTGAGCGGTTTTTCTTCTTCTCACTCATCTCCAGGGACAGGAAACTTAAAACAAAAGTGAAGCAAAACAAAAGAAGAATCTTAAAATGGCTACCCATCCTCTCACCCTGCCCTCAGGGGCAAGCAGTTTACCTTATCACTTACCCTCAGTCGTTCCCCGTGTGGCCCACCAAATGCTGCAGTCTGGCTGGGCACAATTCAGGAGCCACTTGTCTACAGAAACAAACTTTATTTTTAGAACCACAAAGGACAAACAAAAAAGCTCCTCAGGAAAAACCTTCAGAGTCCAACTGCCTCCACCGGCTTCCCACAAGCCTCTCAACCTCCCCCAATCCTCCTGCTCTTGAGGCCAATTGGCTGGGTCGCATGGGTGGAGACAAAAAGTCCCTGAATGAGCAGCTCCGTAGGCTGAAAGGGCGGGCAAACAGCCCAATGAGCATCAACGCAGAGGAGCCAATCAGCTAGAAGTTGCTGGGGCCGCTGTGAGCCAATCATCAGCTAGCAGTCTGAAAGTTTGCTGGGGCCCCTTCGGCTGTGGCTCTCAACAGTAGGTAACAGAGAAAGTGTTGATGAAACAACACTCAGGAAATCCCCAGTCTGCAAATCAAGTTCTTCATGAACATCAGCATCACTGATTAACTAGCAAAAGGCTAAGAATACAGAGGACAGGGACTGGGGTTGTGGCTCAGTGGAAGAGTGCTTGCCTAGTGCTTCGGAGAAACTGGGTTCAATCCTCACTGCCACATAAAAAGAAAGAAATTAAAAGTGTAAAATATACAATAATATTAAAGAAAAAAACAACGAGGACTGAAAACCTACTAACAGATTTAAAACTGTCATCGTCAACAATGCATTGGGACTTCAAGATTATCATAAATGTGCTTGACACAAATTAGACAACTTACAGAAACTGGACCATTTCTTTGAGAGAGACAATCTCCTACAACTTACACACAAGGGGAAATACACAAAACAGATGAGCCCATGGCTGCTGAGAAAAACAGAGTCAGTAACTAATTACTTCCCAAAAACGAAAGGCCAGGCTCTGACATCTCAAACAGGCTTCCATGAGACACATAAGAACTGCTACCAATTTTCTACTTTGTTTCCAGAACATAGAAGCTGAGTTAACACCTCCTAAGTCTTCCTGAGGCATAAGTTACCATATTATCCAAATTAAAGGGATGAAGAAAAGTATTAAATAGAAAAGAAAACTATGAATGATGCTCATAATCATAAATGCAAAATTTAAACATAAATGCAAAAAAAAACTGTACAATTAAGTCATCACACTCCAAATGTCTATGCAAATGATGTGAAAATTATGGGCACAGGAACCCTCACTGCAGTGACTACAGCAGCCATATCCAGAACGGCCCAAAACTAGATGCAAGGAAGATGCACATTTCAATACTGAATGGACAAGCTGAAGTTTAACCACACCAAAGAGCATCACCCAGAAAATGAGCTCTGCAGCCTGCAAAGATACAGCACCCTTAAAGGCAGACTGGTAAGTGAGAGAAGCCAGTTTGAAATGGCCAAGTGCAGTAAGAGTCCAAGTCAAGAACATTCTGGAAAAGACAACATTATAGATGCACTAGCAGAACTGATGGGTGCCAGGGACTTAGGGAGCAGAGAGGGAGGAAGGAATGAGGAGGAGTGATGAACAGGTGGAACACAGGATTCCCAGAGCAGTGAAACTCTTCTGTATGACATTATCTTGTATACGACGTGACACACACAGTCACATCACAAGGAAGAGGAACCCTAAAGTAAAGGATGAACTTTGGCTTATCCTAAATGTTGCTTCATCCATTCTCTTTATCAAATGTTCAACACTGGTTTAGTAACTAACAAACACCCTACACCAATGCAATATGTTAAAAACAGTGGAGACTATCAGCTGGAGAGAAGGCATATTTGATACTATGTGTAATGGCACATTTAATTGTCACCTTGATTGGATTAAAGGATGCCGATGAGTAATGAGCTTCTGGGTGTGTCCATGAGGGTGTGTCTACAAATGATGGGCATATGGGATAGTGAGCCAAACTGGAGAATCTCCTCAAGCTAGGCAGCACCATCCAATAGGACGCTGTCTTGGGTGGAACAAAATTCTTCACTCTCCCAAAGTGGACTCTGCCAGTGATTCTCTAGTGAGTTTCCAGAATCTTTGGTCTGGACTAAGGCAGCACCATTGATCCCCCTTGTTCTGAGGCTTCAGCCTCTGGGACTCTGCAGCTACTACTTCTCAAGCTCTCCAGCCGGCAGATGGCTACTGTGGACATGCACCTTCGGGTCAAGTAGGCCAATCTAATGAATCCCCTTTGATAATCATACTTCCTCTTAATACTTTTCCTCTAGAGAACACTGACTAAAACTATGTAAGCCTAAAATTGCTCATAAAAACAAAGTTTATCTAATAAAAAGTAAATAAACTAACAAGCCATGAAGTTTAAAAATGTATACACAAGAAACAATATTAATATGCTAAATGTCTTTTTCATAATAATGCAAAAATAAAGCAAAGAGGAAGAGTCATAATTATAAATTTTAAAAGTATGAACAAAAGTAAGAAAACTGATTTTCAATACCATTTTCATCTAGAAAGAAATTGGATGATAAGTCTTCAAAACTCATTCCAACTGCTGGTGTAGTGGTGTGCACCTGTAATTTCAGCCTCTAGGGAGGTCAAGGCAGGGAAATGGCAAAAGTTTGAGGCCTGTCTCAGCAACATAGAAAGACACTAAGAAATTTAGTGAGACTGGTCTTCATCAAAAATATCAAGGGGATCTGGGTCTGTGGCTGAGTGGCACACCACTTGCTAACATGTGTGAGGCACTGGGTATGATCCTCAGCACCACAGAAAAATAAATAAAATAAAGGTATTCTATCCATCTACAACTATACAAAATAAAAATAAATAAATAAATAAATAAATAAATAAATAAATAAATAAATAAATAAGAAGGGCTGAGGATGTGCTCAGTGGTCAAGTGCCTGTAGGTTTATTCCCCAGTAAAACACCTGCCCACCTCCAGAACATTGCTCGGAAATTGAAATTCATTTCTGGGAGATAACTAAGCTGGAGCAAGTCCATGGCATCAATTCCCAGCACTCAATAAGTAAGCAAATAAATAAACAACAGTCTACAATACTAATTCTCTTGGGCTGGAGAGTAGTGCTTGGTAAAATACATGTAATGAGAGATAAAAATGATTATAATACAAAAGGCACACAATTAGAGGCATAAAAACACAACAAAATCAGTGGAAAGACACCACACTTTCTCACAAAGAAGACTGAATGTTCCCATGCTAAACTCTCTGAAAAAACACTGAGTGTTTCAGTAAATTCTGTGAAATTTAGGGCACGGTTTACTGTATTTTGGAGGTAAACTTAAGAAAAACTACATCTAAAAATGGAAATAGTTGGGTTGGGATTCTGGCTCAGCAGTAGACTGCTCTTGCCTAGCACATGAGAGGCCCTAGGTTTGATCCCCAGCACCACATAAAAATAAATAAATAGGTATGGTGTCCAACTACAGCCACAACAAAAAATACTCTTCAAAAAATTGGAAATAGTAAACTCTATCTAAGACCAGGCAAAATGTTGTACAAGACAGAGAGAATAGAGAGAGCGTTTACATTACTCCCAAATTTCGTAAGCTAAAAGGCTAGCTCCCAAAGGGGTGGCCCTATGAGGAGGCAGTTGGGAGGGAACAGGAATTAGGTGACATGGTGAGGGGATCAGCACCCTTATTTAGACACATGGATCTCTCCTTTGCAGGAAACAGGTGTCATTTACTCTTTCACTGATATTCAGTGATTAAATGATTACAGTTGGGTATTCAAGCTATTGCCAAAATTGTCCTTAAAATTTACAATGAAGACGGGTGTGATGGTGCATACCTGTAACCCCAGCGGTTCAGGAGTCTGAGGCCCTAGAAGATGTAGCAAGACTCTGTCTCAAAACAAAGAATCTAAAAGGGGCTTGTGGTTAAGCACCTCTGGGTTCCATTCCTGATAACAAAAAACCACACAGTTAGCATGAACCTGCCAAGTTCAGACAACAACAGTGAAAAACTGTCGTCCTTTGTCAAATTCATCACCTTGTGAAGGACAGACACAAGTTTCCATGAAATCACATTCATAAATTTATCCACCACTATTTTTGTAGAATTGGACTCAAATTCTGCAGCAATACTGCAAGACAGAGTTTCTCTGTATCTTACGTGGTATTTTGGAATCAAGGGTTGGATTTCAATTTGAAACCACTGAAAAGACAAATCTGAATCTTACAAACTTTCTACACATGCTCAGGGGTAGCAGAAGGTAAATTAGGCAATTAGATGTTTTCTTTTTCTATTTTTCTTTTTTGTTTGATGCCCCCGAGATTAAACCCAGAGATATTACTACTGAGCCACATCCCCAGTCATTTTTATATTTTATTTTGAGACGCAGTCTCACCAGGTTGCATAAGGCCTCACTAAGTTTCTAAGGCTGTCCTCAAATTTGCAACACTCCTGTCTCAGCCTCTGGAGCAGGAAGGATCACAGGTGTGCACCACTGTATCTGGCTGTAAGCTGGGATTTTTAACAACAAAAAAAAGGTGGATTTTAACCCAACTCTCTCTTGCTTCTTTAATAATAGTCCATCCCATTTGGCTCTGAATAAATAAACCAGGGCCTCAGATAAGTGAGCATATCATTTCAAAGTGATACACAGAAAGCTTTGGTGCTGAGGGAGCACAGATGTGTCAGGCTAAAGGGGCAGGGAAGGTCCCTGACAGCTGGGACATGCTTCCTCCTGGTCTTGCTCATGGAGAGCATCCAGGATCACCCTCCCAGGCACCTGGACCATGACTCCAGTCTATGAGGCTTTTCAGGTTTGCACAGCTCTGCACTGGGGTGGGTGGTCCTTATGCTCCAGGAGAGGTTTTGCTCCTTCACACCATGAGAGACTAAAAGGGCGGGAGTCACTGCTCACCTTGACCCTCAGCACCAGCATCCACAGGCCAACTGTCCACCTGTCTCCAAATAATGGGAACAGAGCTTGGGGAAAACAAGATCCCAAGGAAGTAGCTGTTTAGATGAGGCCTTTTCCAGGAGATTCCTTAGCCCAGGGGCCCCAGCAGATTCCCTGAGAGTCTGCCCCCCACACATCAGGCTGCCTTCTAGGGGGAGCTGACCCAGGGCCTGAAATTCTGTTCACCCTGCAAGGCACAGGGCAGTTGTGGGCACTCTGTGGCAGCTCCAGGAGAGGACAGTGGCTGAGGACATGGGACTTTGGGAGGTGTCCAAAGGGAACCTCTGCCCAAGAAATCTGACATGGTGTCTACACCTAAGGAAGATCAAAGAAAAAGCAAAAGATTTTTACAGCTGTGAACTCAAGTTCTCTATACAGTTGCATCTACATCAAAGAACCTTCAGAGTACTTGACTTTGGCTAACTAGACCACCATGAGTGTAGAAAGGCAGGGTTCTGTATGGAGAGCAAACATTATCTTTAATAGCCAATCATCTTAATTTCTGTATCAGACCACAATCTCAAAACTTCTCAGAATATATCACTGACCTTACCAGACGTCTCCAAAATCTACCAAAGCTCACAATGCAGTAACAGACATACAGAAGAAATTTTCTTTGTTTTTTCTGTACCCCACCAATCTGATGTTCCTACCAATGCAATTGGTTAATAAACTGATACACAGTTTCTTTTATAAAAGTTCATGGAGGCCAGGCACAGTGGCACACAACTGTAATCCCAGCAGCTTGAGAGGCTAAGATAGGGGGATTGCTAAATCCAAAGCCAGACTCAGCAACTTAGTGAGATCATGTCTGAAAATATAATATAAAAAGGGCTGGGGATGTGGCTCAGTGATTAAGTGCCCCTGGGTTCAATCCCTGGTATGAGGAAGAAAGGAAGGAAGGAAAGAAGGAAGGAATGAAGGAAGGAAGGAAGGAAGGAAGGAAGGAAGGAAGGGAGGGAGGGAGGAACGGGAAGGAAGGAAGGAAGGAAGGAAGGAAGGAAGGAAGGAAGGAAGGAAGGAAGGAAGGAAAGAACATAAAGAAGAAAAAGAAAGAAAAAAAGTGATGTAATCTCTTCCAGAGAGGGACACACACATCATTCAGGGTAACTTGAATCCATGTTCCTTAGTATGATAATTAATATTTGGGTTAAAATGAACTATTTTCTGTAGCTGGGGTTGTTGATGCCTTTAAACCCAATAGATTGGGAAGCTGAGGCAGAAGGATCACAACTTTCAGGCCAGGCTGGGCACCATAGCCAGATCCTTTCTGAAAATCATACTGAAAAGAGCTGGGGATGAAGGACAGTCAAGGAATCAGACATTATTATAGTGGCATCCCCTTTTTTCACAGAAAATTTTAACTGGGTTTCTCCAGAAATCTTCACCATGGCTAATTTTAACTGTCAACAAAAGAGTGTCCACAAAAAAGTTCATTGTAGATAAACTTCCTATTTTTGTGTTGCCCTATTTTACTGGGCTGCTAGTCTGGAAGAAATCAGCACTCCAGGTGTTGGACTCCCCCTTACTAGTTTTTTACACACTTGTATCCAGTATAGTAGTTTGTAGAAATGTGCAAATAAGGCCTCTGGCCTTGAGCTGGGTTTCAGAGAAGTCACCAACTGGGCTCCATGGTAACAGCTGGTGGGGGAGGAAAGAAAGGGGAGAAGCTCTCCCCTCCTCAGGTGCTGTCCTTGAAGGGTTAACTTGGCCAGAACAGAGAAAGAAAAAGGTGCTTTTATGTGTGTGATGTGACAACTTGACTATGGTGACTCCACTTTGTGAACTCAGCCATGACACTCAAAAAGCTCATGACTGCGGCAGTTTGTAATCTTTTGTTCATGAAAATTCCCCAAGAACACAGAATGACCTATGAGGCCAACTGGAGACTAACTGACCACAACTTTCAGGCTTGCTTATGTTGCCTGAACTCCCAAACTTCCCTTTTGTGGTTTTTGTGCTTAAATATGGAGCCAACTGAAGGCAGGGCACCACTCTGACCATCTCATTCTTTCAAGAGCAGAGTTTCTGACACTGGCCAGCAATAAAGGCTTAACTTGAATGAGACTGTGTGGTCTGAGAGTTATTTGTGGGTCCCGGTATTACAATGTGAAATCTGAGCCCCTCCCCTTACATGCTGGGTATAAAATTCTGAAACCACCTGAACTCGGGGTTCAGGGGATGGATGGATTGATTACAGCAAAAACAGTGCCCTCTGAGACTGGCTGCAGCCATATAAAACTGTTTAAAGCTACCTTCAGTGCCTTGCCTCCTTTGTCCCTACATCATTATTACCCTGTGTGCTTACCTAACTACAGGACTGGTGTGACTCTACATCATGGACCCTCAGAAAATGGAGCAGTTATACTGTATTGATGTAGCCCAGGATTCCATATCCCTGGGATCTATAAACAACCCCCTTATTCCCTTTAGAGCAGTTATTCTGACCAAATACAAGGAAGTGTTAAGTGATTATTCTTTCCCCTCAAGGATAATATTCACAAATAGAAAACAAATGCTTTCAAAAGTGTTGTTCTTGCCAGGGACATTGGCACAGGCCTGTAACCCCAGTTAAGCAGAAGGCAGAAGCAGGAGGATCACAAATTGGAGGCCAGCCCAGATTCCAACACAAGGGGAAGGGAGGAAGGGAGGGGAGAAGGGAGGGGGGAAGGAAGATTGATTTATTCTTTCCAATATTTCACTAAGCGATAATGACAATTAGCAGACTGTGTCTATTTGAAACTAGTGGGAAGAAGGAATGTCTGGCTGAGCTGCGAGGTGGAGGGAAGGTGGCCTTTTAGAAGGCAGGAGGCGCCTGCAATATGGAGGACCTCCACTGGGTGGAGCTCCACTGAAAGACTGAAGGTGCATTTATGGTCCTGCTTCCTACACGTTGGGAAAAGTGAGTGTGGGCCACAGGTAGGGATCAAAGGGGACACCTGGGACCTGAGCCTCCCTTCCTAACCCAGGGAACCAGGGGACAGGGCCCAGGGCCACCCGACAGCAGCGACTCCGCGCGCCACTCTGCTGCTCACTCGCCCGCCGGGCTCCAAGGCAAGTGCTGACCGCCTACCTTCAGCAAACTCACCATTTTTGGCTTCTCTAGTGACCTGGCGTCCACTGGAGGAACCTCCGGGCACTCGAGATCCCCGAGAACACTGGCAGCGCAGTCACCTGGGTCCCTGGAGCAGAGAACACGGGGGCCTGGAGCAGGAGTAGCCCAGTCGGTGAGGAAGAAAAGCCCGCAAGCTTGCGGAAGCCCGCCCTTCCCCTCCCTGTGTGCACTGATTGGACAGTTCCCCCCAGCGACCCGGATGGATGGCCTCCAGGCCCGCCTCTGGATCATGACTGACAGCTAACATCATCCAATCACAGGCTGAAATTGGGTAGAGTGACAGATTCTTGGCCTCAGCCCTTTTCAGGAGGAGCTTCCAGGCTGTGCTGGGAACTAATCCAGGTAGGAAGCCTTGGCTTAGCCTCTGCGACAGAGGTGACACAGGCCGCTGTGCTTTCTGAACAAGGCAAGGCCCTGGGTTTAACCTCAGCACAAAAACAAAGCACAGCTTCTCCTGGAGGCTTAGGCTGGAGGAGCCCAAGGTCAGGTCAGCACCTGCAAACAGTGAGACCCTCTCTTCAAATAAAATGAAAAGGGTGGGGATGGAGCTCAGAGGTCGGGGTCAAGCCCCATTGGGTTTATTCCCCAGTACCTTAAAAAAAGAAAGAATGATATTTTATTATATATTAAATATAATATATATTTTTATATATTTTTTGTATATATAAAATACATATATCATATATTTTTATAAAATATATATAATATATATTTTTATATATAAAATATGTATTTTATATAATATATTCTATATATAAAATAGATATTTCATACAATATAGTTTATATATATACATATAATATATATAGATATATAAAATATATATAATATATATATATGTATATATATATATATATTTCTCACACTAAGTACATCTAATCAGAATATTATCTATAATATATTATATATATATATATAATATATATATATATTTTCCCCCAGCTGATGCGACCTCAAGTGACTTAGAAAGACACAGTCTCCAAATTTTTGCAACACTTTTAAAGATATCATATATATGACCCATATATAATATCTAAAAATGAAAACAATTTGAAAACTATTTAGTAATTCTCCTCACCTCCTGCCCTCTGTTGCTTTGAGGAGGCTCCTGATCTATGAAAGGAAGCAACTGGGGTTGGCTCTGATGCCCAAGTCTCCCTCCCCAGCAGAAAGGGTGGGGGAGGAAGGAAGGCAATCCTCTAGGGCAGCAATGTGCTGTGGAAATAAAATGGGTGCTTTGTTCTTAGTGTCGATGTTCTACTTCGACTGTTAGGAAGTCTTCAGCAGAGACGTGACTCTGGTGACCCCACAGGTCTGGTCAGGTGTTTACCCAAAACCAAACAGAAAAGGTTATGATGCAAAGCAGGAAAGAATCTTTGACCAGTGCAGCTACACCAGGAAGACAAGGAAACCCTGTCCTTACCCTGTCTTCAGATGCTGACAAGGACTTTGAGGTCTTGTAGAATGGGTAATCATAGGCATGTATGGATAGGGGAAATTGATTCTAGGATTTAGTATTATCTGTAGGATTTAAGCTTCAAGCATCTGTGGTCTTATAACTTGTCTGTGAGCTCACGCTCACTTGCCCCCTGGACGCATGTCAGTCTATTGCAAAGACTGACCTCACTTTGTCAGGAGGAAGTCCCCCTCCAGTGTATTCTTTCCATGTCAAGGTTTTCAATAAAAGCCACAAGCCCTAGGAAGCAACATACCCCCAGGCGCTGACCCAGCAGTTTAACCAGAAAGAAACCAAAACCCCCTCTTGGAAATTAAGTACAATTTTTTTTCTCTACTCTTAAGTTGGGCTTTGTGAAGTCTTTCACATCCTGCTCACTGGCCCAAGTTCATTTTACCTATCAATATTGCCCATGGACTAGGGGGCTATTGGGTAAAAAGTCATATTTCCACAGGTGTGGAAAAGTGGACACATAGTTGCCCAGGGCTGAGAATTGAATTCCAGGTGCCTTTATTGTCCCCCATGGTAGAGACTGAATGGAGGGCAGGGCACTTTGCCACTGAGCATTGCTTTTATTGTGGTTCAAAGAAGGTGGGTGTGAGCATAACTGTAATGGGCCCCAGAGAATAACTCCAGACGGTGACTCCAAGCTACAATCAATCCAATGAAGAAGTTGACAAATCAGAGGGTGAGACCAAGCATAATTGATCATGCCTGTAATCCCAGAGGCTCAGGAGGCCGAGACAGGAGGATTGCCTGTTTGAATCTAGCCATCAGCAAAAATGAGGTGCTAAGCAACTCAATGAGAGCCCGACTCTAAAAAAATTACCAAACGTGGATGGGTATGAGAATACAGTATTTTGCTTTAAATGTAGAATTGAGACATAAGAAAGGCAGCCTGAGGGCAAGGAGAGCAAAATGGAGAGTCAAGTGTACAGCCTCAGACTGTGGATGTGGCAGATCCCGAGTCCATGCACCTGAACCACCCTGGACACACAGGAGGTAGGGGAGGGGTCACTCTGACCAAGAGCAAAAGAAACATTGTTGATTTAGGTAAAGTCAAGTGTCTAGCTCCAAGATGCACTCAATCCAAGAAGACTTTCCCGGCACAAAAGGACAAAGGGAGTTGGGGACAACTAAGGGTGTATTGCTTTATATACAAATATGTGGGGTTTTGGATACCAGGGATTTAACTGAGCGCTGCCTAGCGACTGAGCCAAAGTTCCAACTCTTTTTTACTTTTACACATGGTCTGGCTAAGTGGCTTTGGGCCTCCCTA
Organism: Spermophilus citellus; assembly: GCF_964194105.1. Lineage (NCBI taxonomy): Eukaryota > Metazoa > Chordata > Mammalia > Rodentia > Sciuridae > Spermophilus > Spermophilus citellus. Next base: position 11,573 of record NW_027672862.1, on the reverse strand, counting down.
AGCTGCAGAGGCTGCTTCAAACTTGCAACTTTCCTGCATTAACCTCCCAAACCAGTGGGATTTCAGGCATGTGCCACTCTGCCCTGCAGCATGCTTCTTTAAACAGCCCAGTGGGACACAGTGAAACCCAGGTGAAGATCTGGAAGTTGGTGCACCCCATAGTACTTTGCCAAAGAGGAACTGGGGTGGGAAGCGGGGACCCTTGTGAACCAGAGGATAGAATGCTGACTGCAACTTGCCTGCTCACCCACATGTTCCATCCTGAAACAGTGTCAGCGAAAGCTGTGCTTTTTCTGTACCTGTGTCTCTTAGTCTTTTAGGGAACACACACAAGAATGGTGGGAACAGACGGTTAAGAGAATAATCCTATAAAATGGGCCTACCGTGCTGACCTGCACGTGCATTCTTTTCCAAAAAACAGTTTACCTGCAACTCTGCCTGGCCCAAGTGGACAGGAGATGTCACATTCCTCAGCCAACTACCTGTGATCTGCGTGAGAAATGCAGGCAGGAAACCCCCTAAGAGGAACCCAAGTGACTATGCAGGGACAGACTTTGTGACTCCTTCCACAGACCAGATTTTGGAAGAAAGGTTAATTCTTTGGATAAGAATCCAATTAGAATGGCTCAGCGTGGGCCAAGGTGACATAGAGTTGCCATGACTGTCGAGTCTTGAAAGTATGATGTCACCCTGCTGTCAAAAGTCAAAAAGTGCACCTGGGCAGGAGTCTCTGGAAATTTCCCAGGGACTCCAATAAAACTAGAGTGCAGAAGAGGCACAGGGGTCTGTCTGCTTTCTGAGAGGACCCACTCTCGCCCTTGAGAATGTCCCCTTCCCCTTCAAGAAGTTCATGCCTGTTTCAGGGTGACATGTCTGAAAACTTTCTGATGTGATTGCAAAAATCACGGGTTCAAGGGGGTCTTTTCACTGCCTCAGTTTCTCAGGAGGTCCCAGCTCTATAATGAGTTCATTCTCTCTCTAAAAAAAAAAAAAATCAGAAACCTTCATTAACAAACAGCAAAACAAAACAAACAACAACAAAAATAGATCAGTAACCTGCTACAGTAGCCTCCGCAATTTAGCTTCACTCTGTCTCAGAATAAAACTTGCAATAGAGATGTAGTTCAGGCATGTAGTCCAGAGGGCCGGGCTTGGTGGTGCACATTTCAAGTCACAGGAGCTTGTGAGGCTGAAGCAGGAGGACCGTGAGTTCAAAGCCAGAGTCAGCCATGGTGAGGTCCTAAGCAATTTCTGAAAAATAATTATCTTTGTACCTTGATAAAAAAGAAATATCAATGAGGGCTGGGGTTGGGGTTCAGTGGTAGCACACTTGCCTGGCATGCATGAGGCACTGGGTTCGATTCTTGGCAATGCATACAAATAAATAAAAAAGGAAAAGGCCCATCAACAACTTAAAATATATATATATATTTTTAAAAGAAAAGAAATATCAATGTAAATATAGTCCTTGGATATTTCTGTAGATAAGGCATAACCTATAATTAATACAGTAGAATTGATTAACTTTATGTAACCACGTGGTTCTTAAGATATTTTGGATCCATTTCAATTTGTTTTAACTAGGAGTGAACGCTTTCATGTGACGTCACGAGATGTAGCTGATGATCCTTGTGTATACATCTATTTATTTCTTGTAATTATATAGTCAGGAACAAGAAGAGGGATTTGGGGGGCCATCCCAGGAACACAGATGGCTTTGTTTCTGCGATAAGCAAATGCATCCCTGAGTTACAGCCATCTGATCTAGTAGGAGATTCAGAAAATACACACACACACACACACACACACACACACAGGCTGAACCCTTTTATTGAGGAGAAGCCATTCAAATGAGGCCAGGGGTCAGGTTTCAGGGGGCTGAGTCTAGCTCCTGATGTCTTGTCCACAAGAGGCTTGATTTCAGCTTTGGAGTTGTTCTGTATCCTCACTTGCAGGGAAAGCATGAATGAGAGTCAGACCCCATCATTCCTCCTCCAATTAAAAAAATCCTGCAGGAGAAGGGTGGAGTTGTGGGAAGGGCGCCCCCTGCCGGGCTCTTGCAGGAACACGCAGCTGCAGGGTTCTTAGGGTCCCTGTTAGCCTCAGATTGTGTCACCTGAGCAGCAAGTGGAGACCTACTCTAAGATCCCCCAGATTTCAGAGATGGGGGTATTTGCACAGAGCATATCAATAACCTTTGGAAAACATTCATTAGTAAAATAATGTTATACTGAAGTATGCATAGATTTTGGAATGCTTCAGTCTAGAGACTGTTTTCACATTCTTTATGGTGTTTGAAGAGAAAATTCTTATCAATTTGATGAGGTACTCTTTATCAAATTTTCTGTTCTTGCTGGTGTAGTGGTTCATGCCTGTCATCCCAGCAGCTCAGGAGGCTGGCGCAGGAGGACTGCGAGTTTCCAACCAGCCTTGGCAACTTAGTGAGGCCTGAAGCAACTCAGTGAGATCTTCTCTCTAAATAAAATATAAAGAAGAGCTGGGCATGTGGATCAGTGGTTAAGTGCCCATAGGTTCAATCCTCCATACCAAGAAAAACAAATAAAAAATAAAATTTTTTTAAAAGTGGTTTCTGATTGTACCTTCACTATGATTATAAGACATCTATCCTCTCTCAAGATCCCCAAAATTCCCTCTTGTTTTTTACCTTGATAATTCGAGTAATTTCAGTATTTGCATTTCTGTGTGTTCCATGACACTAGAGTATATTTGGACACATTATACATACATGGAGTGTAACTTATTCTGCTTAGGATCCCAGTCTTTTAGTTGTACATGATGTGGAGTTACCCTGGTCTGTAGTTATAAATGAACATAAAAAATGTGTCCCATTCAGTTTACTCTCTTTCCTATACCATTCCTCTCCCTTTCCATAAGTTCCCTTTATCTAATCCAATACCCTTTTATTTTTTCCCTCCTCAACCTCCCTGTGTGTGTGTGTGTGTGTGTGTGTGTGTGTGTCACATTTTCTTTATCCATTCATCTGTTGAAGGGCAACTAGGCTGATTGCATAGTTGAGCTATTGTGAATTGAGTTGCTGTAAACATTTTTGTGGCTGAGTCACTGTAGTGCGCTGATTTTTAAGTCCTTTGGATATAAATCGAAAAGTGGCATAGCTGGGTCAAATGGAGGTTCCATTTCAAGTTTTCCAAGGAATCTCCATACTGATTTCCAGAGTGGTTGCACCAATCTGCAGTCCCACCCACAATGGGTGAGTTAACCTTTTCCCCACCTACTTGCCAATATTTAATGATACTTGTATTCCTGAGAATGGCCCTCCTGACTGGAGTGAGAGGAAATAGTTTTAACTTGCATTTCTCTAATTACTAGAGATATTGAACTTTTTTTCATATATTTGTTAACCATGGATGACTGTATGTTTAGTGTGTGACTTGTGCTGGGGCTGCAGCTTCATCATTCTGCAGGACAACTTTTGAATTTTCTAGAATCATTTTAGAAACACTTCTGTCCTCATTGAAATTCTTGGTCCATTTACCATAATGAATTGTTCACAGTTGTGTGCATCATTCCATCTTCAAATACTCCCAGTGGTTTATAAGAATCCAATCTCAGGCTAGAACTTTGTGGTTTGTTCACTGTAGTTTTTCAGTAAGAATTGATGTCACTGTGCTGAACCACAGAGTCTTGTCATGTATTTGAAAGAGTGGGTCATAGTTTTGGTTTTCTTCACAAATTGATGTGGGTTTTAGGGAACTTGTCAATTTCTCTCCAAGTTTGGAGAATACACTGAATCCTTATGTCAATTTGTGGTGCACTGTTTTCTTTTACTTTTTTGGAAATTTAAAAAATATATTTATAAAAACTTATGTGACTTTTACAAAACAATTATAGAATTCACAAAGATTTAACAAAATTCAAGCCCAATTGAAGTTTATTACAATAATCTTTCCTAGACTTGTTAGGCTCGTATCCAGGACCCCCCAAAGACCACCAGAGACCAAGATCCTTGTAAGCAGCAAAGAATTGTTTATTGGGAGCTAGCTTGGTCCTCCATGTGCATCCAGCAACTTATGATGTTGAGAGGCCCCTAGCCCAGGGTTTGCAGCAGTTTTATACACTCTCTGGGGAAGGCAGGGACTTCACATACGTCATAGCATCTCTTGGCAAATCATCACGCACCGCGGGAAAATCATAAAACAACTCTAAAACATGATTAGCACATTCACTGGTGGGAACAAGTTGGGTAGGGGTGATTGGTTAGTACAGAGGGGGATTCATTTGAACTGGTTGGTTTAGGCCACAAGGATTGTATGTGCTGAACTACATGGTTTCCCAACATGTTATCAACCACCATAAACTACTGGGAGGGTCATCTGGCTTCCCAGGTATTTCCCTATCTCATGCTTATTGGTGGCTGCTAGGGGGTTGCTATGGGTCCCCACCTAAACTGAGTCAGGGACACCTGGCACAGCAGATATCTCCTGTTATTTGCAGAAAAACAACTCAGCAGGGTGCATTTATGCCTAGGAGTGCTCTGTGGGTCTTTTAAAGGACAAGGGTCATGCCCCTTCCTTGGACAGGCTTTGCTCTGAGGTACAGGCTGCTTTTTCAGACTCAATGGCATTTTTGTAACAAAGGTTGGGGGATCTCTGATCTCTGTGCCCTTCAACAGATGAACGGATAAAGAAATTTTGGTATATATACAGAATGGAATACTATGCAGCCTAAAAGAAGAACAAAATGATGACATTTACCAGCAAATAGATGGAAATGGAGAATATCATGCTAAGCGAAATAAGCCAGTCCCAAGAAATCAGAGGCCAAATGTCTTCTCAGATATGCAGATCTAATTCACAATAAGGGTGAGTTTCTTGGGAAGAATAGAGGAACTTTGGATTAGACAGAGGGAAGTGAAAAAGGGGGAGGGGCTATGGAGGTAGATTGAAAGTAAAATAAATCAGATGTCATTTCTCTCTGTACATATATGACTTCATGGGGCTGGGGATGTGGCTCAAGCGGTAGCGCGCTAGTCTGGCATGCGTGCGGCCTGGGTTCGATCCTCAGCACCACATACCAACAAAGATGTTGTGTCCGCCGAGAACTAAGAAAAAATAAATAAATGTTAAAATTCTCTCTCTCTGTCCCCCTCTCTCTCACTGTCTCTTAAAAAAAAAAACATATATGACTTCATGACCAGGGTAACTCTATATCCTGTGCAACCAGAAAAATGAGTAGGTATAATCCACCTATGTAGAATGTGATGACCAAATGATTCTGCTGTCCTGTGTAACTAATTAGAATCAATAAAAAAATATTTTCAAAAGTTCATCGTACATTTGTGTATAAAAACAGTATCAAGTACTTGGGAAATAATTCCCAAGTATTTAAATGAAATCATGAAGATGTATAGACAGTAGTTTAGCAAGCAGAAAGCAGTTAAGATTAGAATGTGAGTCTTGAATCAATCATCACTCCTAGCAAATTAAATGTAGAAAACCATAATAACAGAAAGAAAAGAATTCAGAATCCAAGTAGGAAATAGGAGTCACATCCTGAATGTGAACTTGGACCCTGGGAGTTCAGCTGTCCGTCAAAGCACTGGTCTCTCCACCCAGCCACAGGGTGCATTTGTGAATGGGCTGCAAACTCTTCCTATTTTCTGTGTTTCCTGCCCCAGGATTTCTGCTGAATGCTGTGACTAAACATTTGACCACTTGTCCTCAAATTCCACTTCAGATCTACTTCTGAAGAAAACGTTTCTCCTCCCACATGAAGAATGATATAAACATTTCAATGGCTTAAATATGTTTAATTACCTCCACCCTCAAATCTCACTGCCTTGCTAACCCGTGTCCAATGAACAAGTCACTTTCTGGGTTTTTTTAAACTTCTTGACTCTTTTTCAAGCACATGTACCTCTTCCTTGCTCCTCTTCATCCTCACTTTGTAGGAAATTCCGTGGAGACTTGGGACAGTCTCCCTTCACCTGTGTGCTGAGGCCAATGATTTGTTTTTATTCATGAGGGTGTCTCTGGGACCTGGACCAAGGAGGCCTCATCAGTGACACAAAACAGCCCTGGGCCCAGGTTGAGGAGTGAGGTTCAGCAAGATATTGAAATGTTTTCAAGACAGGTCAAGGGGCGACATGGTGCACAGAGAAACAAACATACTCACTGAGATTGTCCCAGTATTACTCTGTCCCTATATTTTATTTATTTTTTTTTTAGGTGTAGTTGGATACAAAACCTTTATTTAATTTTTATTTATTTTTATGTGGTGCTGAAGGACAGCAGGTTGCAAGTTCTGAGCAGCCTTCAAAAGGAATCTGCTGCCCTTACAGGGGCCTTTATTTTTATATCATTTTTGTAGATATCTTTCCAGGTAGTTAATAAATAGTCTCAAAGCCCCAAACTTATTTGATGTCCATACTTTTCAAGAGTCACAATCTTTTCTGACATATTGATTATCTAAGATATATTGAGGACATGGTTTAGAATATTTTCCTGTAACCTTTGGCAATCAGGATTAAATATTTACATTTTTACCGTAATCACTAGGTGCACACTGTTGTGGGGCAGGTCACTCAGAAAACACACCAATTCCCAGTTCTTTCCAAATGGACAGAATTTAGCTGGCCAGCCAGGGACAGCTCCCTGCAGGACCTATAACTGTCTCTGCAAGGAATAGACCTAAGCCTCAGCATGGGAGAAGCATTTCTTACATGATATGAAGTCTCAGGGTAAAATGGAGTCTGTTTGGTCATTGCTCATATAACCTGGCCCATAACACTATACTACACAACTCGACTACATGTCTCCTGGTCTATTATTAACTTTTAAATTTAAATCATACGTATAATTACATCATTAACCTTTAAGTTTAAAGCACACCTATAATCATTAGTAAGCTTTCTTACTTTCAATCTAAAGTCCCAGTAAAACACACTTCAAATAGTGAAACACACTTAAAATAGTGAAAGCCTACTATTTCGAAGTGACTCTAAAATATATCTATATTAATTTTACATTATTCTATTTTTAATTTCCAAAGTAATTTCTTTTTTTATATATGACCTATTTAACTGTTTTCTTAATGTTTCCTTGATCCTTGGTCAAAGCCCACCAAACCTTATGACTTTTTAGTCTTTTAACTAAAGGGCAAGTTCTGCACCTCAACCCATTTGCCATTAATATTAACTCTGGGTTCTCCACTTTCATCATGAATTCCCGTGTGAGGCAGAGGAGGGGTGTTAATGGGGGGAATGTATTTTTATGAGCCTCTTGTCCTCGAGGGGAATACTATAATCTTCCTTTAATTAAGCCAGTTACATAGGGTGGTCCTTGTTGGCACAGTGATTGTTTTTCTGTAACTAGTCTATTGTAGAGGTTGTGGCTTTGGAAGGGAGGGGGACATTAGTGGGCACTGTTAACCCTGGCATAAACATTTCTTGTGGATTAGGCTTTTCTCGGGAACTTTGATTGGTCATCTTTCCCCTGTGAATTTCTTAAGGAATAACACTATTGTTTGTATCCTGAGAGTGATTGAAACACACCTTGGGGCCTGGCTCAATTGTGTCCTTAGTCTCATTCTGGGAATTTTCCTGCATTCTCAGGCAATAAGTACTTTTATTATTGATTGACGGGTGCCCTGTTCTCCATATCAGGAGGATCATAAACCAAACACTTAACATTCTCCATGGTTTCGGTTTCTAGATGGGGTGGCCCTGCCACAGCATCCCCCACACTGTGACCTGTCAGACAGCAGATGACAGGAACCCCTTCACCAACTCCTGATTGTGAAAAACCCCAGGAAAAAAATATAAATTTAATTAAAAAAAAGAAGAACTGTGAAGTAGCTTCATCAGAACCCAACATGCCTGCTCTGTACTGAACAGGTGATTGAGAGCTGCCTAGGCCAGGAAGTACTTAAGCATTAAGAGCTCCTTAGGACCAGATGCTCCTGAGCTGGTCAAAAGGTGGGAACGAGATGAGCTGAAGGGGGAAGGACAGGATGGAGCAGCCAAGGACACATTAATCAAAAACCTTGTAGCTCCCTGTAGGGAGGGGCAATTGCTGGGACAAGCTATCTTAACAGCAGATTGGCTCAAGGGCAGGTTCTGGAGAAGGGTGGAGGAAGGGCACTGAAGGAATTGACATTTCAATCCCTCAGGGAACAGTCTCCTACTGGCCAGACTCATCAAAATTGGCCTCACCCCTTTTCCCTGTCTAGACTGACTGGTTTAATTCTGGCTTCACCCCAGGTCCTGCAAGCACAAAGTAGCAAGAGTCCAGCCCCCTAGAGATTCCCAATGTGGAGTCTGGTGGAGCTGAATTTGCACCAATTCTATGAGAGAGGTGGGGCTGTCCCAAGACCCTTGGACGGAATAAAAAAAAGGGGGGGGTTCCCTAAGCTGCCCTGGCTGCCTTGGGAGTCACCCTGCTTGTGCCCCATCATGATTATGCAGCTCCAGAAGCCCCAGCTTCACCGGGAGGTGGGGACCCAGGAGAACCTGTTTCCAGGCGCTACTCCCCAGGGCCAGAGTTGGGAGGTTAATCAGATCAAGTGAGCCACCTGGGTCCAGGAGCGCGCCCAGCAGCCCGGTGGGCGGAGACGCCAGCCCAGGAGGATCGCGCCCAGATCTGGGGTCTAGGTCCTTCCCAGGTGCCAGCGCACAGCCATGGGATCCACGCAGAGGTGCGCTCCCAGGCCCAGGGGATGCACCTCGGCCACCGCCAGGTGCGCGGGACCCCGGGGACCGAGCCACTCAGGCCTGGGGAGGGGAGGAGCGTGAGACCCTGGGAAGGAAGCGGAGGTGCTCAGAAATGGCGAGTCACCAAAACCCAGCCCCAGGCGCATTCTCTGCGCGGCCCAGAGAGCAGCGCTGGGGTGGGGCGCAGAGGAAGGTGGGGGGTCGAGCAGGAGGAGGGGGCTCGGGCCGAGCGGGGGGGGGGGGGGGGGTTGAGTCGCGGAAAACTGCGCTAGCGACTAAGGCGGGGCCACTCCCGGGTCAAGGGGGGGTGACACGCCTCCCCACGCTGAGACTCTCGGGCCTCCGAACCCCTCCAAGACCCGCTCCCTGCCCCCTCATGGCCTGTGTCCCCCACACCAGGTCGGCACAGATGCGCTGAAGTGTCCCCACACTAAGACCCGCTCTGCCCCTCCCATTTGGAGCCAGGACCCCTTCCCAGGGCCAAGTCCCACAATCTCTATAAGGCACGTCCCCTGCCAATATCCTGACATGGCTGTGACACCCTCCACACACACATTTTTTTAAGACCCACAGTCGGATGCCCGTGTCTCCCCAATAAATTCGAAGCCCTCCGTGTCCTATCCTGGTCCCCACCCCCAGCCATGGCCTGTCACACACTCTAAGACAAAATCCTGTCCCTCCCCCAACATGGACTTGACCCCAGCTGAGACTCCTGTCCAGTCCCCTCCCAATATGGCGTCTCGCCCAATCACTCCCCAAATACCACCTGGTCCCAACTTGGGGCTCCGCTTGAGTCCCCACCACACACCCCATGTCCCCTCCCTGCTGCTGCTGGGGAGTCCCCAGGAACAGTCTAACCCACTGCTGTCCCGCTCCCCGGCCTCTCTCCCCTCCCCCCAGCACTGATGGTCCCTCCAACACTAGGGCCGCCCCTTCCCCTCCTAAGTCACTCCCCACTTCGCTCCTGGGACCAAGTGTCCACACTGGGGCAGCTCCGCGGTGCCCAAAACTAAGGCCCGCCCCTGTCCTGCCTCCAGCAAGTCCAGCCCCCCCCATCCTAGGGCACGCCCCATGCACCACCCCACCTTAAGACCTAGTCTCCCCCTAGACAGGCCCTGGTGGGCTCCTGGGCACGTCCCCTCCCAGCCTCATCTAGGCATTGCCCGCTCACAGTGAGGCACGCCCCTTGCTCCACCCCCAGCACATCCCCCTCTAGGACACGCCCCTTGCTCCACCCCCTGCAGTCCATTGGGCACTTTAGAAACACGCCCTTGCACCGCCCTCCACCCTGTGTCCCCCTCGGAAGGCCCCATCCAGCTCCTGGGCGAGTCCTCCTCGCAGCCCCAGCTCCGTGGTGCCCAACACTCAGGCCCGTCCCTGGCCCACCCCCAGCACGCCCACACCCCCCACTCTAGGACACGCCCCGCCCTGCTTCTGGTCCCCAAGTCCCCCATCCCGCCCCAGGGCAGCTGTGCAGGGCCTTATGACCCTCCCCCGGTGAGGACCCTTGACTTTCCCCCATCCCCGCCCCCGGCCACAGCTTTGTCCCCCTCCCAGCGCTAGGACAGGCCAGTCCCAATCTGAGTCCTCCAGTCCGCCCACTGCGCCCTCGCCCGTCCCTGATCCTCCAGCAGTGGGACCTGCCTCCAGTCCCCCTTCCGCCAGGCGCACAAGATCTATGGCAGCCCCCGCCCCTTCCCTCTGGCTACCCTCCCCCCACACACACACGCACTGTGATGTCGCAGTGACTCCGCCCACCTGCTCTCCCCAGTTGCCCCACCCCCAGCGCGTCCTAGACAGCTGAGTCCCTCTGGGTCCTGGGGCAGGTGGGGCCCAGGACCCGCCAGTGACGCTGGGGCGGTGGGGCGCCTGGCCCCCTGTTCAGATGCTCAGGGACTCTCTTCTCTGCCGGCTGCACTGCGTCTCTGGGGTTGCTTTGAATCCCCCATCTGTGGTTTAAAATCCTAGTGTCCCTGCGGGTCTGGTCTTCCTAGTGTCCTGCCTACCGCTTGGCGCAGCCTTGGAGCTCCTGGCACCTTGGGCCAAGGCGCCTGCCAACCATCAGCGCCTTCTGACCCGCCGAGGACCCCAAATGGCAGGCCCCAGGCTCTGGACCCCAATTTTGCCCGGGCTTTACTGAGAGTTGAGCTCAAATGACCTTAACCCAGAGGACCCATTTAGTGACAAAACAAACTCAGAGAGACCATGACTTGCACAACAAGAAAGGGTGTCTCCAGCATCACCCGGGGTGTTGGTAGCCACAAAAGGTCACCACAAATGCACTCAGAAATCTCCCAGGATTCAGTAGCCCTATGTCCAAAAATAAATGGGGAGAAAAAACAGAAAGAAAGTGAAAAACTTGTAAGTCAGGCATTTGTCACAGCACATTGTTACAACTGTTTGTTTATGATTTGCCGCTGTTAATCCTTTACTGTGCCTAGAATATAAATTATACATTATGACAGGCATCTATATATACTGGAAAAGTATAGTCTATCTAGGGTTAGGTACTAGCTGAACTTTCAACATCCTCTGAGATTTTTGGAATGTGTCCCCAGAGGATAAAGAGGGGACCTCTGCTGTTTGCATGGGGTTAAAGTGGAGGGAACTTTCTTATTATAGGGCTCAGTTTCTGATTGCTTGCTGAGAATCTCCAGTTTGGGTGCAGGGAGGAAATGGGCCTCTGTTAGCGTAGGTCTTGATTGGCCATTTGTAGTAGGGACTCCACCCTGGTTTTCTTTGGGCTGTTGGATTCCATGCAAAACCAGAGACTTCCCACAACTGGATAATTCTCTTGGGGCTCAGTTGGCCTCATAGGAGTTCGGTTCAAGCCCTCACCAGAAGCCTGACATCTACATATGCATGGTGTATATTTTTCATGCCA